>NW_026555339.1:2390431-2874327 GCF_029017545.1 Prosopis cineraria | reverse complement strand
ATAACCTGATCGAGATCTCGACATTTTCTTGAGCTTCTTGCAAGTTTCCTTGTGCAGCAGGATTTACCCTCAAGATGATCATTACCCTTGGCTTCAGCTTCTACCCTGGGTCTCATTTCTGTGCCCCCATAATCACGGCTTCTGCCATGGTTAGATGCAGGGTGCTCAACATGATTAGCAGGCGACTCCAACTGTGTCTTAGAAGCTCCAGGCTTTGAAGTCTCAAGTCTAGACCTCGTAGCTCCAGTACGAGAATTACTGTTTGTGGTTGCATTTTCACCATTGCTAGCAGGATTTTTTGCAGCTGCCCGCTGAGTGGCCCCACTTCCTGTAGCTCCTTCAACATCATTCAAAGGTGGCACTCGGTTTTGTTCATACAGCTCCAACATTTGATTACTAACTTCTGCAAAAAGAACAACACAATTGGATCTTTCACAATGGCAAAAAAAAAAGAAGAAGCCTAAATAATAAAACAAAATCAACTATTAAATTGATTGCATCAGGCATCAGCTCAAACTGTGCTTCTACAAGATGCATCAGTCCAAGCACAGGATTCTTATTTGATTGAACGCTAAAATTCTTGAATACAATCGTAATCAACAAAAGATAAGAGGCCAAAGAAAGATAGAGAAGAGGTGGTAGTACTGTTTTCCATTTCTTTATCCCACACCCACTAATACTTTAAAAAAAAAAAAAGGCACCAACCCTCCAATTGCCGAGGGGTAACATCAAATTCTTGCCACCAGACCTTCTCCCCATCTGATGGGAGCTTCACCTTAAGGAACTTGGCAGCAAGGAAAATAGCTCCTGCTGCAACATGATGGGGCTTGAATTGCAAGCAAAGGGGTGTCCGAAGTCTGCATACCACATCCTAATTTCAGGGAAGGAAAATATAAAGGCATTGAACATAACAGATGGGATCATCATCATACCCATCGTTCACAAAATTCCATGCAACTTGAGCAAGGGCATTTTGCGCAACTTGAAATTCTTAATAGCCTCGACAAGGGGTTTATAGGGATGGTGCAGATTAAGATCAAAGGCAAGAGTTTGAAGAACTATCCTCTCTCCAGCTAAGATTAGTTCTTTCTGCTGTTCATACACCTCCTGCACCGCAATGGGGAAGTACAAAGATATTGCAAGAGAGAAAAAAAAATTAATAATAGAGCCACATCACTGGAAGTGGAACATGAAGAAAAATTCAGAATAAATTTGGAGGAAATCGCCAAAAAACCAAATAAAATGTGTTAAATAATAAACACAAATCCAGTCAATTTAATTTTAGTTTCAATTCGCGTGTCAAAATTGATGCATGCATCAACCTACTTGCAGAAGCACCAAGTATGAGGACCCTGGACCCCTCGAATGGGAAATTGAAGGTACAAGATGAGCACATACGATCATTAGGGAAAAGAAAAGACAGGTGCTTAAATCAAACAAATTTACTTAAAACCTTTTAAAATAGGCAAATTCAATAATAAACGAAGAGATTGACTGATATGAAAGAACATCGAAAACTTAAGGGACTTCAAGATAATACCCTCTGTCTGATTCTTTGAGCTGCTAAAGGGTCCTTCTTATTCATAATTTCATATGAAACAAGAATTACATCTTTCATAGGGCGAGGAGTTTCTTCAACCTTCCCAGCAAGGAACATGCATACTGTTGCAATGACCTGTAGACCAAGTTGTTAATTACCATCATTATCATTATTCCAATAAATATTCTATCCCATGCATTATATTCCCCTCAAACAAGAGGAACACAAACATCAAATAGCATGAAAAACAACAAGATTGTTATGACTAGGTGCACAGACATATAAGACCAAGTTATTGAATTCTTCAATGATATTATGCCATCTATATCGTATAGAATAGAATAATATCAAATTTCTATCATTCTGCGTCATAAGGATAGCGAACTCAAGACCTATACTTTTATTCTTGCCCCATCTGGGGAAACAGTGGATATAATCAGATCAAGTTTTAACTTTTAACCCAACTACACAGGCCTTACAATACTAATTATGGTCAACCTCAAGCAACCCTGCCAATTCATATTTACTCATCACATCGCAGACTATAAATATCCTTCTTTTACGACACTGCACATGTAAAACCATCTTAAGCAAGCCTCCTCCATGATCAGGCACTTGAAACGCTTTCCCTATAAGTTATCTTCTATTGATGCATTTAATAATTGATACTCAATCTCCTACCTTATAAGAGCAACCATAATGGCCATAAGTATATTTTTAAAATTCAACACAACTGGAGCTTCTTCATCATACAAACAAAAGCAAGTGTTGATCTTGATTTAGCATGTTTCAAATTGGTATCATGAATCCCTGACCAAAATTTTAACATCACATAAATCTACATCATTCAATCTTATCTAGAATTACTCATCTACCCTCCACTTCCCTTTATGCTCTCTCAAAAGTTTCTACGCCCATTTTAAGAGCCCGTTTGAATCAAAATGGGAATAAGATGGGGAATGGGTATAAAAATGCTTCTCCCATAAAAATGGGAAGCACTATATTCATAAAGTCACTTTGCTTGCCATCTACCCAGCACAATAAAAATACTTTCCCTCACGTTTTCCTTTTGCCCAAATCCATTTTCAATGTAACAAATGCAGCCTCAAGTCCAAACCCTATATAATACCCTAGTCTTTCACAAATAAATTCTGTCTACTTGAATCTTCCAGGCCATGTTTGGTATGATGGAAGAGTTTTTATGGAATCGGAATCAGAATTGGAATCGGAATTGGAATTGGAATTGGAATAGAATTGGATTTAAAAGTGTGTTTGGTATGATGATGGAATCCTGATATAATTTTAATAAAATATAAGTACTTAAAATAAGAAAAGACTAAAGTGTCCTTTTTAAAATTAAAAAAATTATATTGGAGGAGGAGAAGGGGCAAATTGGAGAAAGAGAACCATGGAATTGGATTCCATGATGCATATGATGGAATTGGATTCTGCCAAATTTCTTGAATCCTGATTCCAAAGAATCATATTATGCATACCAACACACATGTAACAGATTCCATGTCCAATTCCATTTTTTCTCCGTGATTCCAAGCTACCAAACGGGGCCCTATTTCTCTGTGCCAAGGGGTTGCATTTCATGATATTAATTTCTCGTACACAAGTATAGATATTCAAATAAAGAGCCAAGGAGTGTTCTCTTCGAATGCTTGAAAAGTGAGACAAATTATGGACCTAAAAGGGAATATAATTAATTGATTCACTAAGAGAGAAATAAGGGATTCATTTATTATCGAAGCCAACTGGTAAGCTGAGCAATGAAAAAAAGAAAGATAGCACTAACGAATGTACATAGTTTCTGCTAGTCCTGTTCATTTATGTCCATATCCTTCTCATGTTTTGATAAATATAGTTTGCTTTGGAAAACTACCGACAACACTACCTTGACGGTTATGGATCTTAAGAGATATTCCCCCCCCCCCAAAAAAAAGCATCCCAATGATTTTGAGGGTGCCCTGCTTATGGTGTAAACTTTTCAAAACAAGGTTCAACAAACAAAACCGTTGACTCTAATGAAGGGCAAATCTATGATGCCATGCCTGCCAATCAATAGGTCCTACTGTGCTTATAAAATCAGCATCAACATAAAATATTAATTCTATAGGGATCCATTCTATTCATAAGCCATAAACAAATTTTATGTTCTCAAACTTCATGCAGTGTTTTTTTCCCCAATTCCTACAATCTTACTCCACATACTACATTGGGCTCAATAAAATTTTTATTCTTATAATTTTTATCCATACATGTCATTGGGCTTCATACATTCTTATTCTTGCTAGTTTGGTTTGCATGCAGAAATAGACCAAGTTATATTAAAAGAAGAGATTTTTATTTAAAGTTCAAACAGATATAACAATAACAACAGGCAAGTTATTATGTAAAAATAAAGACTTACCCTCCTATCGTTCTTTCCAAGGGAATGATGAAGGAAGAATCGGTGGCAAAAAATTATTGCCGTAGCAATGGTTACCTGAGGTCTGCATCAAAAAATAAGGATTGAGTCAAAGGATTAATATCAAGATGAATTATGTTACAAATCTTCATTACTATCAGTGATAAGCATAACATATTTCAGCTAAATTATTGGCAGTATAAACATATACTGAATTGCAGACACTTTGGGATGTGCAAAATGTAAGCTGCCCCCTGCTCCTGTAGAGACAAGGCACTGCTGACATAGCCCTATCTTCTGCATAATTTAGGCTTCCATTTGACTTTGGGTCACTTCAGAGTTTAGACGGCTCACAAAACAATTCAATTCCTCTAAGTTCACAAACAATGGCCTACCTCTAGTCTACCAATCAGTGCACTGGACAAATCAGCTTCAAACAAAACAGGGTGTTGCCAAACTCTTTCTAATTATTAGATTAGAAAGTAAAAGCAATAGGGAGCACGGCTAAATTTTTGTTTAATGAGAAAAATATGGTTTGAAATTTAACTTAATGATTCCCTGTCTCCCACAGTTGCAAATATTTTCTTCCAATTCTTAGCAATAAAATCTTTTTTTCTATCAATAAAGAATGCCAATGCCAATATCTCAGTTGACCAGAGAGAAAAAGGAAAGAAAGTGAGGTATTATAAATCATAAACTGATTCCCAATGCATCTGCGAATAGACAGATAACTAATGTTTAAAAATACAGAAAAAACTCACACTTCAAGTCTCATGCCTATATCTTGTAGAAATGTGCAGTATGACTTGCGTAAGTAGGTCTCCTTCTTCCAATCTATACCATCTTTCTTGGATGGTGACATTTCTTCAATCTCCTTCCTAGTAAAATACCAGCAAGGTGCAGCACCATCCTTTGGCATCTCAGGGTGTATCTGAAAACCATGTGTTCCATTTTGAGAGATATCACCAGGCAAAAACCCAGCCATGAGTTCACAGATGACAAGATTTACTTCGAATTTGTTTATATGTGTTTAGTTCCCGAACGTGACGATCAAGAATGGAAATCCAGTTGTTCCCTGTCCATTAATTACAATGGTGAGCAAAAAAATTAATGTGATATGCAACACAAAGAGAGAATATCCTAAATGATGTCAGGAAAACAAAATCCTAGCATACTGTGTCTTACAATTCATTATCTCCTTCTATAAGCAGACATTTTTTGATATAAAACTATAGCCGACTGACTTCAAGAATTTTCTCACCATCGAGAGTTCAACATAATTCTTTTTTTTTTTTTTTAACGAGTTCAACATAATTTGAAAAATGCGATGTTCATATATGATCAGTTCTTGGACAGACAGTTTTGGCATTAGATAGATTAGCAGTCATATGCTCAAATAACCGTTCAAATATGATCCCTTAAAGCCATTATTATCAGTTCTCATTATGTCCCAAAAAAAACACTCACGAGTCTCGACACTAGGAAGTCGTGAAAACACCATCTAACAAAAAATACTTTGCAATAGAGAAGTTGAAGTTCCCATTGAAACAGAATTCCAGTGTTTGAAATTGCAACTCTCTCTCACGCCAAGCTCTCCAGAGTCCCATAAAGAACGAGCTCATGTGCTCCACCAGATAAAAGAAACAATCAAGTTGTACCACCAAATCTGTAAGGATTAATAAAATAATTTCAAAAGCAATGTCCAAAGTAAAATTTAACCGACGATCAAAACCCTAATTTGCCATCAATTTTTCTTCGAAATAATATAACTCAAGTACAAAAGCAAATGGACGCGTGCAATGATAATAATATAAATATAAAAACATTACCGTACAGGAGTCCGAGAAGAATTTGTTGAGTGCGATACGAATTCAAACAGCCAGCAGTGATCCAAAATCTAAAATCAAGACGCTCCCTTTGCCAGAGAGAGGGGGAGGAATTACTCTGACGAAGCAGAAAATCAAAGAATAAGAAGCATTATATTGAATTTTAAATTAAGGTTTACAGAAGCGCGGCAAAGATAAATCAAGCAGACGGGCGAATTTATTTTTTAATTATGCCAATTTCTTTGCTTCTGTGAAAGTATTGCAACTGCTGTTTATCGCATCGTATAATATGTAACAATCGAAAAGTCGTTACTTTTAATATTTATCCGTGATAGAATCACAGAAGAGGACAATAACCACAACTCGTCCCATTACAATAAGATAGTCTAGAATACACATCAATAGTCTCAGGTATCATACAATCACTTCCCTATTTCCAATAGATTATTGATTGATTATACAGAAACATTGATAGACCAAAACATAAGAAACTTTCCAGAATGTTTATATTATAATGACCAGAAAAAATTTTCTTTTTGCCTAAAATAATGGCCAGAAAGATCAAATGAGTGAATGCTACCCTAAAAAAGACGCAGGTTTTCGTTTCCAATCCCCAATATGCAGATTTCATGGGAAGGTTTTCACCGGTCGTCACTCGCACCGTCCTCCTCACTGTCGCCACCAGTTGCCTTCAGCAACGCAAGTGATTCGTCGATGGGTTTTGGTCGATGAGGTAACAGCATGGCTTTCAGTGGGAAATGAATAAAACCGTCATAATATTTGCTAGGTGAGGATAGAATTGTCATGCAATTTTTTATTCCACGGATCACTATCCGTGTCCACCGGGAAGTCTTTGCCGGGATTTTCTTATTAATGGATTTTAAGAATCCGAATTCTTTTTTTGACCAGCAGAATCCGAATTCAAGATCAAGAGTACCAAACATACTTATACTATGAATCATTTTAATTCTCCTGAAATAAATATCCTTAATAATGCTTAGAAATTCTTCCTTAACTGACCGAATGGTGAATTTTTCTCTACTACCTTTTTCTCTCCATTTCTTTCTACTACATTAAAATTGTATCTGTTGTTTTTAAAATTGTTAAATTTAAATTATCAAATATAATTTAATAATTCAGATTATTCCTTCCTCTCCAATCAAAGAGAGTTCTTTGACTTGAACAGTCTCGGCCACAAATATCCTTGCTACGCAGAACATCCTTAATAAATGCATTGAGATTATTTACCGATGTTCCCCCTTCTGCAATCGCTCTTCTGCAAAACCCTTGAATTTGTTTTGCTCTTCTCCTTAGCTCATCATGTTCCGTACTTTCAGGGTTCATAAACCTCGCTACAAGCATTGATATTTCCTCCCTCGTCACAACATTATCAGCTCCTTTGCGCTCTCTTCCTCGCCATCCAACTTTCCAATCCTCTACAATTTGCTTACCGTTGGGAGTCTGATCAAAGTATATAGGGAAAGTAAGAATAGGAACGCCAGCGAAAGTTGCCTCTAAAACTGAGATCCAGCCACAATGGGACAAAAATTCCCCTACAGAAGAATGGCACAGAACCCTCAATTGTTCACACCAAGACACAAAAAGCCTCTTGTCCCGGAATCTTGCTTCCACCATGAGTTGTCTCCGCGAGCCTCCCACAAGAATCTCACACCACTTTCCTGCACGCCTGCAACAATTTCCTCCATCTGCATACTTGAAACAGAGAGATGGCTCCCTAATGATATGTACAGAACAGAGCCTCTTGGATGAGAATCTAACCATTCCATATAGTTGGGGCTATGGCCTTCTGTGCGACGGTCGTTATTCATGTCAAGGAATGGGATTGCAGGGCCAACGGAGTAGACAGGGAAAGAGTATATGCCTTTAAGAATATCGATGACTTGGGTTTCAAGCTCGTAGATGGAATTCATGAGGAGATACTGCGCTTGTTTGACCCTTGATATGCATTGCAAGCTTAGCTGCAATACTCTGTTATCGTTTCCGTGGAAGATAGCGGGTAAATCTACGTTCTTGTTGAGGAAACTCCAGGGATATTCTCCACGCGTTCTTCTCCATGCTCTGTGAGTGTCAGTCAAACCATTGTGAATCAATTACCTGTTATTAGTGTCGAAGTTCTTTAAATTACGGAGCCTGCCTGACAAATTAATTCCCAGATGTTCATTTTGGCGAAGGAGATGAAAGTGGAGGAACATGGAAAACACTGATGCAGAACTGGTCCAGAGAATAGCCACCGGAATATTCCAGCGATTGGCAAGAGGGACAGCCCACTGAAGTTCGGCTTCAGCTATAATAAGGGTCACGCGCGTCTGAATTTTTGAAGGAGATCTTCAAAGGGAGCTTCCATTTTTGTCATCACAGCCTCATAGAACCCAAGGAAGTTGGAGCCACGGACTAGCTCAGACGGGAGCACGTTGGGAACTGTGGAGATGGTTAGATTATTGGGCCTGGTTTGATCGGAGCCGAGTAAGCCCTGCCGCTCTTCTGTGACAACAAAAGTTATGAGAATTTCTTGGTCATGAGATGCCATCAGAGAAGCTAGAATTTTACAGAGGTTCATCATTGGATTGGCATGGCCTCTTCCCGGATACGGCACCGCCAGCACGTGGTACGCCATAGCTGAGTTTTCTTCGCCAGACCCCTGACCTTCAAGTTGAGTGTCCTGTGGCTTCTAAGTTCTGAAGTCTGAACTGAGTTTGCTTTGTCTAATTGAAACAATGGTGTTCGTAAATTTCCTATCTTTGAGAATAAGATAATAAATTTGGTCGGTTTTTTCTCTTGGCATGCTCATCTTAACTCAATTCATTGTTCTCTCTTATTTTAAGAATTTTTGTCAGAAGACTGCACATTTTTAAATTAGAACATGACAAGCTCGTGATTTTTTTAATAACAAGAAGCAATTGAGTGAATCGTGGGCTTGTTTTATATCATTACCAGATCCATGATGGATTTATAAGGGGCTAGTACTTGCAGTAAAATTTATTGGACTCATTGTTTGCCAATTTACTGAGTGACAAACAATTATTCGATATTAACTGCAAGAGTTTATACATAACAACACCTGTCATGAAAATACAGAACAAGTGACTGAACTGTAACTTCATCATCCTTATTTGACCCAACCACACCACCACTAGATCCAATCCATGTAAACACCATCACCACCAGAGCAGTGCCCAAATGAGAAATGATTTAGATTCAGAGAAAGCCCTTGCTCTTCAAGCTTTCAACAGCATCGGTGATGATTTGCTCAATGGGGGTGAACGTCATCCCTAGATTAATTAACTTCTTAGAAGCATCCTTGGCTCGGAGCAAGCCAGGCTGAGTGTCCTGGGGCACCTTGGCCACATTATAGTCAGGGTACAATTCAGCCACTTTTTCCACAAAATCACCGTAGTGACGAATGGCTTCCACGCACAAGTGCCTTCCAGAAGCCTCTTTCTTCTCGAAGGCCAAGACATGAGCCATGGCGACATCCTTAAAGTGCGCCATGCCCATGAAGAAGTCCTCGTAGGTCTCAGTGTCCCCTGCAAATCCATCAAACATCAATTAACATTACAGTTATAATGTGAAAGCACTGAGGGTGGGTGAACAGGAAAAGCCGAGAAAGAAAACCTTTGAGAACACCAAGAAGGACGGCCATGCTTGCATTGACTCTTGAGGGGATGAGAGGGCCTAAGGCGGTGCCCGGATTTATCATAACGACGTCGCAGCCCGTCTCCTTAGCAAATTGCCACCCAGCTTTCTCCGCCAGCGTTTTTGCTATCGGATACCACAGCTACACGCATTTCCAAATCAAAATCAATCTCTCAGCGATTATTTATATATAGAAAACATATCTTTATTTTTTATTAGGAGAAAAATATTTTTTATTTTTCAAAACGGACAATATTTCCTGCTACCAGGTAGAAATTTTCAGAATAATTGGTTTCTTCTCAGCCACTGAATTTTTAACATTGGAAAAGAAACGCATACACTGTCCTTTTATATTTTCAGAATTTTTAATAGTAAAATAAAAGGTATGCTAAAAAGATATGCATTTATTAAAAAATCTAACAACAAAAATATTTAGGAGAAGTCGAAGTTTGTGTATTATTTCTTTTCTTTTTTATATTAAGTTTGTGCATTATTTCATCACCAAGGAAAAAGTATGAGGGGAAGAATCAAAGAGAAAATTAAACTTTTGAAGAACATTAAACACGGGTCTTTCCTTCGTTGTTTTTTCACTTCCCTTATTTTTACTATTTATATTAATTTCATAAGGCCAAAAAAAAAAAAAAAAGGAGAGACCCTCTGCCTAAAAGCTGACGAAGGAGAAAAGAAAGAAAAGAAAAGAAGTGAAAGAACCCACTCCCTTGCGCTTGCAGTAGTCAAGGTCGGTCCAGCATTCCTCATCTTTGATCCTGTCGGAAGGCCAGCCGGGACTCGGCATGATCGACGATATCGACGACGTTGCCACCACTCTCTCCACCCCGGCTTCTTTAGCTGCCTTCAGCACGTTCACCGTCCCTTTCGTCGCCGGCTCCACTATCTGCTTCTGCTCACCCCCAACAAAAAACCAAAAGCCACGTCACCACACACCCAAAAATAATATCAATCAAAGCAGTATGGACTGCGTAGAGCAGTATTGTTATTTTGTACCTCTGGATCCTGAACTTGACCGATGATGTTCGGACACGCCAGGTGGAACACGCCCGCGCAGCCCTCCACGGCGGCCTTGATGGAGTCCATGTCCAGAAGATCCATCTCGAACAGATGCAGTCGACTCTTCGCTCCTTCCATCGCCTCCAAATGCTTCGTCTCATTGTCATCGTCTGTTTTCTTTCGTTATTAGTTACTTAATACTTCAACTAATTATACATGGAGTTGTATCACATGAACCAGAAACGAGATTATATCTTAGTGGCGTTCACTTTCCTGTACCAGAATCAGTATACGTGACGTATTTCTTATGGATGCATGTTGACGTGTGTGTGTGAGATCCCGGGGAAGAAAACAGTGAATATTAAAGTGGATAGATGAAACGATGTAAGGAAAGAGTGTAACTGAGATCTTGGACGGTGGCATGGACGGTGTAGCCGCGTTCGAGGAGGAGGCGGACGACCCATGATCCGATGGCGCCGCTGGCTCCGGTGACACAGACAACCTTGGACATGTTAATAAATGGAAATAACTAACAACAATACAGCGAAGTGGGAGTGTGGCGTCGCTGGTTTGATGGTGAAGGCTATAGTTGGAAACGGTTGGTGTATATAAAGAAGGAAAAGGCTAAGTGCGGGGAGGCCGCGGGACTGATACTTAACTCTGGCAGGAGAAAATTCACTGTTGGGCCACAAGGTAGGGGTTGCTTTCATTTCGTGAGTGCGACGTGGATGATGTGCTTTTTTTTTTTTTTAAAATTTACGTTTATCTTTGCAGTATAGTTTATATTTAATTATGTATATTATGTGCATTTTTAGTCAAATACGCACATTCAAACCCCTAATTTTATATAAAAAAATTTTTAGGTCATTTAATTTTATAAAATACTCCTTTAATCTTATATATTAGTTATATTCTAAAAAGATAATATGGTTCACTTTATAAGCTATTAGATGATGAAATTATTTTAAATTAAAACTTTCAAACTACTTTTAAAAAGTAAAATATAAGAAGACAGAAAAATAATACCATATTGTTTGTTTACTTTTTTTTCTAACTTGAGAATTATATTTTAAATTTTACTTACTTCCGTTTCTTATATTTTTGTTATATTAGTAATTGATAAAATTAATAAAAATAATTTATAGATAGGATAGAGTATCCTTTTAAGTTTCCAACTTGACATCAGTACACCCAAACATTGTATGGGTTATTATCTTTAAAAATTAAGCTTAATATGTAAATATTCAAAAAAAATATTTATCAATTTTTAAAATTTCATGCGCACTAATGCATTTTTTTAATAAATATGAGAAATCCAAGCTATTCATCACTTATGTTGCAGGGCTCGAGTCCAGGGGGAAATGGCAGCATCTCAAGAAAAACGCGTGTTTATTGACAGAAAATCGGGCCCTACTCTTTTTTTTTTGGAGGAAAATATCAAAATAAGAATGCTAAAATAAAAACGGTTGCATGTTAAAATAGTAAAATACAAAAAGATAAGCGAAAGTGGAGGGGGAAAAAAAGGAAGGAAGGGGGAGGAACAGAACCAGTTGGTATATTAGATTCCAAATCCGAGTCATGACAGAACAGACAGTCACCTGGCGGGAGAAGAGGGGTGGGACGAATGACCGTCAGTTCTGCAACACGTGTTTGGGATATCATCTCTGTTATGTAGAGTTAACAAATGAGAGCATGACACCATTGTGCCATGTAATGCATTGATATCCTACTAAAATTTGGTTGAGCTGCGTTACTGAGCAGAGCCATGTGCGTGGGTCACGCACTGTCATAGACATGCAGGGACTCACTTGTCACGGCGAGTTGATTTTGATCGATGGGCATGGGAAGTAATGACCTTTAAAGCATCATTCTGAATTATTCACCTATTTACAAGAACCATTATCAATGGGTTAGTTCTATTTAAAATTTTGGACTCGGGGAGAGAACAATTATACGTATGCACGCTCACAAATTAACACCAAAAAAAAAAATATATTTTCAGGGGGTACGTATGTATTACAAAGAAGTTACCAGCGCAGCTCCAAATATTAGCACCTCATAATACATAACAAATTAAAGGGGGCAGCGTGGATTATTATCGTTGTTGCCGCGAGTTGCGGGTATTTCTAGACTATATTAATCTTTTTTGCAAAAAGTGATGCCACATTTTAGAGGTGAAAAATCCATTCCAATTAAATTCATGTGAGTTCATAAAAAAATTTAGCACTATTATACATTAACTCACAATCTCAACCCATGAGTCGCTTTACTTAATGTGACTGTTCCTTATTCCAACTCTATCTGTACAATCTCAAAGCATGAGTCCTTTTGTTTATATAACTTTTTCACCCTTTTCACGTGAAGTGAAACTGAAATCCATTCATGCTTGATATCCTATCGCATATTGAATATTCAACTCTTTTCATGGGACGGGCATCATCCATAATAGAGAGGGATGGGAAGAATAATACTGCTGCTGAGAGAAACGTTGGCTCAAAAAAGAGTGGTTGATTGGGGAAGATATTTTGAGTCCTCCACGAAGCTTTTAAGCATATCCATAATTTCCTTAGATTGTCAAGAAATTATTAAGATCTTTGGTGGGCAATAAAATTTGCCGGAGCCCCCTTCAATTCTTCCACATTCATATTCAAAACAAACGTAAATAAAGCCTGAAAAAAATCAAATGTCATTTTGACTCCGACTGAGGTAGTCTGAGCAGCAGCAATTGCGGCGAGGAGGGTTTTCGTGCACTTAAAAAATTATTTTCTACTGAAAGTCTTAATCTTTTTTAAGAATTTCAAAGCTCACTAATTGTTGAGTGTAAGATGAGCTCTCACTAGCTAACTTACCCCAACCTTGTAAATTGAAAGCGTTAAATACTTTAATACAACGATAAATATTGCAAAATAGGAAAAGTAGAAGCCTCGAAAAAACAATTGTGATGTTGACATTGGTACTGGCAGGTCTGGCACCGGCACTCAATAGCCCTAGTCTAAGAACAACGAGGAGGGACTTCTTCGTTCGCTCAAAAGAGATTTTTTTCTGCTAAAAATCACAATCCGTATTTAACAATATGAGAATCATAATTGCTTGAAGTGTAATTAAAAAGTGTTGGATGTTCTAGAAATGTAATTTTGGAATTGAGGGTGACGGAGGAAGCACGACCACGGAAGAAGATATTATAATATGAGGAAAGAGTGGATGAAATTGGAAACCCAATGAGAGAGCGATTCGTGCACTCGCTGTCTCCACCAAAGTGAATCATTTGTTAGCGGTACAGGCAAATAGCGGGAAGCAGGGGGCCCATCTGGCGTCACATCTTACTCCACCTGCCTCTCTCACTAGCCGCCACGCCACCATGCTCATGCAAAGGCTGGCCCTACTGCTTTTTATTTTCTGTTTTTCATCTTCCCCATGCATTGACTTGGTCCCACTCTCATCTTTTTTTCTTGTTGAATCAATTTGATATTTTCATTTGCTGCCATGGCACATCATCCTTCCCTGTCAGGACGATATCGACCACCGCGAATCTCTCAGTTTTTCGGTGAAAAACAAGTGACTTTTACAAATAAATACATTTGTGAGGTCAAACTAAACAAACAATTTATTATTTATCATATTTTATATTATAATTAATTTATTATATTTTTTAATATATAATGATAAATTTTTTATATATCAATAATAAATCACTTGTATGCTGAATGGACCACATAATTAAATTTTAAAAAAAAAATTAATTCATATTTTTTACACACATATTTTTTTTGGCCAATAAGCTATTTCATCAAAAAAAAATTGCCCCACTTTCTTTCAAGAATGAAGCATTTTTTAAAAAATTAGAATATTTTTAAAATTGTTAACATTATCAGGATTAAAAAATTATTTTAATAACTTATTTGAAATAACTTTTAAAATAATTAAATACGATAAATAAATGAGAATGTCAATAAAGTATAAAGATGTACAAGTGTGGATATTATACTGTAATTTTTTTATAAATTAAAATAAATAAAAAATTTGGAATTAGACTAATAGATATCCATTGTGAATTTGTTAGGATTATTTACAAAGACAGATTGCGGCAATCTGGAATTATTTTTTTCGTATGATTGGACTATTGTGCGAATTCAAGTTTTGATAGATTGTTCGAAGAAGAAAACGGTTTTGAAGGATTTGTGTTAGAGTGTGGTTGGGCTAGCCCATGGTACAGAAATGGAGTTAAGAGGGCTCAGTCTATCTTCCCAATTACGAAACAATGAACCCAACTTAGTGGGTTACGGCTTTCATTTTTAGCAGCTGCCTCTGTGGATCCCACAACATATAGCACACATTTTTTTGAAAAAATATTTCCAACCTGGCTAGCTCTTCCTTCCTCGTGGGAATGAAAGATTCATATACTCACGCACGCCAACATGTTAACAGCAAGCTTAAATTCGGAACTTAATCCGAAAAAGGAATGTGACGCTGTTACTGAAACTGTTAGTCGTTGACATAGCATGTATCACACATGCATGTATATGAATCAAAGTTTTCAAAATGTTGGGTCAGTCTTGTCTCTTATTGTCGTACATGTATGTGGAAATATCTTTAATTTGGCTGTTGCTCTTTGAAGATGTACATTTTTTAACGGAATAAATATACAATTCAAAACAACTTTTTTATTGCCGCCTAACTTTTTGGTGTATAACATAACATTCATAAAAAATAGGGTTTTTTTAAATATCACTCAAATGAATAATAAATAAATAATAATAGATAATGTGCTTTTATATTAATATCAAATAAATATTTAATAAACAAATAGTAAATGAATATGACAGATAATTGATGAGAAACTCAAATATTCTAGATAATTTTAAATTTATAGTATATTGATTGAAATTAAATGTAACACATTTTTTATTTGTTGGTAAGAAAGAACTTTTTATTTTTATTTTTCTAAAATAATTGTTACTATAAGCTATGCTAGTTATAGCTGCGCATGTCACATTCCTCAAGATAATTGCCCAATTACTCTTTTTTTCCCTGTTACGCACTCGACGTCTTATACTTTTTTTTATATTAAGACAAGTTAACATAAACATAGCATTATACAAAAAAAACTAAAGAGATAAACTATATATGAGATAAAAAACAATTCTCCTGACCAACTTGAAAATAATTAATGTTAAAATTTATGGAACAATTAAAGATAATAATATTAAGTATAATGCGACTTGAAAAGATCAGGCTTGTGGAAAACTATCCTAATCCTTCCTACCCTCACAATGTGGGGGTGAGATTTGAAAGCAATGTGAGGACAGGAGGGGACAGCGTGGTTCTCCATGCCAGGAGAGAACCCTTGCTGACTTGAAAATTTTGCTAAGGATGTTATTAATTTGCACAACAATATTAGATGTATAACATGTTGTGCGCAAAAAGAATTAATTAATCAATAAAATAACAGCCATCAAGTAATGGAAAAGAAACTGAGATGCATCTTGGGACTGTTTTCTCACAGACTTGTTGGGGAAACAAAAAAGGTTGAGAATGGAAGGGGGTTGCAAAAGGTCGAAAAGTTTTTTATCTTTTTTTTTTTTTTTGTTAAACTTCTTAAACCAAATTGTCCACAAATCACAGGTGGGTGCAATAAAAGAAATGAAACCAGTTGTGAACTTGATGAATAAAACAACCTTGATGTTGGGGAGGGAGGCCAACAACAACTATGATCTTGAAAGTAACATTGACTACTGAAATCCATTGATAAAATATTTGAGTTAGGAGTTAAACTTGACAGGAAATAGAGTTCTTCCATGGCCATGGCTGCTTGATTAAAATAATAATTTACTGATTCAAATTAATTGGTGAATATTTCAAAAGTTGCGCGCTTTGGAAGTGTACACTAGTCAATACTCCCTCCAGCTCTTATTGCATGATAATTTCAACAGCTTCATGTATATTGAAAAAAGGCAATTTTTTCTTGATATTTTTTAAAAAATGAGATGCACTCATTTTTAACAATTGACTTTAAATCATGGCACAACTAGATTAAATATTTTCACATTAATTAAAAAATGATAAAATTAAAGAAAGTGATTCAATTATTATTATAATATATCATACATCTTGGATTAAAAATTATTTTTAAAAACTGAGATTTCCATCCTAAAAAGTTTGAGTTTGAATATTCAATTCTCCAAGGACTAAAGTACACAAAACTCATCTAAAATTTGAAATAGTTTCATATGACCTCCCTCACTTTTCAACATTTAAAACTAACTCCCCTAACTTTTAATTTTGTTTTTTAAAATCCCTTACCATCAATTAATTGTTATTTTATTAATATAGTTATTGTCATGTCATATTAATGCAATAAGCATTGATCTCTCCTGCAAGTGCATGAAATCATGACAATAAATTATCTAAAGTATTCTAGATGTCAAATCCACAGAAAAATTGCGCTTTTGCTAACTTAAATAATTAACATTTTGAGAAAAATAGATAAAATGAATAATTTGATAAAAATATAGATGATTAAAATAAATCAAGAAGATAGTGATGATAAAAACACAATCACTTGAAGTGTTAGAGATTATGATTTACTTACATGTTACTAGTTTCTAACTTTTTAATTAATTCTTTAATCAATTATAGTGACACTTTTTTAAAATGTTCTAATGTTTTCTTAAATTATTAGTTCATTTTTAATTAGTTTTGAATTCGTTCCTACAGTATCCAAACAATTAATTAAATTGTAAAGCTATAATTTAAGTCATCACAAATTTTTAGAATTATCCCTAGCCTAATTATTTGTGTTTATTTCTCTAGATTTAGGTTTTCTCTTTACCTCCAAGTTCATTAAGATTACCCATACATTTGATTAAATGGTGGTCAATTATAAAATCAATATGAAAAATAAGAGAAGTAAGTATAATTAAAAAAAAATATTCATAGATATAAATGTCAAGAGTCAAAACAAAGAAAGTATAAAACTAGCCCTCAATTAGGTTAAATCCCTACCCAATTGAATAATTTAAAAACATATAATAAAATTGAATAACACCATTCTAAAATTTTTAATCATGCAGAGAAAATTAAAGAGTAGAAAAGAAATAATTATGATTTATAAAACTTATCAACAATTTCGCTTTTAGCCTTCATAATATTTTTACAGGCTTCAAATATCTCAAAAAAATTTTGAGATACCCAGATAAGTGATTGGATGAATTTTCTTAATGTAAGGAATATTTATAATTAAAGTGGAGGCTTTTCCTTCAATTCCTAATATTTGCCTTGTGACGTGATATATGAAAATCTACTCCTTCAATATATATTTTTTTGCATTTTTTTCTTTTATTTAATCTATTATTTTCCTGCAAGATATAAAAAAAAAGATATGAGTAAATTTTGTATCAAAATTTTTTAATCTTATAATTAAATGATGAGAACAAATATATAAATATTAATTAAATAAATATAAAATGTTAATAAATATAGTCAAATTTAAATCAAAATTTATAGCTATTTAATTATAAAATATGCACTTATCAGCATAGCACATGACATGAAAAATATTTTTTATTATTTTTTAACATAATTTAAGAAGGGGTAACCTTGTAATTTTTATTTTTAATAAACATGATGATGTTTTTATTTTTTTTATATCTGAGCAACATTATTCTCACTAGTCAGGGTAATATAATTTAAGAGAATAATCATAACTATATTATTCTTTATCAATTAAAATAGTCTTTTATTTAAACAGATGAACAGAAAAATGTCCAAAAGCTGCCACTGATACAAGTCATACATATTTTGTTACCGTCTTTATTTATTTTCTTGATATTCTTATTTATTTGCAGTTGTTATTTTCTTGATACTCTCTTTTATGTGTGTGGATACTCTTATTTATTTGTAGTTGTTATTTTCTTGATACTCTCTCTTTTGTGTGTGGATACTCTTATTTATTTGTAGTTGTTATTTTCATTTTCTTGATACTCTCTCTTTTGTGTGTGTACTCTTATTTATTTGCAGTTGTTATTTTCTTGATACTCTCTCATTTGTTTTTGTGTGTGCGTGTGTGAATTTATCAATTTTTTTAAAAATAACTTGTAAAATATCTTGTATTAAAAAATAAATTTTTATTTATATGATTCTCATTAATGATAGCTTTTATATATCAATGACAAGTTGTAAAATATGTTTTTCATATTATGTGTCATGTGTATTACATTAATATGATATAGCAATAATTATATTAATAAATATCAATTGATTAATTGTAAGGGGTCTTGAAAAATAAAATTAAAAATTAGAGGAGTTAATTTTAAATAATACAAAATGAAGGAAGTTGTATGAAACTGTTTCAAAATTTTTTTAAAAAAAATTATATATTTTAACATTCTCTAGACGAAGACAAAGGGGGTTACTCAACGTGTTACACACTAATGGTAGTACTTTTCACTCTTGGACTAATACAACGTCAATAATTAGCGGCAATTCCCAGTTAGCACTGCTACAATTATTTGCAATTGGTTCCACAGTTAACCGCCATCCATCAATGCAAAATAATTATTTCTCACAAACGAGCGTGTTTGTAAAGACGTGAGAATTTCAACTGTGAGTTTATTTCAAATCAGATATAGATGTAAAAATGTATTATTTAAAAAAATAATATTATTATCATTTAAAATATATTTTTCATAGAACTAACATTAAAATTAAAAGTAAACATTTTAATTTATTTTTAGATGATATTAAGTTTAAAACAAATTTAAAATTTTAAAAGAGATTAAAAAAATTTTAATGATTAAAAGTATTTAAAAGACCATAAGATTAATATAATTCATGATAACTTTTAAAAAAATAATATCATAAAATAAATATTATTCATAAAAAGATTTTTAAACTAACAAAAAATGACTCATGTTAGAGTTAGGCAAGGTAAGGCTTGACCTTTGCTCAGTGCCCAATCCAAAGTGCCTAAATCCTCAAGCAAGATCAGGCTAGCTTGGCATTTGAACATTATACACGGCCTTGTAAATTACACTCAAGCCTATAAAAATATCATAATTCTTTTGAAATCTTTGACACTTTTATAACATCAATGATTTTAGATTAAATAGTTAAATTGCCTTTTGTTTAAATAAAAATAATGAGTATGACTTTATTTTCCTAATCACGATTTTTATTTAAGCAATCACAACTCTATTACGTAAATTGCAAAAACTAGACAATAAATTATAACTTTTAATGTAAAATTTTTCTTATGATTGATAAACAAGTTTTAAAAACAACTAGTCACAAATCACAATTTTAACTCTATAGATCATGAAAATTAAATAAAAAATTATAACTTCTCATATAATATTCCTTTTGTTATTGAGATTTTAGTCTTGAAATAACAATTTCAATCGTTATTTAAGAAATTACAATTTTTATCATATGAATTGCAAGAATTAAATAATAAATCATAATTTTTTTTATAAAATTTCTTTTATCATGAAAATTCAAGTTCTAAAAATAAATAATCATAATATTTATTTAAGCAATCATGACTCAATTTTGAATTAAGTCCTCATAGTTTATTTAATTTTAATTGAGCTCTTAAAGTTTGATTAATTAAATTTTGTAATCTAGATGTTAAATCCATAAATTTCTCATTTAAAAAATTTATGAACTTTTATATATTTATCAAGTCATTATAAAACTTTAGAATTAATTATATAAATTTTTACAACTCAAAATTTTTATAATTGGGTTGTCTTCTAAATATTTTTTAAGCATATTGATTTTTTATTTAAAAATTAATAAAAATGTCAACAATATATTAAATCAAATTTTATTTTTTCAATTTGGGCCAAAAATATTAAATTAAATTTTTGCAAATTTTTTTTGTAAAATTTAATAATTGATTATTAATTTTAACCTTAATGAGTTAATATATATGATAGATCAAATTATAAGGATATGATTGAAACAAAATAAACTTTAACGATCTAATTTAAGATTGAAATAAACTATAACAACCTATAAATTAATTATTTTCTTATATTTTTTAAAAAATCACTCTCATCAAACCACCTACACAATGATCACTAGAGCTCTAGTGCTGGCTATTGGAAGATAAGTACCCAATGTGGCTAAAGGGGGGCTTAAACACAATGCCCCTTGGTGCACCAAAATCATGTTAATCATTGAGTTAATAGTGCTTTTAATTATATAACGCCAAATGTAATATATAACACGAACCTAGCTCCCAAATCAAAGTTAAGTAAACTTGTTAAATGATATTCATTAGTTTTTTTTTTTATCAATGGCACTTGTTATTTCACTAGCTAAACTTACTGACATTATATTATAGATATTTAATTCTAGTGATTTGGAACTTGTTGAAACCTTAACCTAGTTTACTACTTCATCAATACTATTTGTTAACTCACTAACAAAACTTGATAACAATACTTTTTATATATTCATTCCAATTACTTATTAAGATCTTAACTCAACTTGTTAATTAACGGATGTTGCTTGTCAATTCACTAATGCTATTTCTCCATATTCGTTCTCTGGGATTGCTGCGTGGGTGGTCTGATCGTTGGAGGTGGGGCTTTGATGAGATAGAAACATGCAAAGGACATTATGACCATTTCCTTTCAAAATTTATTTTCAATTTTGTGCATTAGTCTTTCAATGAATTTTCAAAATTCATTCAACCTTATTTGTAATAATGCCACATCACTATGAAATTCTCCCAAATGTTATCCATGCTTTGGCTCGAGCATATAGATTTTAGGGAAAAAAACCATTTAGGAATAGCTAAGGGTATTTAATATCTAACAAGAATTAAAATATTTAAAAATATTAAAAGGTTAGGGGACTAATTTAAAAATAATTTAAATAAAAAGAGACTACAATACCACCGTTTTCTTTTATAATTGATAAATAATAAATCATTAATTAATAAATATCTTTTTATATTTATAACAAATTATTTATTAATTGAATTTTTTTTAAAGTAAAGATATTACAGTTTTTTGATTTAAAATTATTTTTAAATCAATCCTCTAATTATATAGCGATATTTCTCATAGATTTTAATGATTTATAAACAACAGCGCCACGATAAATAAGGCAGTCGCAAATGATTTATTTTTTCATTTACTAATCATTGTTACACATGCAACAGGAGCAAGAGCCAGTGGCCTTGTGGCACCGCTCGCCCTCTGCAGTACGCAAAGCGTGGGTTCGAGCCCAAAGTGGCTCCGTGCGTGAGTCTCCCTTCATGAAAAAGGAGTTGGCAGGAAAAAAAAAAAAAGAAAAAAGGACGAAGAACAAGGTTGTAAGGGTGATATCTTTATCAAGCCCGACTCTCTATGTAATCTCTCTTTCATGTCAGTATCGCATATGGATCAGCCACTCCTCGTTGAGGAATGAGGATATCATATCAGCATACTTTTCTTTTCTTTTTTCTCCCACTCTTTGTTTTTCAGGCCGAACATTCATTTAAATTTAAATGCTTGAATGTTGCGCTTTTTGGCCCAAACTATCAAGTCATCACCACGTGACAACGACGGACCATGTTTTCCCCAATGTTAACAAACAAGCAGTCCATTTCCGAAGACCGGACCTCCTCTACTCCATGGAGCACGCACTCTCGACACAAAATTCCGCAATGGATATTCAAATGCATCATATTATCAACAAGTCAGGGATTGACACGTTGGATAGGATTGCTACAATTCATAATTTCATAAATATATACAAAAATTGGGAATTCACTGAAAGGGAAAATTACAAGATATGAAGGAAGATATTTTTTGGGCTCCTCCTCGCTCCCCTTCCCTCTTTTAAAGTCTCTTCACAAACCGACCCTACATCCAAAATATCAACGATTCCACAACGTTGTTTTCATTCCCCCCAAGAGAAAAGCACAGAAAAATCCCAAGCAAAAGACAATAATTACTAAGGTGTTTACAGGACATAATGGTCCCATCCTGAAAAAAATATTAAAATAAATTTTAATTTTGTGTCTCATTCCGTCCTATTAAGAGTCAGGACAAGATCAAGATATCCCGCCATTCCATTAAATTGGATGATATTGAAAAAAATTAAATAATAATGTTCATTAAAATTTTAAATTATATAATTTATTAAGTTTAAAATTAAAATAACACAGGTATGTAAATCACAATTATTTAAAGTTAATTATTAAATTATATTAATCACAACTATACATTATAATAGCAAATACAAGTTATCTTTAAGCTATAAGAGTAGCAACAACAGGTAAAGTCAAGCACAACATCAAATCATTATTCTTCTATTTTAATTGAGATATGCTAAATTAATTACTTTTTTGAAAATAAAGTAAGAAATGTAATATAAATAAAAGTTATTAAATATAAAAATATAAAAATAAATTATATTAATATAATTAATATATTATAAAGAAAAATATTTTTTTGTTTACTCCATGTCATTAAAATTATCAATACAAAAAAACTTTAGTTTTAAATAATAATTGTAAGTATTGAAATTATAATTGATATAATTAATATAATTAAAAATTATATTAATATAATTAATATATTTAAAATAAAAATAATATATATATATATATATAATATTCAGGACGAGACAAGATATCCTAATAGTAATCCTGTGTCTCGTCCAGTCCCGAAGTCCTTCCTTATTCCATTTCAATTATTTTCGGACCGGACAAACCTGTCTCAATATGATAGAAACGATATCAGATCAATCGGAATGGATTCAAGTTGAACACCCTTAATAATTACTAATGATTTCTCTGAAATTGATTCATCATCAATAAATTATTGTTGAATTTGCGTGATTTAAATTGAGAAATTTATAATTCATCCTGTATGTTCTTTTCACAAGTTCTTCAGGGGACTTATTGGCAATAACTTAATTTTAAGAAATCTATCTATCAGTGATTAATTTTTGCTTACTTCAATGTAATCTTCTCAAGAATAAAACTGACCTTGACTCTGGGTCTTTTATCAGCATTTAGCTTTCGGACTTGGTATCTTATCTTCTTCGAGAATAATCTGCTTTGGCGCTTCTCTTTGTACCTCAGAACGCTTGCATTCCTTCTGCTTCTATCTTCCTGAAGTATTGGAACCTCTCCCATCTAATTTACACATTATTAATTGATTCTTCAAACTCATTGATATCCAATATATTGTAACAAAGTCTAAAAAACATACTATCAAGGAAAAGCTAATACATAATACGCAATAGTTTCACAGATGAATTTGCATCGAGGAACTTAAAAAGAGTATTGACATAGTGGAAGGCATTACTAACGTTGGAAGCCATTGAAAGAGAAAAATCGTTGGCCCAGAGAGAGCCCCGGTCAGACCATGCATCCAAGACCTCTTGATAGTTCAAGTTCAATTTCAGAGACGTCGTCTTCTCATCTTCTTCCTCCCAAAAATCAATATTTTCTCTCTTTATTATCTTCTCGTTTTCCAGAAGGCATTTGCTTCTCACCTGCATCTTCTCTTCTTCTTCGTCGTCCCCTCCATCATCATCGTCTGCTACTTCTGCTTCCTCCGTATCAGCAGTTGAGAATCCCTCCAATTCCAAGAAGTCCCAATTAAGCCGATCACCATAACATTGGTGTCGTGGTAATTTTCTGTCGTCATGTTCAGAACAGGCTAAAACGCCGTCGCCCAGTTCATCCAAAATATCGAAATCATCGTAGGAATAAGCTATGGCAGAATCCGGTAATCTGGGGAGGACAGCATCGGGTACTTGGTGCTCCTCTTTCTTTGGGCTTCGCAGCAGTGAATTGTATTCCATCTTATCTTGGCTTCGTGAAGCTATTTCCCTCTATCTTTTTGTCGCCGTGTCTGGTTCTGTTCAATGTCCTTGCGTAGTAATGCATACATTCACTCTTATTATCTCTATCTATGTGGACGTTAACTCAACGACGACCTAACCCATGACTACTTGTCTATCTATATCATGTGTGTGTATTCATATCTTCTCAGTTTAAGAATACCATGAATAGTATTTGTCTGACTCTTTTTAATCAATTTTCTTTTCTTTTGTTCATTTCTCTCACTTTAAATCTCTCATACATAAACATACGTACGTACGTACATATATATATATATATATTGGTTTCATAACATTTTATTTTTTTGTGCTCAAACAATCCTATGTTTTTTCAGCAATGAGCACTTTATCCTCTCTTTGCCTTTGTAGGGCAAGAAATTAATGCGTTGGAGCCTTGGGTGGTACTTTGTGGTTTCTTTCAATAATTTTTGTATGATAGTTTCATATGATACAGAAGGACTTTCAAACGTTCCTTGTTTTCCACATTTTTGAACAGTCAACGGAAACCTTTTTCTGAATTAATAAATTAATTAAATACTGTTATAAATTGAAAACTCATTAAGCATTACCAGGGCAACACTTGCTTGTAATTATAAAATGGGTGTGAATGGAAGTGAGGTTTCCGTTTCGCAGGTAAGGAAAAAACTTGCTATCGTTGTATCAGTTTTTCCAATCTGAGCATTAGCATCTCAACTGAAAATCAAAGAAAACAGCGAATCCACTAGCATTTGCAATTGGTGTTCAGAGGATCAAAATAGCCTGATATTACGATATTTATTAACTGTTCAAATATAAGGCAGACTCAAGATATTTTGTTTAACCATCCTTCATCTATCAGAAGTAACTCCCACACCCATTGCACCCTTATAGCATGCATGAAATCTGATCAAGTGTCAAAACTGCACTTTGAAAAGCTCCCATATGCTTAATCAGTGAATTTGATTGACCACAAATTTGATAGATGTCGAATTCATTCATCATTGATCTGCAGAGGGCTTCGTTTTTCCTGTAACTTCCGCATATTCTGCCTCTTTATTCCATTTCTAAAGGACGTGCTTGCTAGACACTGTTTTTCTTCGCAGATTATTTTCGACTTTCCCTGTTCAGATGATTTCCTTGTTAGGTACTCCGCTGCTTGTGCCTGAACTGAAATCATCAAACATAACTTGGAATGAAGAAATGGACACTCCTAAAAGAACAGATTACATACAGTTTCAAGATAAATCTTTCAAATGAGATATTGACGAGTTCATTTCATAACAAACACAAACACAAAGAACGAAACAGAAAGAAGCTCCCCCATCTTTTAATTATCAACACTGATTTGCACTTTGCAGAGGGATAAAGGACATACGGTGAGTAACAAATGACGAAAAGTCAAGGAACCTTGACCAATAAAATAAAAGGAAGGGAAAAAAAAAAAAGCATTTGGCCTGCTTCTAGATGACGGGAGTTATATTTCGACAGACATTTGATATATCTTAGTCAAGATACAGTATGCCCTTAAGCTTCCTAATGTTTGAGAGATGTGCAGAACATGCAGTGGAATATTAACATAGGCAGGAATAATCTATCAGATTAAAAAATCCATTTCCTGCTCTAGACGCATCTCTTGTTCTCGTTTCTTCTGAATTTAAGACAAAGTTGTCCGAACCCCTAGTCGATTGTTAATTCTTCTCCATATATATGTTCTCCCCTTAAGCAAGCATGTATCTGCATAACTCTCTTATGTTTGATGCATTAAAGGTGACCAAAATAAGGCTTCATACACAAATTTAAATTAATTAATAAGCTTAGTTAGGGTAAGCACAATTTAAATCATGCCAAGCGAACGCTCATCTAAAGAATTGAGTTTTTAATGCCATCAAAGATCTTATGCAAAGCAACCACCTTATATCATAAAACAGTCCTACTCGTCCTCTGTGATAAGAGCACTGCAGCAACAAGGTCCTCATTGACATTAGCATCGTAGTGGCACTAATACTCGAAAGATTCACTCACGTCGAAGAATAATGAGTGGAATCTTCACGAGAAATTAATACAAAAGTTTAGGAGATACCAGAGCGTGAAGCAATAGATGTCATTGCGCAGTTCCTCAGCCTCGTCATCGTCCTAATTGCTCCAGCATTTTCAGGAACTCCATCTAGCCCAGGCTCCAGAACATCATTCTTCCTAATGCTCAGTAATGCGTGCTGACATGCCTATTCTCAAACAAGAAAGCATTTGCAGATAGGAAGCATGCAGAAAATAACTGCAAAAGTACGGAACAATTGTAGTACAACGCACGCAGGTGAGTCTCGAAAACATAAACTGCCCGCATAACGCCTGCGCACCTTCTCTGCGATGGAATGAAAACCGCTATGCAGCGCGTCTTCCACAAAATTTAACCATTCAACAGACGAGACATGTAGCCATTGATAACTGGCAGACTTGAGGTTTCTCATAAGCAAAGCCTCGTATCTCAAAGCCAAGCAACTCTGGAAAGGCGTATGGAAACAGAACGTGGCTCAATAATTCCATTAGAGCACATGCTTTTAAACAATTTATCAGAAACCTAGGATTGGACTTTTTTTATTAAAAAAAAACAAATAAAGTCGCTAGAAGCAAATAAGATTGCAGGCGGCAGTACAAGACAAGTTCATTTATGATGGCAGAAGAACAGAAGAAGAGAAGTACCTCTACATCTCCGACGATAGCAAAAGCTCGAACAAAAAAATCGAGGATATAAAGCTTCTCCAGGACAGTTTTTGAGGCAATTGAGCGAATAACGGAGATGGATTGAGATCTGAGGAACTCTGTGAAGCTATATCGAACTTGCATCGACGATTCCACATCTTTGGAGACCAGAAAAGACCGGAGAATTCGAAGCGTCGCCTCATCGAAGCTGAGAAAAATCATTTTGAGCTTTGTTAGCGACCGAATAGAAAGAGAAGAAGATTAGGAGGAAAGGGAACGAGGACCTTCTAGCATCAATTAAGGAGCGGAGGAGGGAGAGTTGCTCTTGTGCGGGGCGTGCCATTTTTGGCGGGAGGGACAGCTATGAGGTGTTGAGAAGTTGAAGCAACTAAAGAGCGAAACAACGAATGCCAAAAAATTAAAAGGAACATTATGTAACCGCTATTAAGTTGCCAATCTATAAAGTGATGCCACATAATCGCCATTAAGTCACTTAGTATTTGTTTTCCGTTAATGCTCAAATTTGAATTTGAAAAATTAACAATAGATGTAATTGATTTATAAAATTAATTTTAAAAAATAAATAATAATAATTTAAGAGATAATTTAAGTTTATAATTAATTTTGACATATATTCACATTTACATATTTTTTTAAAAAGTTCATGATTTGAATTTATATTTAATTGTAATATGTAATAAAGTAACTTGAATATATTTTCACAAAATTATAATTTTAGCTTCACATATCCAAACGTAGACTCGAAAGGCAATTAGTCCAATATCACCACTAACTAAAATGTTGTTTGAACCAACTAACACTGATGAGAGTGATATAAATTCTCATCACTTTTTTCTATATAGGAAGGTTTACAAGTTAAATCCTTAAAAATTAACTAGGACTAAAATTGACCTCCAAATTCAAAAAGCACTTATTGAAATACTCCACAATCACTCACTAACAAAATCTTCCCATTGATACCAAAATTTAATTTTATAGCTTCTTAAATTATAAGTCAAACATTATCAATTGGAACAACCTTTATTAATTAAATTATCATTACTTCAATAAGTAATTGAAAATTGAGACCTCACAAAAAAAAACATGTTGCTTGAATATCAAAATAATTTCCACCAGTTCCCGTAACGAAGACAGACGAGTTGGGTTGAATAAAAATTAACTCTCAACAAACCATAAATTCACTTCATTGCTATTATCGCAACGGACGTCCTAAGCAGTTCCCTATCTGTAAAACCCATCGACAAACGAATGTTCTCTCTCTATTTTCGCTTTTTTCGTTTTTTGAAACCAACAATTGACCAACATATTAAGAATGTGTTTGGTTTAAGAAGAGAAGGAAAAATTTTAATGGAAAGAAAGAGAAAAATTTTAATGGAAGAGAGGGAGTTGATGTTATCTTATTTGATTCAAAAGGAGTGGGAAAAACTATTTTTTATAAATAATTTTACATTTATTTTATCGGTGTTGAGATACTAGAGAAGTACATCTATATTTTTTAAACTTTTCATAGAAGGCATATTGATTAGGATATGAAAAATTTTATTCCTCCATTCCCAATCCCCCCAATTTAGAGGGGAAGAAAAATTTTAAAAAATCTACCCTTTTCTCCCCTCCCCTTCTCTCTAATTTTTCAAACCAAAATAAGGAAAAAGGGTCAACATCCCTCCCCTCCCTTCTAACCAATCAACCCCCAAAAATATTCCGTATACAACAGTTCTGCAACAACGCACAAATTTTTTTGAAATTGCACAAGTCAACCATTCCTACACCATCTTGCAAAAGCCAATTGCAGCCGAAGGCTTCCCATCCAAAGCATAAGAATTAAGCAGACTTGAAATCATAGACAACAGAAATTCAAAACTATCACCGTACTTCCTCTGTTTAAAAATACAAAGCATTTTTTTAAAACGTTGAATGTTTAAAAATGTAAAATATTTTTTATCTTTCTAAATGTAATCATTATTTTTTTTTTCAAAAGTACTCTTATTAATAATCACTTCATATTTATTATAAAATATTTAATAAAAATAAATATAAAAAAATAGAATCAATTAGAAAATAAGTAACTACTTTATTGAAGAATAAAATTCAATTAAAAATACTTTACATTTTTTAACGAAGAGAATATATAATAGACAATAAATAGAATTAGAACTTCACAATTTTGCACGGCAGCCAGACCCTCCCTTAATAGATAGCTAAAAATAATAACAAAACCATTGCATTCCTTGACTATCTCGATTTACCAACAAATTATTAAGACCCAACCATATGACGTTAGCATGGATGCTTACAACTACACAATCCCTTAATTTCTGAAAAGTCTACGTAATTCATCTGAACGAAACCCGAAATGACACCGTAATTTCCTTACCTTTTACAATGTACTAATTTAAAATGAATCCTCAACAGTGACGGAAGGATCTAATGGAAATGGAAAGAGCAATGAAACCCGCCCAACATAAACAAAAGACGACCCATCACTTCCCATTTTTACACTCTTCACTATATTTTTCTTTTTTTTAATGCATCTAAATTAATATAATAACATTAATGTAACGATTACACTAAAATGTAATTTCTTACGTCTTGGCTAGGAGATTCTTTAATTAAAATATCAGTCTATTTTTTATAATTAGATCATGACATAAATGATGTAAGATTTTTCACGAGAACATAAATGTAACATTCTGATTGCATTAACAGTCGATAGAAAGGAAACAAGATCTCTACTAATTAAAATATCAGTCTACATTTTTATAACTAAATCATGACAAATGATTTAATATGAAAATCATAAATATGCAATATCTTGATTGCATGATTTAACACTCGATAGGAAGGATATATGATCTACATTGACTTTTTTTAAAGTGTATAGGAATCATATTAATACTAAACTTTTTCAAGTGCATAGATATCAAGATCAGAACCCTGGAAAATCAAATAATCTCCACAACCAGAATCCAGAAGGAATATTTTCCAGCAAACTTTCAAAGCTTGCCCATCTCTTTTCCCGGTAAACAAACGAATGTGCAAGTACGACCTCCCAGAATTCTTGACGTGTAATATTTAATGAACATATGGAATACAGGCAAACGAACGAACCGCATAGCAACACAAAATTCAGATTTTTTTTTTTAATATCAACGTCAAGCTGCATGAAATTGTTATATCTTCCGTACCGTTTTTTTACTCATTCCGGCCACCAGAAATGGCTACCATACAAAATCCAAAGCTTGAAATTTACGTAATAAAATTCTAAGATAAATACAACAAATGAATAAAATTTGACAATAGTGCAGTGCATATTCAGTTTTAAAACACCACCCCATAAACGAGCACTTTTCGCTCATTGTCCAATCTTATCAAAGATATTGAGAATCAGTGTAATCGTTTTATCTGCTTAATAATAAATTGTCAGTCGAACTGTTTTGTTATAAGTATAACGTATGCCAACAAACGATGCAATTCCTGTGCAATTTTTAGTTACCTACATGCTCAGGTGGCCAGCCTAAAGTAGCTCTATCATAAACTGCATGGCAATAAGCACAAAAGTGCCCAGAAATTCCAATTAAACGGAGGACCAGGGCATGATTACATGAAGAAACCAGTCCTCCCATCATGGCATACCCATCCCACAGGCCATGAATTAGGCTCTGATGACTCAGTGATTGTATAGAAATTCATAGTATGCACTATGCAGGGTAAAATCAACAAACACAAGGTTAAAATGAATAGTCGGCCACTTATTTTCCAATGAAAAAAATTAACACTCAGGAAAACCCTAACTGGGATTTATTGATCCATTAAACTACAACTGACACAAACATTCTATAAAGCCATCATCTGCTTGCATCAGATGCCACATGGGATGAGAAATGAAAGCAAGCACAGGCCCACATAATGACATGTGGCTTAAATTCCAGTCAAATTATAAAGCGCATTTTCATGGAAGTAGCACTCACCTGAAATAATCAACCTACCTTAGCAGCAAGCAATTTGGAGACTATCCACTTGCCTCTAGAAAAACATTCACATGATCAAATTAAACCCTGCCTAAAAGAACCCACCAGCCAGTAACAATCGTAACAAAAAGGAGTGAAGAGGTCCTGCTCAAAGTAAGTGAACAACCTACCTCTTTGCTTCTAATTCAAGAAACCAGCCAACTGAATATACTAAATCCCTCAGACCACAATTCATAGTACATAAAATGCTCAATGTTGAGGCTCAGTATGGACGCGAACGGTTCCCAGCATAGTGATCACGTCTATCAGGCCCAGAATTACCTCCATCTCTATTATCTCTGCGTCTATCTCCTCCATAGCCACCCCTATTGCCCCTATATCACAAGAAACAATTAACATCAAAATTTATAAGGGCATGGCTAAAATATCACATGAAATCAATTAACCCAACATAAACCTGAACAGTTCATACAAAAGTAGAAACTGGAAAATGTGAATATCTGTTTGTCTACAACATGCAACATCCTAAGTAAATTATGGTACCATATTTTATAATCATTTTCAAATTCATAACATTTTATTCTGAAAAAAAAAAACAGATAAGATCCAAACTCAATATTCTAATTCTGCTCTTGAAACAAGCATACCTGAAACAAGAATCCCAGAATTCAATGCCAAAACTAATCAAGTCAAAAGCACTTATTAAGAGTTACACACGGAGAGAGAACTAGCATCCTGTATGTTAGCATGTAGATAAGTTAATAAAAAATACCCATGACCGTATGCAGGAGGAGCCCTTGGTGCGGATTTCTCTGCCATTGTAACACTTATTTTGTAGCCCCTTAAATCAAAATCTGAAATGCAGAGATTCATGATTACTACTTCGTTCTTGAGAAACGTTAAAGATACATTAATAACACCAGATTATGTTAGATATAGTACTATTGTAAAAACCGCCAGCAGCATGAGCAGCAGAGGGATCTTCATAGGCGAGACAAGCATCACCCTTGTTGTTTCCATTTTCATCTGTGTATATTTTTATGTTCCAAGGCCACTGATCTTTATAACCCCTCTTCTGCTTTATTCTTCCAACCTAAATTAAAGTGCGATGTTAACAAAAGGCATTACACTTCAGAAAGCAAATATTTGCAGCATATGTGGACAAAAAACTCAACCACATTCTAGTTCCAACTCTGTAGCACAAAGAAATAGATTTCAGGAAGATTAACCTCACCACCACAACCCATCCAAAAAAGACAGCAGACCTAGTAATTCTTATGTCATGAAAAACTCAGGCTTATGATACAACCCGTCAACCCATGCATGGGAATAAAAAAGACAACATATATTTTAGTCTGAAAGAGGCACTTTAATGCCAAAAATTCCAAATTGAAAATATACAAAAATGATCCTCCATAAAATGAACTTGTGCAGAAATCAACAGATGAGAACATTACTTGTCCAATGCCTCCAAAAAGGTCCCTCAATTCTTCAGTAGTCACATCAGGTGGTAAGTTTGATATGTAGATTCTAGCATTGTCACAAGAATCCCCACAATTTTCATCACATTGCTTCACTTTAGCCGGGGGTTCAGGAGGAGCTCCACCAAATCCACCTTGACTAACAGGACCAGGACCACCATCATACCCACCTGTGTTGCCCCCATAAGATGGAGGGCCTGATGCAGGTCCGCCAGTATAGCTTGTAGCTGGAGGAATTGCATCAGATCCATAATTTGCATTCCCACCATAAGAATCATATGTGGGTGGGTAGTTTCCACCAGCGCCACTGTACGACTGGGCTGTGGGATGACGACCTTGAGCAAATCCACCATCTTCTCTGGCTTGGTTACCACTAAAAGAACCACCCCTATTGCCTCCTCTACCATCATTGTTATAATTCCTACTGCTGTTATAGTCGTTACCTCTTCCCCCTTCAAAATTACCAGATCTACCGCCTCTATTATTGCCATATCCCCCACCCCCGCTTCTACCTCCCCTATCATAACCACCACTGCCACCTCGATCATTAGCACCAGAAGGAGATGGTGCACCGCATTTGTTACATTCAACCCTTCTCGCAAAGTTCAAATTACCACAACTGTATGCAGCAATTTCCAATCAAATACAAAATCGTAAGAGTCAACAAGATGAAATCCCCAGCACGAACCATTCCAAAACAGAACATTGTACAGAAAAGGTGACAAATGCAAGGAAAATCAAAGAGAAGAGTCTCAAACCTTGGGTTCGGGCATCGCCAATCTCCTTCTCTACCGCTTCCACCGCGTCCACCTCGGCCTCCTCCCCGTCCCCCGCGATCTCCGCCTTGATATCCACCACCACCACCTGCAAATCAAAAAATTAGGACATGATCGAGTAGAAAATTAACCAATAAACAATCAAGAATACAAACCTCGACCACCGTATCCTCCAGCTCCTCCACCATAACCCCCATTCCCTCGACCACCTTGTCCACCACCACTTCCCCTCCCTCCATAACCTCCGCCATCATTTCCTCCAAATCCAGTCTTTCCTCCATAATTTCCGCCCTCGCTACCGCCGTATCCACCACCAGCGTTACCCTTTCCACCATAAACCCCACCATCATCCTCGCCGTATCCACCACCAGAGCTGCCTCCTCCATAGCCCCGCCTGCATAACCACCTCCTTGATATCCTCGTCCCCCTCCTCCTCCTCCGCCGCCGCCGCCGCCCTCTCCATACCCTCCTCCACCGCGACCGCCTCCATAACCTCCTCCAGAGGCACCATACCCACCGTTAGCTCCATATGGCGGAGGCGCAGAGCCACCGCCGTCTTGACCGTAGAACCCAGACATGATCCGATCTAGGGTTTGCTAGCACCAGAAGGGGGAGATTAGATTAGAATATAGGATATTTTGGCGCAGATAAGAAGTTGGAGCACATTTCTCAGAGTCCTGGGTCATTGCCACCGTGCCCCCAACGTTTTTGTCTTTTGACCATCATGCCCGCACATATGTACGGAAAATAATTAAAAGGATAAAAAAATAAAAAATGTATTAAATCCAAAAAAAAATTGTATTATAATTTGAGAATAGAATAGATTACTGAAATTTTTATATTTTATGTGGAGATGACTTATGAAACCAGGTTTTTATAACTTTGAGAACATGAATCAATGGAAAGATTGAATGCATAATTTTAATTGCTGGCCTCCATATAAATTGAAATTTGTTAAAGTTTAATCAAGTGATTGTAGTTATGAAACAAATTAAAAATATTATTAAATACTTAAATTCCAACACCCTAATGTAAAAATATTCGTTTAAGGTTAAAATATGAAAATAATTGCCTGGTTAGAAGGTGTCATATTTATCCAGGAACAAAAAAATGCCCAGGAGGAACCCAATTTTTTTTGGGCCTAGGAATAAAAAAATGCCCAGGAGTTTGAGTTTTGCGTGTAAGAAAACAAGGGCAACTTTACAGACCCGAATTTTGCCGATGAAGCATTTTAAATTGAGACAGATTTTCCCAAAAAAAAAAAAAGGTTACTTTGGTGGAAAAAACCGACAGTAGTAAGGCAGTCCAAGATGTCGGCCGAAGAGTTAATGCGATCCGATCAAGTTTGAAACCGATGCAACCCAAAATGGCAAAATTTTTAATCGGGCCCCCCTTCAAATTCAATCCATCATCGTGTTAAGCTATAAAGGTGAGCCTATGCCTAAATACGTCGTCCCTTATCATACTTTCCATATCAAAAAATAAAATATAAGCGTTTTTTATTAACTAGTCTTAATTTAAAATATAAATAACTTAGTATTAGTATTTGAAAAAAAATTATTATTTTATTTTTATATTTATTAACCTAGACTTTTGTGTTTGTTAATTTATTATTTCTTTCTTATTCATTATAAATTAAAACTATAAGTAAAAAAAGAAAATTATATATTGTTTTATGGGAATATTGATTTTAATGGAATGTAAACCGAAAGCATATCATGCATCTTCGTGGTGATGGAAATATGCCGGACGAATAAACTTGTACTTTTTTCAATCGCGGCCTAAAACTACATTCAAACTTGGTATTAGGCCCAATATAAGTAACAAAACCAAGTCATGCCTAGCCTAGGCGTGTTACTCGTTAAGTTTTGACTTGAAAAAATAAATCTTTTGTTTATGGCCAACATGAACTATTGTAGTCTGTATGCTAAAATATGAGTTTGCAGTTAAATGTAGGGCAAGCATGGCCCATATACTCACACATAAGAGCAAATCATGCTCGTGTTCATAAAATATGTGTAGTTACTTCATAGCTCAACTTTTAAAGATCCATCCGTAGAAAGCAAGTAATGTGGAAGTGATGCCTGGGATAGAATATGAAAGTGGCCCTTAACGCCTAAGTTTTTAACGTGGGATATGAGTGTCATCATTGCAGGGACAGTCTTTAACATGGAATGTGAAGGGTTGAGGCTTATATGCTTTTAATCGTGGCTAATATGATCATGAGAGGGAGGCTTGCTCGTGGTGTGCCAACTATAGTAGAGGGTGTGACAAGATGCAAGTCACACCAATGCCGATAAACACAATGAATATTGATCTCTATGGGTCATAGAATATGTGTCCTGCTAACCGTAGAAAGAAGTTTGGTTATTGGATGATTGACCCCTAGTACATAAAGACTTGGTTCTCAAGAAGGTATGATCAAACTGCCAATTAGAGGGTTGTAGAGAGAGAAGGAATAGGTATAAGGCCTGAACCACCTTTTGTGCAAAAGTCTCGCTTTGCTGATATTTATATCTAAGAAGAAGATTTAGATAAAAAGAAGGCAGGATACCTACGGAGGAGTGTTTGACATGACTAAGAAAAAAGAGAAGTAAGTGGTCTTTTCACAAAATAGGAAGGCAATGACAAGGACTGCTAACCAGGGGAATGGCCCGAGGTATAAGAAAGTGATCAAAAGGTAAAGGTCAAGCCTACCTATATAGCTGAAGGCAAAGAAAACTCTACACTAGATAATGGGGCACGTAAGCCCATTAAAGAAGGAGGAAATAAAGGTGCAATGTTAAGTACAGGCTTGATGCTTTAGGCATCAAGAGACTAGTATGTCTAAGTTTAAAGGCCATTGAGTCCATAATGTTGTAAGTAGATTTATAAATCAAATAAGCCCATCTGATTGGTAGACTAAAAACCTTTAAATGGGAGTGTATTTCTTTCAGAAAGTTCTAAATCGAAAGGGTAAGGAACTATTAAGCTTGGATAGGTCAAATCTATTGGAAAGGGGTGTTTGATTATAAATGAGCTTGGCAATACATTGTCGAATATTGTCAATGAAATTGTACCTTTCAAAGGGAATCACTTTGCTGTGATGGACAAAGAGATAAAGGTCTTGCAAGATGTAAATATACGAATTATGCCAACTAATATATGAGGCAGTGAGTTTTATCTTTTAAATTCACCTTAATTATGATTATAGCAACTTGAAATTGTAGGGGTACCGGCAGTCGAGCATCTCCTGTTGTTGTCAAGGATTTAGTTAGAAAAAACGAAATTGGAATTTTGTACCTCCAAGAAACACATGTGAGTGATTCTTAAGCAAATACTGTTGATTGTCGATTAGGTTTTAGCAAATGGATTAGAGTTGAAGCTGGTAGCTTCTTATGAGGCATTTGGATCTTGTGGAATAATTATGTCTTTGAATTAATATATATTGCCTCTAATGTCCAACTTCCTCTATGTCCAACTTCTCTATTATCGAGTAAAGGATCAATGTATTAGTGCTAGTTTTTAATTACAATAGTTTATGGTGAGATAACATGTGCTAAACATTCAGACTTGTGTCATTATTTTTGTCTAATTACTAAAGCTAGTAATGAACCTCGGCTTGCTTGAGGGGATTTCAATGCTTTTTTGTCACCTTCTAGTAAGGAGGGAGGATCACTTTTGCTCACCGCAAGTGTACGGATCGTAGCAAGTAATATAATGAAAGCAAAATATCGTTCCCTTGAGAATTTGTTCAAAAATAATGATCAAGCAAAAGACTAAGTAAATTTGATCAAGTTGAGCTATACAAAGTTAGATGAAAATGATTTTGTAAATGAAACTAACACTAGAAAATTAAGAAAGTGAGTGATTCATAAACTTCCAACACAAATTGAGACCTAGGATTAATTGTCCCCCTTGCATTTCATAACACCAAAATTACCTTCTCTCATAAATGCTTTTAATGAAAATAAGTGCTAACCTAGGGTTTTAAAAATACTTGAACAAGCTCTCTCAAATCATGAACAAGTGTTTAGTTAAATTAATTGCCTAATCTCTTGTTATAATTAATAAAACTCAATTTTAAACACCAACCCTAATGTGGCTATGTAAGGCTAGCAAGTATATATCTATCTTACTAACAAAACCATCCATTCAACATGCAAATATCAAGTTCTTACACAATTTTACCCAAGTTCTACACTCAACTTAGCCCTCTCAAGCATCAATTAAGTGAACCCAACATCTAAATGATGGCCAATCAAGTAAAAGCATTAAGGAAAGAATAAAATAAACACATATATATCATTAATCACAAAAAGAGAGGAGAAATATAGTGTTAATCCATATAAGGGTTTCAAATAATCCTATAACAAAGGATTTAGCTACTCATAATCATCCATAAGCTACAAATATACAAAATAAGTGGACCCATTTCAGATTACAAGAGAGAAAGGGAAGAGGAATAGAAAAACTAAAGAAAATGAGCTCCAAATGTCTTCAAAGCTTCAATCTCTTGATCTCAACTCTTCCAATGCCCAAACCTTAGCACAACCAAGCTCCAAAAGTGTCTAAAAGTCTGAAGAACGCATTCTGGGTTGAGCTCTCAGCTTATATATATCCTAGCTTCTGATAAATGAAACGCAGTGTTTTTCTGACAGTGGTGATTGGGACGACTTTGGCAGTTTTGTACTATTTTTATAGCTAACGAAAATCATTCATTTTGCTCTTGATTTTTTTCATCCAAAAGCCTTCCATAAACATCCACAAAGCTCCAGAAATGCTTTAATCAAAACTTCAATCAAAATAACATGAAATTAGGCTAAAAATATCAAATTAAAGCTAAGAACACAAGCCGAAAACAAAATGCACATTTTCCTAATTTAGGCAATAAAAACATATACAATTGAATCAAAATAGATTAGAATCTAAGAACAATGTGATGAAATAACATGAACTTTTAGATGTTAACAATCACATCCCAACTTATGAAACAATTTTAAGTGTATGCAAATAATTTAGGTCTCCTTGTTATGAAGACATTAGGGAACATGTTTGCTTGGGAGTGAGAAGGCATTAGAGAACATTTGGATTGGGCATTAAATAATATTCTTTAAGACACTGTTTCCAAATTTTATAGCTCTTTATGATCTAAAATTTCAATCTAAGCATTAGGTAGTGGTAGTGGATACTGGATCTAGGATGAGATTGAGAAATGGTGAGAAATGTTTCATATATCAAGTAGCTTGGGCCTTGGAAGATAAATTAGAGACAATTGTTGAGGATGCTTGAGCTAATAAGGAGTAGAATGAAAGGATGAAGGAGTACCAAGTAGCAGCGAATTACTAGAATGAAGACTGTGTGGGGAACATACCTAAGAAAAAAAGGCATATACTACATAAACTTGAATGCATTAACATGGAAAAAAGAGTAAATGATTGAAATAAGTTAGTTAGACTTGAATGGCAATATGTGGAAAGAGTACCAAGGACTTGCCCTCCAAAAAGAGATATTGTGGTTTTAAAAATCTAATTGTCATTGGCTTCGGTGGGGCGATCAAAATATCAATTCTTTCATGCCCCTGTTATGGTCAAGAATAAGAGACATTTCATTGCCTCCTTAAAAAATGATAAGGGACATGGTAGATGATTCGAGGGAACTTAAAATTATGGCATGTGATTTTCACAAGAATCTATATACTTGTGATCCCTCCCTTCTACCAGTGTAAAATTGGTTTGCAACTTTCCATCAACTCCTATGCTTGTAATTATTGTGGAATCAAGGAGAAGTTGATGATATTGAGATAAATAATGCTACTTTTTCTATGGAACCTTTAAAGCATCGGGTCTGGATGGCTTACAACCTCACTTTTTTCAGTCTCAATTAAATGTAGTTGGTGAAAAGATTTGCTCATTAGTCAGAAATATCTTCCAAGATTTGAATAGGCTGAAAGAAATCAATCAAACCAATATTGTCCTCTTATAGAAGGTGGAAAATCCATATCACCTTAAAGAGATGAGACCAATATCTCTATGCACTATTAATTTTAAGATTGTGATGAAACTCATTGATATTAGAGTTTATAATGGAAAAATTGATAAAGTGACAAATAGTGTAGTTTTATTGGAGATAAATCTAGTTGTGAGAGTATTATCTTAGCTTGAGAAGCTATACACATGACTAAGACATGTAGGAGAAAAAGTGGTTTCATGGCCATTAAAGTGGATATTAAGAAAGCTTGTGATGGACTTAAATGGAGATTTATTGAAGATGCATTTAGGTGCATCGACTTAAATGAGTCATTTATCTCTCTCATGATGGCATGCATCATTTTTTCTATCGTAAGGGTACTTTGGAATTGAGAGGAGGGATTAACATTTTTTCCTACAAGAGAAGTCTAATAAGGTGATTTACTATATCTTTTTTTTTGTATGAGACTTCCAAGCCAATATGTTAAGGCATCATGTGTTGTGGAAGGTCCTTCTCCGTCACATCTATTTTTTGCGGATAATCTAGTTCTTTTTGTTAAGGTAAGTTTTGAGAAAGTAGAAATAATGAGAAGGGTCATATAGGATTTCTACACAGTATTATGTCATGGAATAGACTAGACAAATTCAAGATGTTTCACTTAAAAAATATTTGCCACAACAAAGCGGTGTAATTGAGTTAGATGCTTGAGATTAGACTCACCTCATACTTGAAGAAATACATGAGGCCCTTATCAATCATGGTCGAGTAATGAGAGTCATTTTTGCTCTTATTGTGCAGAAGGTCAATGAAAACTTTCCTCTTGTGAGGGAAAATTCTTGAGCATGGTTGGTTGGGCCATTCTCATTAAATTGGTCTTCTTGACCCTCTTATTCTATCAGATGAAGGCTGCATTGATCTTTAAGGTACCCTAAATAAGATTGAGAGGGTCAGTAGAAATTTTTTGTAGAATCACAATGAGGAAAGCAAAAAATTACATTTTATTGTATGGGATAATATTATGAAAGGTAAGAAATTACTAGTCTTAAGTTTTAAGAGACTTTGGCAACAACATGAAGCTTTTATTATGAAATTGTGTTGGGGGTTGGTATCTAAAGGAGAGGCTTTTTGGGTTTGTGCTTTTAAGGTTGAGTATGGTTGTCGAAGTGGGATTCTACCTCTTGTTCTGAAGAAAATAAATGCCTCATTGACTTGGAGATCAATCACAATTGTGTGGGAATCCTTTTTAGATAGCACTAGGAAGAAAATTCACTGTAATCAAAATATAACTTTCTGGATTAATATGTGGTCAAAGTTGGGACATCCTCTTTGTCACTATGTCACTAGTGATCTTGAGGGAGTTGTATCTAATGCCATAGTACGTGACTTTATTTTATCGAATGGTAATTGGAACATTAGGCTAATATCTCAATCCCTTTTAAACTGGGTGGTTGGAGAAGTGTGCAAAGCCATACCATCTTAAAGGCATGCAATCTTAATCATCATGCTCATTAATTCGCAAATACGACTCATATCCCTACATTTTATGTTGCATAATTCAACAAAACATTCAATCATATCCATACACATGTTCCCAATCATCATATAGCATTCATTCATTCCATTCATATTTTCCTTTTCACACATCACATATGATCTTGCTTAAACTATCACACTTGCATCAAAAAACAAAGCTTGTACTTATCATGATTTTCCAAACAAGTTCACAAATACAAGTAATTAATTAAATAAATGCACAAACTAAATTTTTTTTAGTTACCTTAAACTTTTGGGAGGTTAAAAGTTTATCCCTCAATAACCAACACTTTTAATGCTTCGATTAGCTCAATTTGGTGCTAACAAGTGTTAATCTACAATTTAACCATACTAACAACTATTAATATCCTTGTTAGGATAATTTCTAACATTTTTCAACAATGTCAAAACTACCAAAGTTCCAATCTCTCATATCCAAGCTTACTCATAGAGTTTATTAACTTTCTTTATCTCACATTAGTTCCAGTAACTCATTAAACTATTATTGATGGCTATCAAACACCTTCAACAACTCTATTTAATGAAAATTTTTGAGCATCTATTACCTTACAACCACCAAAATTCATATAGTTATTACTACTAAGTTTAAATAACCTAAAACACTCTCATTAATTTTATTTAAATCAATAGATTTAGACTCATAGTATTATCGATAAAAAATCATCATCCCAATACAGAGAGCTCGAATCTTCAAAAAAAATGAAAGTGGAAGAGAAGGAAGAGCTTAGAGATATTGCTTTGGTGTTTGATGGCTTTAAAATGCTTCTAGATCTTCAATTTTACAAGCCTTAGCAATCCTTAGCTCTACATTTACTTTTTATTTCTTTCTCTTTTTTAAAACTCTGATGCAGTCTTATGATTGAAAAATTTCAACCATGTGCCACAGAGAGGTAATCCCTTCATGAGTTGCGATATGTGCGTCATGGCAAAGGTGACGCACACCGTGGTATGTGGCATGAAGCCATACTCTATAATTTTCTTCCTTTTCGAGGTCTAAATGACCCATCTTTGCTTTAGACCAGAATTTAAGGTTAGAATCACAACCCAAAACATTTGCTATACCTCTTTAATCACACACCACATTATTTTATTTAATTAACCTATTTTAACTCACCTAAGCAGTGGTTAAAATTTTGAGCTGTTACAAATGGCAACTCCTAGAAGAAGTGAAAATGTTTGTGTGGCAAGTAACCCATAAGAGACTATGCACGAATTCACCTCAAGAGATAAGAGGTTTATCAGATTTTGTGACTTGTCCTTTTTAGTATTATAATTTGTGACTGTGAGGGAGCGAGGAATGTGTGGTTTCATTTTAAATCCTAACAATATTTCTAATTTATTAGGTGATAATTTGCAGGGATGGTTGTGGAGAAACATTAGATCCAACTTTGCAAATAGTGATTTTTCCAAGTGGTAATAGACAAAAACTTTTAGTTTTGTTTGCTGGGCACTTTGGAAATCCTGTTATTGTCTTATTTTTAGAAGAGTTAGTATTAGTAATATGGAGATTATACAACATTGCAATTACTTGCTGATGGTTAATACCATACTTGTGAAACTCCAACGCTCTATTTTTCAGTGTGGATTGATGACAGAAGCAACATGGACGCCACCCACAAAAAATACGTTTCATATTGATGCAGATAGGTCAATCAGAGATTGAGATAAAGTAGTATACAATGGGGTTATTTGTGACTTCCCTGGAAATTGGATCATTGGTTTCTATAGAAACCTTAGATTTGCTTAGTTTGTATGGGTAGAAATTTTAGCCATCCAAACTAGACTCATGGTGGCAGAACAACTAGGTTATAACAAGGTGAGGATTTATACTGATTCTATTTGTGCATTCAATTTGCTGATGTGATATAGTTATCTAGATCCATCATTGCAAGAATTATTGGGGGACACCAAAGAATTTATTTACAAGAAGTTAGAGGTCTAAGTTTATCATACCTTTCGGAATGTCATAAGGTGTGCTAATATCATAACTAAAACAAGGCATTGATAGAGTTCTGAGATCACATTGGTCAACTTTATTTCTTAGTGGTTGTGTTGATTTTATTCGTAAAGATCAATTATACTTAAATGTTCTCGTGAGCTGTTAGGGAGTACTTTATTTTGCTCTATTTGTTATTGATGTAATATCTAACTTCCAAGCTTCGTCTGGCCAACTTGTTTAAAAGAAAAACCAAACGAAAAGCCAAATGTATGAATTTTTGATAATGTTTAGTGAAACCAAGGCACCTATTTAGCTGCCCAGCGGTTGAACATTGCTCTTTGTTACGACGTGGCCAAAAAAACAAAAAATAACAGTGACACAGAATTGTGTATTTATTTTTGTGAACTTTATCAATTAAATATTTAACTAATGAAAAATTAAGTGTATGCTTAATTTTTAATTTACATTTAATAAAAATACATCTGAAAGATTTAATTATTTTTTGAATTTAATAAAAACAAATTTTAAATATAACTTGAACTTTTGAGTGTCACCAAACGCCTTAGAGAAAGGTACAACCAGAATCATCCGCGGCTAGTAACAACACCGCAGTAAGGACAAAGCAAAAAACGACTCCCTGACAGATCGTTTCGAGGGATCGGGGGGACTCGGGTGGCGTGCATGCGACCGAACAGCCGTGACGCCCGGATCGTGGTTTAGACAACAAATAAAAATCCATCTGTGAACCTAAATCCAGGTGATTCGCTGTCTGATCCTTTTAGCATGCGAAAATGGCGCTGTAAATTTTACCCTTTCCACTGCTCCTGTGCTCCAAAGTGGCTGCGTAACTTCCATTTTCCTCGCAGCTCTCCGATTCAGCTCCCTTGACCATGGGTTATTGGAAGATGACCCCATCTCTTATTTTGTGCCTTTCCATCTCTGCCTTGTTCTCACCCTCCTCACCTTCCAGAGTCTTGCCCTCCTCCCATTCTCAGAAGGTTTCCGTCGGTTTATACTATGAAAGCCTGTGCCCTTACAGTGCTAATTTCATCGTCAATTACCTCGTCAAGCTCTTCGAGGACGACCTTATCTCCGTCGTCGATCTCAAGCTTTTTCCATGGGGTAATGCCAAGCTCAGGGGAAACAACACCTTTGATTGTCAGGTATTTCAAATGAACATTCCCTCCCCCAATTTGCTATGGTGGTGCCTGCTTGGTTTTAAGGCTCGAATTATTTTTAAATTCCTATCGAATTGGTCTTTGGTTTCTCTTTGTATTGTTGGTTTTACTCTCTCCCTCCCTCTCTCTCTCAGTTGGCACTGTCACCTCATAACTGGGTTTATGTGTTTCATTTGGCTGAATTTAACATGCCGCTGATTCTTCTTCTTCTTCTTCTTCTTCTTCTTCTTTTAATCCTTTTGGGTTTCACGACGATTGCAGCATGGCCCTTTTGAGTGCTTACTGAACACTGTGGAAGCGTGCGCGATTGATACCTGGCCTGACCTGGTAAGACTTCCTCTTTGATAGCGAGAAAGACTGAGAAATCAATGTCCAAACTGATTCATCAACGGGGAACACTACTTTTTTTTTTTTTTATATCCTTTTTGGTTCAAGTGTTAGTATTTCTTTGAATGGGATCTGGCGATGAAAGGATCTGTAATTAATAAGGTGAGTTGAGAAATAAAAAGGAAAGATATTAATGGGTTTACAAACTACAGCAAACAGAACATTTTCTTCAGAGATGTATTCCCTGATGATATGTCAGAATTCCTCTCATTATGCTTAAGTTACGAATCATTCTAAGTTTGATCTTACTATTGATTCAATATAACAATAACTTTAATTACATGTATGTCGCACTCTTAGTATCTAAATATATTCGTTTTTTGGCAGAATGAACATTTTCCTTTCATATACTGTGTCGAGGCTTTAGTGTATGAGTTCAAGTACCGAGAGTGGGAATCATGCTTTCAGAAACTGGATCTGGATCCAAAACCTATTGATAAATGCTATACCAGTGAACATGGAAAAGAGGTTTGTGATTTTCTCTGATTCTTGTTAAAATTCAGTGTTTTGTCCTTGCTATGTTTTTATTTGGGCCCCATATCCTTGCAGTGTGTTGACGCTTCTGGTTAAGTATCAGTAGTTTGTAATTCATGCTAATTTGCAGCTTTCTTTGCCATGAAGTTGCCATCCCTACTATTGGTCAAACTATTTTGTCAGTGAGGTCAAGACACAAGGCTTGGATGTTATCTGATTCTCTTTAATAACATTTATGTTCCAAACACTTGAAAACTTTTAAGTTTCACAAATACCGCTAAAAGAAAGAAACTTTGTGGATACTTGAGAAATAGAAAAGCTGAACTGTGTTAAGAATGTGGCTTGCTTACGCCACCTAAGTAATCTGTTCATAGCAATGAAGAATTTTGGTAGCATATTTTGTTCCTTGTTTAAAAAGGAAATTTTGAAGAGAAGCTTAGTTTCTACAGTTTGAAACCCTGGTCAAATTGGGAGAGTGAACCTGATGCTTAAACTACTGAATACATCTGACAATGGTTTTATCTATCAGTGTGATGTGCTCATGAACTGCTTGTTTCTTTCTTCAAGTCTGTATGGGATAACCAATAAAGAGTAATTTTAACTGAGCTTAACAAAAAAAGAAAAAAGAAAACCTTTAGCATGGTCCTTGTTTTGTTAAAGTACACAACTCTGACGCGGTAACATTGAGGTGATCTTCGAACCACTTTCTTCTGATACAAGACTCTGCTCCTTTGTTACAAGTCTGCAACTATTACAAAAGCAGAATTATGGAACTTCCAACGTTTTGCTTCTAAATATTCATCTCTCTTTTAAGATAAAGTATCAAAAGTCTTCTTTTCAATTATGGCCGAACTCACAAAATGTGAATTCTTTCTCTGGATATTCAAAAAGTTATGGCAGATAGCTTTTCGATCCATGAATCATATTTGGCCAAAACCTTCTCAAGCAGAAGTTACCATTTTTATGTAGCTGGAGCTTAAGTATGCTGCCGAAACAAATGCTCTGCAGCCTCCTCATAAGTATGTTCCATGGGTAGTTGTGGATGGGGAACCACTATATGAGGTTAGTTCTACTATTTACATGCCTTTTGTTGTGCTGAATAATAGCTATAGACAAAAGTGAAATGACAAATTGATACCCATCCATTTTTCTAAAAAGTTAGATTTTTTTTGTGCCGCAGGATTATGAAAACTTTATAAGCTACATATGTAAAGCTTACGAAGGCACTAATATACCCAAAAGTTGCAGCCAAGTCTCATTTGATTCTGTTCAAATGGCGGAAGCCAAGCCTAAGCATTCAGTTTGTGATAAGGAATCAGTGACGCCGAACTTATGGGAACTACTAAGGTCTACCGTTACATCGTAAGGTAACTCAGATGAATGTGGTTGGAGCAGTTTAGATGTGCCAATCCTATATGATTTCGAAGTGGTTTGTTGATGTATGTAGCAGAACTTGTGAATTGTAACAAGGTAAACCCAAACCCGATCATCGAGCCATTTTAGTGTTTGTGAATACGACCAAAAGTGCCATCTCAGAGATACAGAGAGGAAGGGGAAGGCTAAAAATGTGGACTGCATGGTTAAAGCCGCACACGGCCAAGATATTTGATTGTATGTCATGCGTTTTTTTATATGGGAAGAATGTTGTCAAAGTCTCCAGCACAACTATCCCTTTGAGAATCATAACTGTGTCTGTAGAATGAGTATTGGCAAAAAAAGGAATGTTTTGAATTACCTTGACACCAAAAATTTGCTCTAATTTTTCCCCAAAAACAACTTACTCACTCACTGTTTGGCCGAACAGGAAGTCATCTCTTGAATGTCACCTAATAGTGGGGAGTGAAGACTCATCTGTGAGATAAAATATTTCGTTTAGATTTATTTATAAATCACTTTTAATGTTTTATTGAAATATAAAAAAAATCTCATTAACTCTGTTTTAAAATTTAATAAATTTTTACCTTTGCTCCATAATAATGACTGAGAAGAATTATTTTTAATATTTTTTAGTATTTAATAAGATTAAAGATAAATATAAAAAATAATAAAATGCTCTGTAAATATAATTAAAATTAATCTTCTTTCAATGTTCTATAAATAAAATTAAAAGAGTATGATTTTTTCGGGAGGACTAGAGAAAAAGAATTAATGCATAAGATGTGAGATTTTAATTTTGATATTTTTTGATTGAAACCTAAAATAATTTTCTTTGCTTCTTATGGACGTTTTAAAATTACCTTGAAATTTAACTAAAAAAGATAAAAAATTTAAATATTTCAGCTTTTTATCTTTTTTATCATGCTCATTGATTCTGATACAAATGTATTCTAAAATGATTTTCTTCCTTCCATGTCATTAGTTATGTAAATATCTCCTCCCAAATTATAAGATAATTATAGAGGTATTTTATTGTTTCAAAGTATGAGAGAATTTGATAAAAATAAAATTTTATTAATAAATTTTTTTTAATATTACTGTCCTATCCTTCTAATTGAGAGAAAATTGAAATGAGTGCAATGTAACGATTGAATGTGTGAATTTAAAGCTATATTAAATAAAGAATATTTTTAAATGTTATATTTTTTAAAAAAATAAATTTGTAAAGTGTTTGGACTTCATTTTTATTAATAAGTCTAACCTTGTCTTAAATTTCAAGATTACGGAGTACTCAAATTATCTTATAATTTAAAATCAGGAGCACTTGTAGGTATCTTCAGCAGGAACTTGTTTCACCCAGGAACACAGTCGCTGCTCTGTCAGAGACCATCCTTTTATATTTTATTCTCTTGATGATTTGAATAACACATCTCATTATTCATCAGCGAGAAACAACATGAAAAATTATTGATAATCGTAATAACATAGCTTCGTTCTTTATTTCTAATTTCTTGCATATGTTCTATCCTTGTTTTTCTGGGAGGATTACAATTCCAAGGAGATTGTCGACTGGAATGTCGATGGAGAAGGACCGATGGACAGAGTTGGATGGATGAAGATGGAAGAACAAGGACTAGGCGAGGTCAGGTTCTGATTTCATATTATGGGCCAGAGCTGGACTTGAAACTTATTGGGCTGGATCAGGCCTCCATTTTCATCTCTTTCCGTTGAGTTGTCCGAATTGACGACGGAGCTTCTCTTTGCCCACCGCCCACTCCCTACACCGTCCAATCCCGCCATCAAAGCTCTGACAAACTCTCGCGGCGGCGGCATTTCCTAACTACGTTGATTGAACAGAAGAAACTCAGTGGGAGATGCGCGCCAGAATCGTATCGGATGTTTCTCTCCTGAAGTCACTGCGCAGTCGTCTGAACAGAAACCTGTTGTTTTCGTCGGAGATGAGGCTTAACGACGGAGACGGCCCAGATGACCCTTTGTACTGCGACGTGCCCAAGCCTAGCAGGAGAAAGTATGAGAGAAAGCCATATGTGACGCCCATGAAAGTTTTGATTCAAAGGGCCAAAGCGGAGAGGGAAGCTCGAAAGGCTCAGCCTTGCCGGATGCTCGAAGAACCCCCTGACAATGGCTTATTGGTTCCTGAACTCGTCGAGGTAGCTCATCGAGTTTATCAAGCTCATCAATCTCTTCTCTGTGGTTTATCGGTGCTCGTCAAAATAATTCCCGTCCAACGCTGCAGGTAGCTAATTTGCCCCTTTGTACTTTCTTATAAGCTGACTATGAATGATTATTTGTTTGATCTTGAAGAAGTCAGTCTTTGTCATACTAGCAAGTAGGTATGTGGATTTTTATTGCATATACAGGAGGACATTATAAGCGTATCTGGATCTTGTGACTTGCATTGTCATCATGTTTAAAACTTTCTGTTTATAAGATTTTGCTTTTCCTTGTTTTTTTCCTATTACAAACTTTGAGCAAGGTTAGAAGTTAGTGATTATATGTGCAAGTGAGATGAGAGGAAAACATTATTCCATGAAGATACGGATTTAAACTTCACATGAAATAAAGCAATTCACGTCATAGCTTCCATTTGAGATATTTTATTACAGACATAGTGGAACATCAGATTTGTAGTTGACAAGTGAGCTTGAGCTGCTTTTTAAAGGTGATTGCTAGACATGTACACAATAGCTCCCCACACATCCACCATTGACTTCCTTGGTTGGTGGATTCTTCTTCCCACATGCCTTTCAGAGTTGGAACTGCACAATCTAGGGGGATTCATTTTGCTTAACTGAATGAGTTCCGTGTTCCTTTATGAAATCCGTGCCTCATTGCATCATCATCCCACATGGCTATAGAGATTTGGATCGCGTGTTCTGCTTCTGGAGTTTTATCACTAGACTGTTTACCTCATTTAAGGTTTGCCTCGAAATTAATTTCCTGTGAAGCATGAATATGGAAAGATAATAAGCTATAGCAATGATTATCACCAGCAGCAGCAGCAAAAAGCTGATTTTAATGTGATAACTAGAGCACATGAATGTGAATAGGTCTCCCTAAATTCACCATAATACTGAATCTTCATTATCTTGTGTTATTGATCTCAGTCCTTCAACTTGCCTATGAGTTTTCAAGTGTAAATTTAACAATTTATATCAGCTTTTACTTATCGGCTTCTCATTTATTTGTTTCCCATTAGATTCTGTAAAGAGGTTCACATTGGGCAAGTGGGTCATGAAATCCGGACATGTACAGGACCAAAGAGTGGTTGCCGGAATGCAATGCATGTTTGGAGAAGGGGAGGGTTTCAAGATGTGGTCTTCTTTCCAAAATGCTATCATCTTTTTGACCGTGTTGGCAAACCAAGAGTTGTGCATGATGAGAAGCATTCTGTTCCTCGTATTCCTGCCATCATAGAACTCTGTATACAAGCTGGTCTTGACCTTGAAAAGTATCCCACTAAAAGGAGAACAAAACCTGTATATTGTATTGAAGGAAGAATAGTAGATTTTGAGACTGTTATGGATGAGGACGAAGCTACAAGAAACTTTTCTTTTGAGAATGTCAATTCTTTAGCCGAGTCATGTTTGATATTGAACAATCCTTTAGATGAGATGAAGAATTTGGTGGAGAATGGCATAAAGTGTTCGGAGCAGTTGAGCAATGAAGAAAGGAAAACATTAAGGAATTTAGGTATCAAGACGCTGAACTCTTATTTTGGGATGACATCAGGAGCAAGGAAAATAATGGAGAAGTATAGTGTAAATACTTGTGGATATTGCCCTGAGGTCCAGGTGGGTCCTAAGGGACACAAAGTAAGAATATGCAAGGCATCCAAGCATCAGTCTCGAAATGGTTTACATGCATGGCAAGAAGCCATAATAGATGATCTCGTAGGTCCAAATTATGTGTGGCATGTTCAGGATCTGAATGGCCCTGCTTTGAATAACAATCTGAAGAGGTATTATGGCAAGGCTCCGGCTGTGGTGGAACTGTGTGTGCATGCTGGAGCTCCCATTCCTGATGATTATAGGAGTATGATGAGATTAGATGTGGTTCCCCCAGATCGAGATGAAGCTGATCTTGTTGCTTGAAATGCCTTCCATTTTCAAGATGTATGTGTTGAGTACTTGGAGTTCATCAGACCATATAGCTTAAAGCTTGATCTTGAGTTTGAACAGGCCTGAACTTAGGCATCTTAAATTGTTTCCATGCCTTCTCAAGAAGACCAGCCTGTGATATGTTTTGGAAAATATTTGCTGCCTGAAGAAGAATGAAAGAAATTGCATTATTGATTCCAAATTGTCAGTAGATTGTAGTATGAAAGAAGACATCGAACAGTCCAGTGCATATAATTGACGGCTTTATTCATTACCAAAACAGTCCGGCATTATGGTGATTCCAAATTGTCTGTAGATTGTGGATGTTATAGTAAAGCCATGCTACTTGGTAAGAGTAACTCAAAAGGTCGCCAGCTGTATCTATCCAGTGGTATCTGAGAAAATGCTGGTAAGTCTCAAAGAACTTCTATCCTACAAGCGGTTGAATTTAAGGATGAGTGATGAACAAGGATAACGGGATTTTCAAGACATGTTCTGCCAATCTTGTTATCCAGGGTCTTATTTGCAAGCATTTTGTATTTCCTCGTAGCACCATCCTAAAGCTTTCGAACACCAACTTCCAAGAATCTTGTGAGCGTGTCAAATTAAATGATCACATAAAAATGAAAGAAAACAAAAGGAAAACAACAACTTGAATTTGAGAAAATGTCAAGGTTTTTATGGCCCAGTGACCCTCTGATGAGAAGATTGTGTGCTCCATGCAAGTGCGGGAAATGTGATGGGTGTGTGTTGAGGTATTATGGGTAACTGGCCCATTGAAAAAAAAAAAAAAACCCCAAGGAAAACAAAAGGTGGAAATGAAATTTAAGATAAAGTTCCTACGTAAAGTTAGAACAAAAAAAAGCTGAAAATAAAAATGAATTCATATTTTAACTCATAAATATTTTTAAAAGAATAATTAAAATCCTAATAGAAATTAAAATCGTCTGTTACGAACATGTTAACTCTTGATTCTGTAGTAACGTGAAAACAGAGATATAGTTTATAAATTAAAAGGACACCAATGCCGTCGATATGTCCGAGTGGTTAAGGAGACAGACTCGAAATCTGTTGGGCTCTGCCTGCGCAGGTTCGAATCCTGCTGTCGACGCTGTTGTCTTTTATGGTTCAACCAAAAGTTTCTGCTGGTAAATTAAAAAAATAATAATAATAAAAAGTTCTTAAGTAATAATAGTAAAAATTACATATAGGTCAGCTGATTTATTTATAAATATTTCTTGTAAAATTCAAGATTATGACTAAGTTTTTTGAAACCTTAATATAATTTAAAAATAAAATAAAAATAATAATATATTTATGAAACATATATTTATTATATCAGTTAAATAATTTATAATTATTTTTTAATAATTTATGACTATAATTTTAATTTTTTATAATTATAATTTCATTTATTCAATGATTAAACTCAAACTTATTTGAACGATGTTATGTATGTTTTATAAGGATTTTATTAATTTTTAAAGTTAATTTTAAATCATGCCCAAGTTTATGAAACTTAAATTTAGTTTTCAAATTTTTTAAGATTTATTTATGAATAAATTTACTTTTATGAAATTTATATATAATTTTTTTATTACTAAATATTATCCCACATCACTGAAGACTCGAAAGATTCGATTAGAAGCTGAGGCAAGGCACAACCATACGAGAAAGGAGCTGCTCGGGTTGGGACTTGATTTGCAGGAAGGTTTGTGGCATTGTTTTCCCCTTATGCGAACTCTTCAGGCTCAGCTAAAAATATAGGCTAGACATTGGAGACCGGCGCACGACACACGCATGATAGTAAAAGTATAATTTCAATTCATAAAATATCCAAACTAATATATTTATATAATTATTTATAATTATATTAATTATATTTTTATTTTATCTATATTTGATTGCTTATCATTTAGTCTTTATTAAGAGGTCCCTGCTCAGGGCTTATAGGTTAAAAGATTACATTCTTACGTCATTATAGTTAATAAAATATAATCCCTATCTTTTTATTATATCCATGACTTTAAAAATAAATAACAAAAAAATATTTAAAAAACATTAATATTATAATATTTAATGAAATTTAATTTTTTCATAAATAACCTTGAAATATTGGCTTTGAAGTATTGATTTACAATCTACAATATCAAATACATATCAAAAAGTATCAATAAGTATTTATATCAAATATGTTACCAATATGAATATATAAGACAATTTAAAATATCAATACTAAATCAGCGATCTCAAGGGCTAGACTTTATAAACAGTAAAATGTTTTAGTGATCAAACATTTTAAAGCACTTCTTTTTATGAAGTTAGATTTTCTCCTTTGAGAAGTAAAATACATTGCGAACCTATACTGTTAAATTAAATTTGATAATTTATATTTAATAATTTGTAAAAATATAGATTTAATTTAATCGGTTTAAATTTATAATTGAGGAAATTTGCAATATATGGAGAGAAACTGACTCCTCCTTTAAGCCTATGAATCAAGTGCGGGTTTGTTTTCTCATCTCTAGATTGGAAGGAAGAGTATATGATCGCATGAGATCTGGAGATGGAAAAACAAACCCGCACTTGATTCATGGGTATAAACCATTCGAATTAGTCTGGGGGTCATGACTCATAATATAGAGAGAGTTGGCATGAAGTAATGACCTGGGGCGTTGGAACCCCAGCCCCAAACAATTGGAAGGAAAAGGGAAAAAAAAAAGACTATAGATCCCTTGAAAAGGGAAAAATATCAGGATTATGGAAGAAATTTAATATTAAATAAGGACCAAACAATTTTGAAATACCACTATAATATTAGGGAATTGATTTGAAAAAATAATTATATAAAAAGACCATAGTACCTCTATTTATTTTTAATTTGTCAATTTGTGAATGATTTATTATTAAATGTGAATGAGTATTTATCAATTAACAAATAATTACTTATTAAAATATGATTTACACTTGTTCCTATCCACAATCAAGTTCTTTCAAATTCTTAAAATTGTCAATTGGAAAATGACTTCTTATTAAATGCGAATGATATTTATTAATTAATAAATAATTACTTATTGAAACATGATTTATACTTATCCATTTTCACAATCAAGTTCTTTTATATTATTAAACTTGTCAATTAGTGAATGACTTTTCATTAAATGTGAATGTATATTTATTAATTAATAAATTGTTACTCATTAAAACATAATCTATTAGCATCTCCTCGACAACCAAGTTTTTTTATATTATTAAACTTGTCAGTTAATAAATAAATTCTTATTAAATGTAAATAAGTATTTATTAATTTATAAATTATTGCTTATCAATTTTGTTTTAAAAAGTAGGGGCATTATGATTTTTTTCATTTAAAATTATTTTCAAACCAATCCTTGATTTTGCAGTGATATTTTAAAATTTTTTAATCTTTAATTGATATTAAATACTCTCAATAGTCCTTAAATGATATTTTAAAAAAAATTATTTTAATTATTAATGTAAGTTAATCCCTATAATTAACAAAACATACTATCTCGTGACACCGGTGGAGTGTATTATTCCAATTATTTCAATTGGGCCCTCCTCGCATTTTAATATTATTGACTTCCCGTTCTCTTTCTTTTCCTTTATAAGGATAAAAAATTGCTCACTAGTTATCTCATACGAGTCCTTTAAATCTCTCCGCACTGACGTCAGCATTTTTAAAATATAGATGGGCAATGATTGATACCGTATCCTGATATATTATTCTTTATTGAAAAAATTATAATAAAAGTCCTCTTTCATTATTAAAGTAAGAACGTAATTGAAACGCACACACCACGTAACGCACCAAAATTAAATTATTTGGCCATTGGCTTCTGGAATGGCAGACGATAGTGGATGTGTCCTCAATTATTGTGATGACAACTTGGCTCGTCGAGAGATTTTGGATTCTTTTATATTTAATTATTTAAACAGCAGTGATAAATTCACAGCACCCAAATTAACAGTCAATATATATCTCTTTATATGTATTTTGCTCAAAAAATATATATATCTCTTTATATATAATTTAAAACGCGTGACAAAATTATACTATTCACGTTGATTTGTCTATTTCATTTTTCATTACACTGATTCATTTTTGAACAGAATATTCAATATAGTGGCAATCCATTGACCGAGTTAATAAATCATATACTTGATTGAATTATATAATTAATTACATATAGGGCCTTCATTTTTTTATAAGACATAATATAACGCGAGGCCTCATATATATATATATATAAAATCTTATTCCATCCTTGTATATATTATAAGCATTGCCAACAAAAAAAAAAGGGCTCCGAACAAGTTGTTAATTATGCCATTTGATCCTATTGCAAAATAGATTTTCTCAATGTTCTCATTTTTCCAGTAGATGTTGCAAATTAAAACTGATTTTTGTTTAATTTTCTCATATGGGAACCCATAGAATCAAGTGCATATTGGATCTATTCCATTTAGAAATTAGACGTACTCCACTAATTAAGTTGTCTCCATATGTATATGCATTCAGAGACCTAACTCTCACATCAACATAAAACCATTCAGCCACTTCAAATGCAAATTCCCAGCACATTATCACTAAAACCTTAAACCCCACAACTTCCACTCACAGACAAACATTTGAGTTTATCAGGATGAAAAAAAAAAAATATATATATATATATTCTTTATTATGACATTTTAAAACCATGCCGAACCAATGAATGGTTAAATTATTGTTTTGATTCTACACTTGTTTCATTAATAATATAATTCTTGAATTAAGTTTCTCATATAATTAATTTATACAAAATTTATGAGAATATAATTCATTCTTAATTTGTTGGGCCTGGGAAGCATCTTAGAAGGAGATAAAATAGAGCTGGGGTTGTTAACTGCTATAAGAAAATACACACACATATATAAGTGAGCAGGACATCCCTTTGTTAATCCAAAGTTTTTAGATATTTAATTATGAGTCCTTTTCATTTGTATATCTCTTTTCCAACCTAACTATATTCAATATGAGATCTTTTTTTCCATACCAAATTAAGTCAGATTACACACTTGAGATTCCAATATTCTCTACATTAATGCTTGCATTACCAGATAAGATTAAAATAAGTCACGATAAAGATTAATAGACGTGTTAAAAATAAAATGCCTCATCACTTGTCAACATCCGAATCAATTGACAAATAATGAATACCCATATTAAATTTGGGAACATCCAAATAAAGAGACTACACACCAATTAGAAGATGATAGTCAAGTTTGAAATCATAAAGGGATTGAATTTGTTTGGAGAACTTGACCTGACTTTGTTCACATAAGATCATCACTAATTTTACCACAAGTCAATATAAATTAAATATTCTTGGATTCATGACTAAATTTTAATTTCTGTAAACATGTTACGTATACGTGTATATACAATATTTTTCTTTAAAAAATAAATATAATTTCTAAATCAATATCAATACAAAATATAAAATCTACGATAACAGTGTCTATAAATTACAAGTAATGTGGGCTTCGTTTCAAATTTTGTGCGTCTTCCATAAAAAAAATGTCTAGCTTTACTAGTAAACCTTAAATTAGAACGAAAGAATATGGGGGGAAAAATAGATGGGTGGCCTTTTACCATTCTAATCACGTTTCTTGTATATGTAATAATCTGATTGGGAGTTGTTCGTCCTTTGCCCTCAGTAACTCAAGGGAGAAAGATAATCTTCATTACTGGCCAACTATTTAATAGGAAGCTTTATTTAAAGGTGAAGGGTTTGATTTACTTATCTAGGATATTAAAAAAAACTCATTAATTGCACATTAAAAAACTAAAAATATCTCATATTTTCTAGCACTCTCATAAAAAATGTGGATGTCATAAATACAAATGTCTATGATCTCATGCATATAATAATCAAGTTTCTAGTATAAATTTGAGAAAATTATAGCCGTTTAATTGTTTTCATTTAATACAATAAAAAAAAATTCAATATCCCCTATGCTCAACGGAATTCATATCCAATGAGAAAGGTTAGCTTGGTCGTAGTTTTTATGTAGGGACGTCTTAAGCTAACAGGAAATAAAATCGACCCTCACGTCCATCTCCCTATTTGGTATCCTATTTATTGTCCACACACACCCACACTTATTTATGCACCAGCTCCATACTTTTATACTTTTTCATTCTTCTTTATAAGTTATTTATATTAATCTTATTAATATCAATAAAAAATAAAAGAAATAAAAGTGTGTAAAAGTTTAAATATGTCCTTCCATAATAAATCTAAAAATATTTTTTGAATATTATTTAAAAAATTATGCCATGACCACGAGGAGGGAGTATATATATTGGGAAAATCACGTGCCTTTACACACTTACGTATATGGCACAAGACTCTGGCACTAACTAAACCCACGTGTCACCCTTTTGTCCATTCATTTCCATATAAGGGACCTGTAAATTTTTAAGACGACATGACACAGTAGCTAGCTTCCCTTCATGTATGAAAGATAGAGGATCCAGATTGACTGTCCGCAGGCTCCATTTCGAGAGGGTTGAATATATAACAATCTGTATTCCTGTCGAGGCCATACCGCATATACAACGACACTGTTGAATCAATCGATGAAGAGGGTCTTTGTCTGGTTCAAGAACAAGAGCAACAATATTAATGATATTTGGTGCAATCAAGGAGGCAGCCCCACCACACACCATCCTCCAAACTGGAAACCAATCCCATCTCACCAGAAAACCCACCACCACCACCACCCTCCTCCTCTCTTAAATGAAGTACGCTTTGTTATACGGACTATCCACTTCGATCCATTGCTTTAAGTTTCCGTATGCCCAGCGCAACATGCATCATTTTTGACAACCGCTATAATTGGGATCTTTTTCTTCTCTTTCTGTATACAGAACATGACCCACTTTCTGCTGCATGCAGCGTGTAAGGTTAAACGATCCAGCTATATAGCTAGACGACGCATCCTTTTTACTTGTACGTGTACGTATATAGGTATTAGCTTTAATGGATTTTTGTCGTCAGACGCAGAAAATATTAATTACGTCATTCTTCAAATGATCTTAATTCTTAATCCTTATGTTGTTCCGTCGAGCGGATCTATGTAGTTCGAATATGGTTTTCAACTTCTCGCTAAACCCCTACCGAAGCATTGCCATTTCGGCTGAACATAAAATCACGTGTTTTTACCCAAAAAAAAAAAAATCAACATGTGAAAACTTGCTTTAAAATAAAACATAAATGTAGCGCCCCCTCAGTATAGTTCAGGAACACACTGTGTTGCAGTGATTTTCATTATAGACTATAGAGCGAAGATTGATGCAAGATTTGGGGTTGAGTTTTCAGCTTCACATAATGCTGTTCATAAATGCACAGGCTGAGTTTTAACCACAACGCAACTTTCGTTGACATTGACAGATGAGCAAGAACAAGTTTTGTGAGAAGAAACAATAGTATTGGCTGTTTTGTCAAAGGGAGGGACCAAGAGCAATCAATAAATCGCAGAATATAGAGACCAAAAGCAAGCTTAGCTAATTAGGTTTTGATTGTGGCCCCTCACTTCAATCCCAAAGTCCAGAGGATATGCACACTCTCCCTGATGATGCTGTGCCCAAGCACATAGGTTTTTTTTTTTTTTTTTCACATCGTATATACACATGAAGAGTGTTTGATTGAGGATTCAAAATTTAAATATAGATTAGCCCGCCCCAAATCCTTCTCAGTTTCATATATATTGACCGAATTTGGAGAGAACATATTTAAATATTTTTTTATGCTCAAAAAGCGAAATTGAGTGAAAACAAAGTTAAAGACTAGAACATGCTTTTGTCATGAATCAAAGAGCGGGCGCATGTAAATTAATGCCACCGCACAGCAATAAGAGTTAAAAACTTTTACTATTAATCTCTAAATTATTCACGTAATTTTAAAAATTAACAAGTATAATATCAATCATCATGTAATAAAATCAATCACTATTAAATTTTTTTTTAATTACTCATAGGTATTCTTTTATAAAAGACAATATTATTCGAAATATAACCGAGGCACTCAGTATGAATACCTCTCTTAATAAGAATTCGAACTTAGTTTCATTATATTGTGAAGAACTAATTTTTTTTGCTAAACTCAACTATGTTGGTACAATTAATCTTTTTAAATGAATTGAAAAAATGATGCTGAAAGTAATACGATGAAACAAATTAAACTTGTTATTTAAATATTATTTTAGGTAAATGCATGGCTAAAGCATAAATTAAGTTGCTCTTATGGCGCGGCTTTTTAAGACTTCAATTCAAAGAGGTAAACACAAACTTTCAAGGGTACGCAATTATTTAACAGTTATGATAAGGTAAGTAGCAAGGAGGATGGAGGATGAAGGAGGGCACAGATTTAATCTCTTGGGAAAAGGGGCCACCGCTCGTAATAAAGAAAAAACAAAAGTGAGAGTAAGAAATTAAAATGCCCCATACGAAATTACGTGGTTCCACAAAAGGCCAGAAAGCGAAAGTTCCTGATATATGCAAATTCATTTCTTATATGTAGAGAGAGAGAAGAGCGCAGGAAGAGAAAATAATGCCAGAAAAAGAAGAACCAAACAAAAAAGCAATACAAGAAATGATTTCAAATTTTTAGTACATTACGATCATGAGTAGATGATGATTCATAATTTCAGTGGACGGCCCAAAAATCCGAATCAATTAAAATTCAGAAATGGGGATTTGTTCGGGAGTGGCTGGTGGGTCTAGGCTATAATAACAGCACAACATAATCAATTGCGGCTAGGGATTTATAATAATAACAATAATAATGAAATGCACGATAAATAATACTATATACTATAATGCAAGTGAGGAACGGTTGGCTGGTGGTCGCTTTCATACTTAGGTGGGGGTTGCCCATATAAAAATAAATGAATAAATAATAGCAGCAATCACAAGAGGATCAGTTTTTATTTGCATTGATGCTTCGTAGACTCTATCTTTTTCTTGGGATGTTATTATCACAGAAAGAAATATCAATTATATACAGGTATCTTAGAACCGAGAACAGGTTAAGGTAAGGAGGGAACAAAACAAGGTGATGAATTAAAATCCCAAGCACCAAGAAAATAAGCCAAAATCCTGATGCCTAAGCCAACTATATAATGCCAACAAATAGTTTAGACTCGAATTGTGAAGAGGAGCCACCTGAAACAGGAGTTGAAGAATGTGTAAAAATGATATAAGCGCACGTGTATGTCAATACAACAGATAGATTGAGGCCAGCAGATCTAGATAGAGAACCTCCCTGGGGACCAGATGAACAGTTCCTGAGGTCTTATAAATACTCAACAAGAATTGGACCAATTCGGCCCATTCTCTGTGTTCTTGCCTTAATTTCTTGCTCTAGCTAGCAGCAAAACCAATCAGCGAGAAAATGATTTTCAATTATCAAGATAAATGGATAGCTGAGGGAGAAAGACATAGGATATATGTATAGCTGGAGTTATCATTGTGATTTTTATTAGTTTCAGAGTTCCAACCCTTAACTTTCACCGGATTGGCATGCAAGTGCTCAGTTCTGATTGGAGTTCTCAGTACATGTCAAGACAAAAAAAACCAAACGTCATAATGAAAGCAAATGAACGATATGTGCTTTAATTTGCTTCCTCGGTGGCATGATATACCGAGTGACAACGTAATTCCTTCGCCCTGAACTGTGAACAGTAACCCCAAATCTATCAGAGAGGGGGGGGGGATGAAGAATGAGTTCGGCCAGAAAATGAAAGGGTTTTGGAGCTATCTGTTGTACTTTCACGTTTCACAGTCAGTTACAATACCAGTAGTTAAAGTTGATAGGAAAAAGAGAAGCAAAATTAACCAGTGCTTTGTAGCTTCAGTCATTAAACTATTTCGATCAACACGCAAGAACGAAAGAAAAGGCAAACAGTTGGTCATTGACCTAGTAATCAACAAGAGTGCTATACATTTATGTATATGCAAATATGCACATATAGTTCCACTAGGTTAATTTTTATGATGGGGTCGATTCCTGAGAAGATCGCCAATAGCATGTGACTTAGACTTATATAAAGCCTTAATCACAATTGATTTCCTTAAAACCAAAAATAGATCGTAGTGGCGAAAGGTGGAGAAAAAAATTGTCAAAATGATCGAATCTAAGGTACTATACTGTCGTAGCAGTAACAGTAGCACTACCTGCACCTGTTCCTGGGGCAGCAGCTACACATCCGCCTCCGCTAACGGTGGCGTCACCGCCGTCGGCGCCACCGCTTGTGGCAGCAGCGGCAGCGGCATCTTTACTCTCGCCGTCGCCGCCATTTCCAGTATTTCCTGTGGATGTGTTGATATCCACTTTAGTTGCGGTAACCGTGGCCCTTCTTCGCTTTTTCTTCTCATAAGGAATCCCTCTGGCCTTGGCTTGCCCTTCCCTGACTTCTCTCAGGTAAATTCTTACGGCTTTCGCCCCGAACGGGTTCGACTCCGGCCGCCCGTCGTTCTCCTCGTAGGCCGCTCTCAGGCGTCCGATCAGAGCGTCGAGGCTGCCCCACGCCTGCTTCAGCGGGCACGCGCAGGGCGCTGGCGGGTTCGGGTGCCCGAAATAGGGGCATCCGGCTATGTGGACCTTGGTCTTTCCGAATTGGTCTAAGTACTTCAAGAACTCGATCACGTGAGCTCCACTGCACCGCGCCAACGTCAATGGCGGCTTGTGGTTCCTCAGGTACTGCAAGAAGGTGTTCCAGTCCCGTCGCTTCTGCGACTCATACCGGCTTGGTGGCGCCGGCGATGATGAACCGTCGGCTTGAGGGGCAGAGGTGGTGGTATTCCCCGAGGGACCCTCCGTGCTGTTAGGATCGGAAGCACCGGGGCCGGAACCTCCTGATGCTGATTCCATGATGAGATCAACGGATTTTTCGGTGGAACTAGTTGGGGATTGAATGTTGAGGAAGGGAGGGGGGTTAAGTATAGGTTTAGGTGTAAGGAAGAGGGAAGGAAGAAGATGAGGAGGAGGAAAATTGATATGGGAGGCAATGGGTGATGGGACGTAAAAAGCATAAGATGAATGAATGAGAGAGACACGCTCTGAGTTCAGATGGCGGTAAGCTCAGCTCAGATTAAGGAGACAGAGAGGAGTATTGAATGACTTTACTGTTTATACAATTTCACATGGTGGTGGGCCCTTCTTTCCTGGCTTCCTTCCACTCTCCATCGCCCTCGTGTTCCTCACTCGCTTTATGTGTTTGCGCCCGAAGTTGTTTGTGACATGCAACCATTTATACACACACTTCAATTTATTGATTTATTCAGGCATGCGTTCTACAATGTTTAATTTCTAAAAAATAAGTACCTAAAAAACATAATAAAATTAAATTTAAAATATACTTTAATTGTTTAACTTTATATAAAATTTTAATATCATCATTTAATTTTGTAAATTATCCTTTTAATTTTTTAACTCTAACAACATTAATTTTAAATGATTATTTTTTTCATCAATCATTATTATTTTAAAAAATTAAACTTAATATGTTAATATTTAAAAATATTTTTTAATATTTAAAAATTTAATATAAAAAATTTTTGAGATAAAACTAACAGTATTATGATTAAAAAATTAAAAAATACTTTATAAAATTAAGAGATTAAAATAAAATATAGTGTAAAGGTGAAAATTAAATATATATTTTAACTTAAAATCAATAATCTTAATTTGATTATATTTACAATTTAGTTTTCTTTTTAAGAAAATGTCACCGTCATTAAATTGAATTTTTAAAATTGGAGCATTTCATTTTAATAATATATACTCCTTTACATTTTATTTATAAATTATTTATATTAATATCATCAATATTAATACAATAAAAGTATAAAGAATAACACTTAATAAAATTATATATATAACTCTCAAAAGGTAAATAAATTATATAATATTCTCTCTCTCTCTCTTATTTTTTATGAGTAGTTTAGACATTTTATTTAAAATAAAACATCACTATTAATATAATAACTTATAAAGTAGATTACTGTACTTTTTTAAAAGATGATCAATAAAGTAAACTGGATGGAGTAATGTTAAAAAAAATAAAAAATAAAGTTATATAATTTTATATGAATATTTTTTATATGAATCAGGTTCCTTCTCCTCAGCTCCCTCTCATGGTTTTTGTTTACCATACCTCTAACCATGCACCGTGGTCGGTTATATGCAATATATAATCTCATATATAATATAAAACTTAAGATGAAATCTAAACCATTAAAAGATTAATTCTATATACAACCTCATATATGTTATCAGTACGTAATTTTGAAAAATGATACTCCCCTTAAAAAATAAAAATATTTTTAATTAAATTTCATCTCTCAATAAAATAATTATTTATTTTTAAATTAATTATAAATTTTTATATTTATTTTTATTAAATATTGTATAACAAATATAAAATTATTATCAGCTTTTAAAAAAAGAATAATAATTATATTTTAAAAAATTAAAAATATTTTATATTTTAAATATTAAATTCTTTAAAAAATATTTTATATTATTCAATAAGGGAGTAAAAATTTATCTCGTGTGTCAGTGATTTGCAGATCGGATGGCAATGGAAGATGTAAACCGGTGAAAATATTCTGATGAAGTCATGTCGTGCTCATCTATGTAGATGGTCGCGTGATTGTCCTTTCCCTTGGGTTATTGTTTTTTATCCTTAACTCTTGTTTAGAGTTTAAACATAAAGGAAAAAAATTACAATTTTCCACCCTCATGGAGTTTACGATTTTTCTTTTTATGAAAATCTTTTCGTTGTTGATTGAAGAAAAAATTTAACACTCTCTCAATTCTAAATTATAAAATATTTTTAAATAAAATTTTATATATCAATAAATTTTATTAAATATATTTAATAATATTATTTTTTAAATAAAAATATAAACTTTTTAAAATATTCATCATTTAATATATTAATTAAAAGAGAAGGGATAAAAATTAATTATAAAAAAATAATAATATTAAAATTAATATATTTAATAAACTTTTAATCTATCTAAAATATTTTATATTTTAAAATTAAAAAATTAATTTAAAAATATTTTATAATTTAAGAGTGAGTGAGTATTATTCTTCAAAAGGATAACTTTAAAGGACATCGAAAGTCAAATATAACATATAATTGAGTTGAAAGAATTTTTTTTCCCTGCCTGTCCTTGGACTCTCTCTCTCTCTCTCTCTCTCTCTCTCTCTCTCTCTCTCTTTTCTCTCTCTCTCGTTATTTTAATGGAATGGAATAGTCAAGTCTCGTTTAACCCCCATTTGATTTTTCCTTGAGATGTATCTTGATTGCGTATTACATATGGGATTAGTCCGACTGCAAAATTAATTAAGTTTTAATTTAATATTCTATTCAAAACTTTTTATGAAAAATAAAACTTACTCTCCAGTGCATTTCAAGTTAATATTTAATTGTATACGTGCAGTGTGCAGCATGCAGTAAAGCAAGGCATAAACAAATACACAAGCACATACTGAGAGAGAATATTGTTTTGAATGGTGATGTTAATTAAACGTTAAACTTGATGGGTGACTTCACATAATTAATAAACCCAAATTCATGTCATATTAGATATCCTGGAAACAATTTAAAAGTCTTGGGCACAGTGAAAGAATACATAAAAATAAGAATAAAAAATTTAAAGCAATTGCAGATAAAGATTTGGCGTCGCTCGTGATGGCAAAAGAATGAAAAATCAACAATAATGTTTCCATTTTTTTTTATTTTCTTATTATCTGATTCTTTCCAGCAAATGGACAGAACGTGATCTGTAAGTCTAAACTCGTGAGCATGAGAAATTAACACGTATTAAAAAAAAATAAAACACACACCAAAATAATTCAAATTAAAGAGGGAGAATGGCACTTAAGGCCCCTGAATTAAAGGAATTTGCACATAATCCTAAATTGATTCTGCAGCCCCAAGGACCTTTTATATATATATATATATATATATATATATGTAAGTATGTTTTTTAATAAAAAACTTATTTGCCCGTCATTTAAAATGTATAAGTTTTCTAAGTACGCTTACAATATAATGTTGGTATATAATAATATAATAAGGTCCACACATTAACAACATAATGTCCATTAATACATAATTCATGTGGTTTAATTGAATAATAATGTACAAAGTTTTTAGGTGTATGAATAAAATGTTCATGTATAACAAGACAAGGTTCATACATTAAGAATATAATATTCATTTATTATATATAGCCTATATGATTTAGTTGAATAATAATGTATGAGTTTGTTAGATGTATGTACAACAAAATATCTATATACAACATCACAAGATCCATATATTAAGAATATAATATCCTGCGCATGATGTTATTATTTTAAAGGAGGGTCAAATGAGTCTTTTCACCATAAAAACAATTTTGCATGCATGGCAAAATGTAGTAGGCTTTAAGTGTTAATTTCTTTGATTTGAGGGTTTAGGTGCCATTCTCCGTGTTATGTATAACTAATAATTAATTAATTTTAAAATTTTAATATAGTGTACTATGGGCGTAATCTCTTATCAGCAATGAAAAGACGTTGGAAATGTACAACTTAGATCGAATATTTATGTTATCTAATTAATTAAATACATGTTCAGCAATCAATGACGAAAGGAGGTATTATTTTAAAAGAAACCTAATATTGATGTTTCGTTTTGCCAACGCCTTGCCTTTGTGATGAGAATTATATTTGACTTAATTTAAGGTTTATTAAGATTTGTTTTAATATCTAGAGATTACTATTATTTTTTTAATATTTTAAATTTATTTTATTTTTAAATATTATTTTAAATAAGATAAGGTATCTAACCTCATCTTTTTATATTATGATTTGATTTAAATTTAAATTTATTATTATTTTTATTAATTTTAAGGCTCTATAAATAGTTTTAGGATTCTTCAATTTTATTCAGTTTTGATATTTAAATAAGAATTATATATTTTCTCTTCCTCCTCCCTTCTCCCTTCTCTCTTCCCTTTTCTTTTTTCTTGTTTCACATCACTTTGCTTTCTTAAACTTGAAAATAATAGCAGAAGACTAGCAATCGTAGTGGTGTGAGTAATAATGGTAATAGAAATACTAATGATGATGATGATTATATAATAATAATAATAATAATAATAATAATAGAAGCCCTGTCCTATAATTTTCAATATTATCTCCTCACATATCTATTGTAATAATATATATTGAACAATTCAATCTAAGTATAAGTCTCCAATGGTTTAGGGAAGTAGTGTTGGAAGAATATAATACAAGACAGACAAGCACCAGACACCATATATCAAAAGACCACGGGAGGAGGTTTTATGGAATGAATATTTCCCCTCGATATATAATATTTTGGATATATATTTTGCAAAATACAAAATCAAGAATACTTGGCATACTTAATTGACACAGAGAAATCATGTCCTTATTATACTTCTTTACAATATACAGCATCTGATATTTGATACCATCAAATTAAATTCGAGTAGTAATTATTAATTATACTGTGTTTATCTGCATTCGCTTCAACCTTCTTCCACATGCACTTCAAGTTTGTCACATATGTGATCAAATTAAAATACTAACCAAACAAAACTTTAAGGTGATGGAACTAGTGATTTTTAATTTCGAATTGAACGACCTGTGCAAAATATCACGACCTCACGGGTTTGAATCCTGAGAAAGATTTTTTGGAATCAATACCTTACGATGCCATTAATTTTTCATCTAAATATAGTAAAGCATGCAGATGGTGGGAAGATCCTCCGTTCATCAAAAATATTTACAAATCACTTGCGGTTGTTTTAAGCAGGCCCAGATTGGATTTCATTGAATTCACCCGCTGCTCTCGCAAGATTTTTCTGTAATAGTGAGCCTGCTATGACTTTTACTTTTTCAAATAGTGGGTGATTTGATTAAAAAAAAATACTTACAAGGAAAAATATATGAATAATCAGCTATACCATACAAATGTTAGTCACGAAATAGTCAAGTAAAACATATATGATCCCTTACAATAATAAAATAATATTCTACTCTTAGTCTTATTATCAAATAACAATTATTTCTTGAGAAAGAAACTATTACTATTGCCAAGTAATCAAACAAACTGGTTAATCTATTCTTTTTTGGTTTACTATATTCTAGATGACTACAGTCAATCCCATGCATTATAAAATAAATTTATTGTCTGTACTGATCATGATTATCACATAAAACAATTTTGACTAAAAACAAACTAGTATCTTACAGTGCGGTGAGTTAACATTTAAATTTTTATTATAAAATTACCTACATTTAATACTCAATCAAATGAGATTGTTTTTAATAAAATGATAGTTATAAATAATAAAAAAAAATTGAACCAAAGAAACATCATATAAAAATACATATGTAACTGAAAAAAAAAAACCCAACAAAATCACACCGTCTCCTTTTAAGCTGGTAATTGAAATAAACGAGGAATCATGCAAAATTAATACGACAAAACCGCAATATTAATAAGGAAAAGAAGAATGGAAGATAAAACAAAACTGGTAATTATGGGAACAATTTAATGAGCAATGAGTGAACGTAGCAATCCAATTATGGGAACCCTAAATATTCTCTTCACATCCTATCGTGGACGTCACTCCCACTTCTTTTCTTGTTATCTATCCCTCAGCTTTTTATCAGTGAAGATACCCTGAATCTCTCCCTGAAGACTGATGTATAAATTATAATACTATATTATTTTCCTCAGATGATAATATTAATTATGAAGTACGGATAATGATTGGACATTTAAATTTCAAAGAAAATTAAATATTCCAGTTAATTATATCATGTTTATATTCTCCTCCCAACTTCTCTTTTCCAGAAATTGAAGGTAATACTCTAACTCATTATCTCATATTGTTATAAAACTGACGTGAGGGACTAATCATGCTTTCAAGATAATTAATCTTCATTTGTCTCACGTTTAGTAATTCCTATCCACTTACAATTAAATCGTTATCATATTTTTTCCCCCTTGAGCTTGTATTTGGTTTGTCTTATTTACAAAAGATAGATCACAAATCAATTTCCGTGAGCAACATAATCAACACGTTGCAACGTACGTGAGATAAAAAGATTGGATTGGACTTTTACTTTTGATCAGGATAGCATGGGAATGTTGTACGATTCATCAAAAGATGCGTCACACATAACTTTGCAGTACAACATTACTCGAGTATTTTTCTGTTGTGTGTGATGTATTGCCATGAGAAGAAAAACACAACGTATTCTGATGAACTCATGATGATAATTCAGGAATCTGGTCCGAGATTTGGCAAATCACAATAATACAAACTAGTCACCATTGGATTTGAACTTTGAGTGCTCCAGAATCCTCAGAGAATTCAAAGTTTGAAAAACTTGAATCAAATATTCCTCCCCCCCCCCCCCACATTATCTTCACGAGATGGAGATCGTATCCTAATCATCTATTAGCTACGAATAATTACAGAGACAGGCATGAACGTGGAACACAAATTATTCAACCTCAAGGTTTGGTCTAATCGACATGGGCACCAAACTTGTCTGGTAAGTGACATGGGCAAGAGCTTTAATGAATTGCTTGCGATTATTCTATTAACATTATATTGTGATTACATATTCATATTCAACCTTTTTATATCAGTGGGTGTCTGATTCCTCATCATCCTCCGTGATGCATTGTCGAGAATAAAATCATAGGAAATTTTCTCGCAAAAATCATAATATCCCAATATGCCCATGTTGAATTTGATTAAGTTCATGAAGAAACATTCTGAACAATAGCTAGTATTATTTGTTATAATTCGTGTTTTGTATATTGAGTCATTCAAATTTAAGTTCCTTTATAACTTAATATAATTAATATAAAATAAAGAGAAATGACTTATAAATTTAAGCATTAAAATATTGAGTTAACGCGTGATATTTTTTAGCTGATGATCAGCTAAAATCTTGCTTCAACTATTAGTTTGGCACCTTAAAAAAAATTAAGCAACATTAACAAGCAGACAAACCATTAGTTGTTCATAGTCTAAGAAAGGTTGTGACATGAAAACAAAACATTAATCCATACCATCATCAATATATTGATGTGTGTGTGTGTGTGTGATATAAATGAAGACAAATCATTCAGGTGTCATGAATAAATAACACGGCATGCATATCAAATTCCATATAATGTACAAGCCGCATACCTAATTGAATTATAAAAAGACATGAATCAACATATCAATAATAAGTCAGCATGTATAATAAAACCTACAACAGATTGTGTTATTTTGAGGTAAAAAATAGTTTATTTCATTCTTAAACGCCTTATAATACGTGAAAAAATATGCATGGTTATAATTAGTCCTACAAATAAAGAGATTGAAGAAAGGGTTTTGGATTAACGGATACATGACAATGTGGGGATGTCCTAATAACTACCAATGGACCTAGACACTGAGATTCCTCGTATCACCAGCTATTCAATAAATCTACCCACAATTTCAAGCCAACCGGGGTAGATGGAAAAAGAAAGTTCGGAATTAATGTGAAATGTTAGAATGATGAGAAGTTGCAGGTTGAAATTGAATGGGGAGGATATAGATTCTTTGGTTTACAAGAAGAATATATTTAAAATAACAGATTTTTAGTAATTTAACACATAATATATTTAAAATAATAAATTTGGGATTTGGTGTTATTTTGTGCATTTTATGCAACTTCTTAATAATTAGAATATGATCTTTATGAGGAACCTTGGAGCGATTTTCCTTATTTTTATTTCTAGGTTGACTTAAATTTTGTAAATCCATCAATTTTACCGGAAAAACTTGTCCATCAAATTCGTTCACTCAAAAAAAAAAAAAGAGTCAAGCTAGAATTATTATTTAATAATAACACATCTCAAACACCATAAACAAATTAAAGATAAATGACAATGTTCTGTTTTTGCTCAAAAAAAAAATGACAATGTTCTGTTAATCACGTCTTGCTTGCAGTCACCTTAATAAATGCACAACATATATTACACTTATGTGCCACCCAATATATATAATGCTAGGAGATTTTTTTTTTTCTTTTTTTTTTATGGCCAACAATTATACTAGGAGATAGATATGCGATTTTTATATCGGTACGAAGAAGAGCGAAGGAAATAAACGAGATCGTTGAAAGAACTATAAGTTGAGAGTTGAGACGGTGGGTTTCAATAATTCAATGTGGCAGACGGCAGAACAAGAAAATGAAGATGCATCGGATGGCGACCATTGGAGCAGTATGATGGGGAGGACCTGCGCTGCATCTCCTAAATTTAAACTATATGAACTTAAATTTTTAAAAATGAAACTATAAAAGTCAATGAGAACAAAAGAATCATTTATTTTCTTTGGACTTCATAGAAATAAAGCTCGCTTTTCCCCCTCCCAGTTTCTTAATTGTCATTTTTCCTGAATTAATTTCTGGGAAATCATCCTATCATGGTAATCGCTGGTTTTTTTTTTTTTTGAGTTAAAACTATCTATTATATGATACAACTAAGTCAAGTTCAAATAAAAGCTGATTTGAAGAAAAAAGATATAATAAACCAATTTATGGCTCCATTAATATATACTCCCTCCAATCCCTATTGTAGAACTTCTTATTGAAAAATTATTTGATCATTAATACTTGATGAGGTATTAATGATATTTTTAATATTATCTCTATTTAAATTTATTAATTACAAGGTGGAATGTAACATAAATTTAATTTTTTTCTATTTAAATAATGATAAAATTAAATTTTATTCTATTTTTAAATATAATTAATAAATTAACTATATTTTATTGATTTCCGTGAGGTGATTAAAAGTGCATTATAATAGAGATAAGGAGTATGATAATAATTATAAAAATAATAAACAGATAAGGCATTATTGTGCCATTTTAAAATTTTGGATTTTTGTTAAGAAAACTTGATCGATGCAGACTTGCAAGAAGTTCAAAAAACCAACAACATTATTTTTATATATTATAAATAAACAATATTATCGTCGAAGATATTCATATAGGCATGCCTACGTCTGCTGGTTGGGCGGAAGAATTACACACAAACATAAAAGAAGACAACACGAACTGTAGCGAGTTGGATATTCATGTAAACTATATATAAAGTGCTATAATTATTAGGCTGTCAAAGTTAGATTAATGGAAGGATCACAGATAAGTCTGAAGGGGACCAATTGATATAAATTAAGTCTCAAGTTTTAAATTTTAAAAATTTATAAACTCAGCTTTTAATTTTATAATTTTATTATGATAAATTTATAATTTATTTTTTAAATTTTTATTATAAAATTGAAAATCAAATTTATAAATTTTTAAAATTTAGCTTCTAAAACTTAATATAAATTAATTAATCTCCTTAAAATTTATCTGTCACTATCCCTAAATTAATAGCTAATATTTTTTCAAAAAAAAAAAAAAGACTTGTGCACTCGAGGCTTGAAATTTTGAGAGTTAAAATGTTTGTGCTTGGGGGCATCCCCGTCCAGTACTTCTCTCATTAATTAGAACCGCCTTGACTCGCTCCAGAAAAGCGTTGCAGAGATAACAGCTATGATAGTAGGAAAGATTTTCTTCTGGTGTTACGAACTGTAAATATCAGACTAAATAGGAGTTTTGGGTAAGAACGAGGCCTTTTTTTAAAAAAAAAAATATTTTATTAATATGATCGTATATGCTAAGCCTGACAAGTCTTGTTAATATATTCTTCATCGAATAGGTTCGATTTGTTTGCAGACTAACGTATTTAAGATAATGTGGATGTCAATCTCAATACCCCACAACCACAAGTCACAACAACAACTATGTGCACAGACAGACACACACGCTAGTTTTCGTAAGTACGATGCCCCCACCAGCAAAGATTCCTTCTCATTATTCATCCTCGAAAGTAATCAAAGGTATAGATGGCCAATTATACGATGACGCTTAATTAAGAATAAGATAAATTTCCCCCAAAAAAACAAAACGAGGCAAGCTTTTTAAGCTTCGTTTTTACATTATTTAGCAGAAGTAGTCTTAGGGTCTATCAAAACGAGAAGAAGTAGGAATAAGGAAGAAAAATAATGTTTCAAACTTTCGAATAATCGGATTTAAATATTTTTTACAATTCGATATCACCTTTAAAAAAAAAATTAGAGGTCGTTATTTTATTTGAAATTTTAATTTATATGAAGGACGTGTACACTTAAATTCGTGCAAATGGAAATTAGTCGGGGTTAGCTTACGATTTAGATAATTCTGACATGTTGATATACCATTGGGCTATATTTAAATGTTCTACCTGGGCTGATCTAATTAACAGTCATTAGTGATCAACCTACTGATTTCATCACGCCGGTCTTAATTAGTGCTGTTTACTCAAACTTCTTAGCCAGGGAAAAAAAATTAGTTCAAATAATTTCCCTTAGCTTGCTAAGGGATATTTAAAAAATAAAAAATAAAAAAACAATTAAAAAACACATGTACAAGCATCAGGGTTTCATACAGGGAAAACACAATCATATAGTTTTATTAAGTTTTATTTGAAGTCCTTATAGTAAATATTTTCAATCTCTATAGTTTCAATAAGATTAAATGATATTTATCACTAAATCCCTATAATTTTAGTGTTTTTCAGTCCCTATAATACTAAAAACAAATTACAAGAACTAAAAATAAAATTTACTAAAAATATAGAGATCAATGATTAAGGATCTGTTTGTTTAAGATTTAAAAATAAATAATTTTTTGACAGTTTAGAGATTTTATAAAAAGAGATTTATTTTGCAAAAATTTTATAAAAAGCAGATATTATTTTATGTTTAGTTACAATAATTAAAAGGTGATTATTAGTTAGTTATTTTTAAATGTTATAATATTTTACTTATTTTTGTTTTATAAAAATAATTTATTATTATATTATTTTATAATTTATCATATCTTCGTGTATCCCGCCTATTTAAAATACTCTATTTTATTTATCACATTACATTATTTTAATAAGCTACTCACAGTAGCTTCTTAAAATAATAAAAAATCTGCTCTTTTTTTTGGGATTATTTTTAAAAGTTTAAATAAACATAATAAAAATTTAAAAAATAATTTTTTGAAAAAAATAAGTAATTTTTTTTATAAAACAAGTTAAAACAAATGGGTTCTAAATTTTTCCTTTCATGTATATCGAAAATAGCTATGTATTTGAGCATCAACGATACACGCATCAACTAGTGTGTGATAACTGATAAGGCTTAACTTCACGATCAAGCAGGTCTTTTCTTACAGAATGATCCTGACAAGATTAATCATGCACCACAGGTTATGCAAGAAACCTAACTCATTGGATATGCTTGTTTCACATAACAATCTAACAACTGTGTGTGTGAGAGAGAGAGAGAGAGGAAATGGGGAAGCGAGAGAAGGAAGTTAAAGGGGGATTTTACTAGCTTGTTAAAGAACGAGTGAAATAATTTTGGATATAATTTTATACATGATTGTCCAAGTCATTTTTAAATTTACGTGGAATTCATTTTATAACAGTATTTTTATACTTGGTAACTTTGTTTGCCTGATTATCAATGCCTTGTCAAATATAAAATGAAAATAATTCTTAAGACTCTGTTTGATTACATTTTCATTTTCATTTTCATTTTTTATTTTTTAAAATTATTTTATAATATAATTTTTAAAATTTCCTTTCAAAACAAAAAAAGTTTGTTTGGTTTTTAGAATTAAAACACCAGCTGATAATAATGATTACTAGTAGTTAATAGTAGTGGCTTGTGATAATGATTGATCAAAGTTATAGTTTTGAGTAATTAAATGTAATGTATTTTGAAAATAAGAAAAATAAAAAAAATATTTTAAAGATGTTTTTATTTTTTTTAAAATAAAAATGAGAATAATTTTAAAAACAAATAAATTCAAAACATTTATTCAAGCAATTTTTAAATTATTTTGTTTTAAAAAACAATAAGCTATTCTTAAAAACAGAAACCAAATAAATCATAAATGCCTACAACTGGTACTCCTTTTGATTCTGTTTGTAGAATACTTTTTAGAAATAAATTTTAATCTAAAATGCAGGATACTTTAATTAAATTATTTTTTTAAATTTATTTTTTTATTAGCGTGAAGATATTTAATATGATTGTATCATTATTTAAAGTTAAGGGTCAAAATGAAAGTATATATTATTTTTTTTAATTTTAAGAAAAAATTAAATTTTTTAAAAATGTATGAAATGATTGAAAATATTATACAGGAAGAACTGTAGGGAGCATTTGATGAATTGGCAGCTTTCTCTCATCGTTTATCACAGTACACCATCATCCGCCAAGAGAAGAACACGCTGCTTTGTTGCCATTACGCTATTCTCCAACAATGACCCCTTTCAGTTCACACACAAACCTGCAATCTATTTGTACTTTCCCATATCTTTTGCGTTGTGTAATGACTATCAGTTTTGCCTCACTTCCCCAGCCACAGCCTTCAATTTTTGTCTCTATTTCTGTACCATTTGGGTTTTGGGATAACGCTGGAGTTCTTACATAGATGATATATTCAATAGAAAAAAATTTGAATGTACCTTTCAAAATGTTCACTATCATACCCTTGAATAAAACTCCATTTGTTATACTATTCTTATTTTATTTAAAATTCTAACGACAAGCATTTAAAAAGGGGCAAGAAATGTTAACGAGAGGAGCGTGGAGGAGTTAAAACTGAAATGATAAAATCCTTCTCACTTCCCTCCCAGTCTTAATATCGTTGAGCATCTACAGTACACATTCCCTACTTAATAAGATTCGCACGGGAATCGCACGGCAACAAAATCACGCACGAAATGTAAGTTGTTTCCAGAGGCCAGAGGGTGTACAAGATTGCACACTTCCAAGGCAATCTAGCAGAGGGGTCGACCCACACAACCGCTCCCTTCATCTCTTCCCCTTGGATATACAACAGAGGCTGGGCTCACGTAGAATTTGTTTTCCCCCTTCACTGCGATTCTGCAATGTTAAAATCGAATCGAATCTCTTCCTGACATATTTATACACCTACCTATGTTTAATTTAATCTACTTAATAGTTAATATAGGCAATATTATATCCTAATCAGACGCTTTAAAGGAGGACCAATTAAGTAATGGTCCTACAGACCTCTACAAATTGCTCACGTAACTTGGCTTGTTTAAATCAAATTTTAACTTTAGTTCAAAAAGAAAAATCAAATTTTAACAGTGAATTTATTTATATTTTCTAACTTATCAAATTTGGAGAGAAACCAAGCCTGCTTATGTTACCTGAGGAGCGTTACCCTTCTTATCCTCTTTTTGGACCTGGGATCCGGAGGGTAAATAGGCCTTGTTACTTATGAATCAAAATATATCAAGAAGTTAGGCGCATTTCTTAATCGAATATATTCCTCACATATTCATATATTTACTTATGTTCAATTTAACCTGTTTAATAAGGGCGATGTTAGATTCTAATCGGACACTTTAAAGAAGGACCAAGTAAAGAGGCCGATTCCTTAAGAACATATCTATAACCAAAACATCCCATCAATAAATCAATCACATGAAACAACAGAAAGTGCTACCCGGAGGTCATTTGATGTTCCACTTGTATACATCCGATAACTTTTCAATTCATTTTGAGAAGCACTTGTATCACGAGCTGCATAGTGATTCCCATTCACCTCATCGCACAGAGTAAATATAATCTCCCTCAGGATTGGTTCATGCCCGTTGAGAAGATTGCCCATGCTCAAAACTTTTCTCCAAGATTGATTGGCCGTGGGAGGACTGAACATATTGGACACCACTGCTCTCTCATGATTCCTTACTTCCAGTTTCTTGTCATACTCCTGATAAGCAAATAGCCAAGAGAAATTACACGTCAGTCCATGCTCAGGAAGATTTAGTGTCAGACAAGATGTTGATGTTAAAAGTTTTTTAGACGTTTGCAGTGAAGTTCTTCAATTAGAAAATATATAAGCATTCTGTATCAACTAGCCCTAGTATTATTTATTGCAAACTCCGATTAAACTAGAGTTTTTCTGCCATCAAGTTAAGCCCACTGGCATATTGGCATTTCACCTTACTAATAATGTCGTCTGTTGAGCCTATTCCCATCCTCGGGCTATAGAAGTTGTAGAAATCACCAAAAATTTCTCTAGAGAGGCGTGGCGTCCGCAGAAGCTTACGGTGAAGAGAAGCAGCAACAGCCAATAATTTCTCAACATGTTCGAAAACAATACAAAGTCGTCTTAGGTCATTAATAGTCTCACTATCTGCAGACAGACGATTCACTGCAACAAAATGGAACTAGAAGTCAAATAATATTTTTTTTTTTCCATGTAAGAGTCGAAACTAGTGAATAGATACCCTGCAACGGCTTCAGTCCAGATGCCAGGGTAAGGTAAAGTTGGTCCATCTTCGTCCCCATCTGTTTCAGTTCTCCATAACTGGTCAGGTTTAGTGTGTCAACTGCTGCTCTGAAGGCAGTACAAACCATTTGCTCAAGCAATTGATGTGGCCGGAGAGTTTCCAGGTAATGAAGCACCTAGAAATTTCAGGATCTAAATAAATAAGAGAAAACGAGATGCAGGGGTGATTGGGAGAACATATCATAATTCTCAAGAAAACCAAATATTTGTTCAAACGTCTTTTCCTTCCTCACATTGAAAATAACGAGGAACGGAATAACGTAACTCGAGCACCATCTAGAGGATCCCCACGCAGCTATTATCCAATAAATAAGAGCTACTGACTTAATTCAACCTAAAGAGAAGCACCATCTCATTCCAAGAAGTAAATGTGTGGAAATTCATGTATTAATCCCTTGATTTCATACTAGAATCACTATGATTTTTCTACTATGTCCCCCCTCACCCCGGTTTTGTCTTGATTTATTTCTTTTTATACAACATTTTATATATAGGTTGCCTTTTCTTTTCTTGCGAGTATATACTTAAAGATAAAATCTAAAATAAATGCATACGAGAAAAAGTGGACACAACACTTAATGAGAGCAAAATGATAGAAAATTATTTAAGATGATTTGAACATATATAAAGAACACCGCGAGAGGTATCAATGAGGAGAGTGGAACGGATAATGTTGAGTCCTATCAAGAGGGGTATAGGAAGACTAAAGAAAACACTTAGGGAAGTTGTTGACCGACACATTGTAGTGAACATTATTCCTAAAAACTTGGTAAATAATAGAGCACAATTGCAGTGTATAATCCGTGTAGCCGACTCCACCTAGTGGGATAAGACTTGTTGTTTCCTTTTCTTCTCCAATGAATAAGATTAAAAAAAATAAAAAATAAAAAAGAGGTGTCAATGCTCTCAAAATCTTCAAAAGCAATGGCAAGACTAATTTTTAAAGTTCTTAGTTTAAGAAAAATCAAGAACAGCCATGTATTCACTGGAGATCAATATACTTGATTGACAAAAAGTTGGGAGTACTTTCTCATTCTTGATGTTGAGGTAAAAATATGAATTCAATTCTCAAACACTGCTTTTAATGCTGGTAACTTCAAACTTCTTGTAGTAACTAAGAAAAAATAATCTGCATTTCACAAATGAATCATGCAAGTAAATGTTTGTTGTTAAGTATTAGAATTTGAGAGTAACTGTGGGAGTTAAGTTAGCAAACACCGGCCAAAATCATATCACCCACAATAAGTTGGTTAAAGTTTCCGTGCACACAAAATATAGAAGATCACATGACCTCCAAGGACTGTTCAGACCCCCCTTGGATCCACATAAAGGGAAAAAAATGAAGATTTTGATTGGTTTTGCTATCAAACAAACCTAAAAAAGATAGGTCAAAGCTGCTATATCAGAACCAAGACAGTGAAGCATACAGAAAAAGGAACTCTATGGAATAAATTTCCTGTAATCTGCTTCACCATAGGATACCATTAACAAACAAAGAAAAATATCTATTTCATGGAAAAGCCTTGCCTTTTCTCCCTCTCTATTTGGATCGAGAAGAGGCTTCTGTTCAGAAGCAGGAAGAGCAGGTGCACCATCCCAAATCTTTTTCCACAGATTCCCTTGCTCAGACATTCTCTTTGAAAGACTCCCTCTTGGGGGCCAATTATATTTGGACTTCTCAATTCCAACGCCACTTTGTGTAACACTATCCTCAATGTCACCCTCTTCCCAATCTCCAGGTGAATGCCATCGTATGAAGTCCTCAAAAACAGCATCTGGATTTGCTGCTTTGAATGCCGACATGTCTAATACCATCAAAGCCAATTATGATCAGTCATATCTTAATCATTAGTACACGAGATTCTTGGATTTCATTATGAGAAAGCAGAGCCTGATGTCTCTATTTCTCATTCATAGCAGAAGCAGAACAATAGATGTATAACTCAGCAAGTGTATATTCTTAGCTAAGTTGGGTAAATCTACCATTTAATCTAATCAGATTAAAATAAAAATAAACACTGACTAAAATAACAGAAGAGATAAATGATAAAATAAGTGAAACTCAGTGTATTGGGCTTGGGCCCCTGGACTTCCACCACATTACAAACCATGAAGCAAATTTTTCCAAAAGGAGAATAAATAAATCTAACCTCTCAATAGTCCAAAGAGGATAAGGAAACGGAAGATATGGCAACTCAAAATCTCATGTCAACCAACTCACTTTGGATGGAAATGCCCCCAATGCAGGCAGGGGAAGAGACATAAAATCGTAACAAGAGGACTATGTGTTTGTGAGTTTACACTTGCACGCTAAAGATAGTGTCATCAATGCCGAAAGGTATGAAGCCCCAAAACACAGTAGGTGATGGCTGCCAGCTGCCACAGCAATCGCAGCCACCGTGCCATAGTCTAGGTAGAAGATAAAAAGAGAAGTACCACTTTAAAGTCATTTATTTGTGTTGAATTTATAGGTCTGTATTTCTACATCATGGAATTGTTTTGAAGAACTCAAAACATTTTGCAATAAATCAAGTCATCTTGATATGACTTTTACTTCTCTATTACATATCTATAAAATTTCCAGTTTTTATGATTTTTAGAGGTTAGAGTTACTTGGCTAAACAAGGCCACTGGAACATGAAATATTTTGAGGGGCAGATGAAAAATAGTTAATATGCGAATTAATTTGAAAATATGAAATTCCACAAAAAAAAAAAATGACAATAAAGAGATGATAGATATAGATATACATGACAACAGGTATTATCACAACCCATATAACTCTACCACTGAAAGTATTACTTTACGAGTCTAATAATTACTACTATTACCTGAAGTTAAAATCTCTTTCTCCAGCTGCGCAGAAAAATTCTGCAAAAGAAAAATATGCAATGGTTGTGTCATTAGTACCAATGCATGCTTGGCAAATGGCATATGTGTGAATCCTACAGCATGTCAATTGCAAGCAAAGCATTGCAGTCATTAACCAAATTTGAAGTAAATTTTAAGCTTCATAAAATTCAAAGTGGGCCCCGCATTTAACCACCTAGAATCCAAGTAGGGAAACCCTGATAATTAATATTAGAATATCTGCTTTTATCATGTTGTAAATACTCATACTTACAGGAGCTGATTTAGGATCTGATTTATATTGCTTACTGTATCCCTGATTTATTGGCCACCTCTTTTTGGCCACTCGTGTATGTATTATAACATCTATCCATTCAGAAAAATATTTTCTTCTCCAAGCGCACACCAGTCAAGATAACATTCCTATCATTCAAACATATCCTACCTGTCTTTGTTGTGAGTCTTTATGTTGTCCGCAAGCTCAGGGCTTGCCACTATCTGTAGTTTAAGCTAACTTTCTTTTGAAAGTAACGTATTAGGCAATGAATGGAACTTGATATATAAATTACAGAAGTAAAACTGTTTATCGATCACATGTTATATATTTTTACTTTCTTAAGCTCAGCCTCTTTGATTTGATTTTCCAGTCCACTTACAGCAGTGGTCATTAGGAGATTTAAATTGTCAAGAAAGAAACATGCCATGGTATGTATGGAAACCACAGAATGACTAATGCATTCATACTTTCACCAAGAGTTAAAGAACTCCATCATCAACAACAAGGATAATCAAGTCATAAGCAAATACTTCTATATACATATAAGAATGGTAAATAAAGAAATTAAATGTACATGCAGGCATATGAAAGAAAAAAAACCACAGTTGTTGCGAAAAACAGGATCAAACACATACATCAGAATCAGGAATGGGGTTTAGGAAATCATCCTTTATCAAGCATATGAATTTAAAATTTGCAAAAACAATGTACCAATAATGTCAGGCAGATCACCGATGCCCATGAACCAATTGTTTCATGTGGCCGGGATATGCTAATATGTAAGTCACTGATTACTCATAATTTGATCAAACAACAAAATTCTTGAGACAATGAACTTGCTTTGGTTGAAAATTAGATACTAATGGCAGTGCATGACCAACACAAATCCGGCCATACTGATAATTAGACCCATAAAAACTGCTGGATATATCCTGAATGTTGTTCTATATAAAATTGGTCCTTATCTTATTTCCAATCATTTGCTCATGCAATAAATACGATAGGTCTGTGCATTCCAAGATTTTTTTAGTTGATGATTGGTTGATGCATTGCATAAGAGTTTAAGCTTACAAATGAATCACTAAAGGCTTCAACAGCTTGAAGTCGCTCCTCATGCATGTCTTCTGTCATAAGCGGTGCTTCCTGCATGATAGCAAATAAAATCCAAAGCAAATTTTAGCATACAAACATGGTGGAATAATGCATTATAGTGACACTTTGAATGGTAACTATATGATAGAGAAACCTGAGTGTACGGGGTATGCATGCTTTGACATGACTTGAGAAGCATCATAGAATCAATAATACCAGCTGAACCTCTCCTGGTGCTTTCTGAAGAATTTTTATCATTCGGCAGGCCTGAATCTTCAGGTTTTCTACCACCATCTCTGGCAATTATTCTTCCACAAGAATGTGAATCATCAATAATTGAAAAGCTGCACCATGAAAATCATAGTCATGCACCGACTGCCATGGAAACAAAACATTAAAACAACTCCAACAGCTTGCAAGTATAGGAAAATCCTGCACCCTGGGGTACAAATCAATTATTTTTTGAAACAGGCATTTGATAAGCAAAAGCTATACTAAAATGCAACAGAGAAAAGTGCTAGGATAGCTATTCTCTCATATTGGAACATTCCAAAAAATATTAAAATTAAAAGAGTAAGCTCTCCAATCCAATCATCTCAGCTTGACTGTCAAATAACACCACCCCAAAATATACTGCTAGCAGAACACCACAAATACACCAAGTAGAAAATACGTTACAAAAATATCAGAAAAATTTCTCCCTTTTCTAATTAATCATACTCCTTGGAAGTTATAGGCAGCCCTCCAACCACATAGCCATATCACTACAATATTGAGCATCTCTATTATTACCAGTTCTCATTACACGATCTCTAAGACAATTGAGCAACATACTCCACCACAATTCTTGGACAAATTTACTCCCCAAAAATCCAAACAAGTCATACCAAAACCACATGCAATAAAGAAGTCCAGGAACAGATTATTTTTTGTACCAAATTACACAGAAAATGGAACATGACATGCATATTAGCAAATAAAGTATTGTACGGTTTCCATGCCATAACAAATCATGTTAATCCTCGTGTTGTAAAACTTAAAACCTATCAGTTGAAGAAATCTTAAGTGACTTAAAATCCCACAATGAAAGGGTAATTGGAAAGTTAATCCTAAGGAGAAGGAGTAGGACACTGAAGACAGGTTGCAGAAGGGAAACCAAAAAGATTCTAACGTTCAGAGCATCTAAGAAGACTAGTAACATTCAGAATGCAGTATCTTTCAAATTACATGCCTTTTCGGCCTAAAACTGGCAAATATTATAACAGATTCTCTGCAGAAGCTTTACTACACAACTGGTTATGTGAAAAGGGATGGAAGAGGGGTGAAAACAAACATGAAAGCAAGTTGATTAGCAACCCATGATGGGAGTTGAGATGCAAAATCATACATTGATCTCTTCAACCACACCTGCTTAAAAATAAATTACGGCAGGATTTATTTTACCAAATCTGTAAATAAAATATTGTTTCATGAACCCCATATTCCTATATTGTTCAAAGGGATGAAAATTATTTTAAACTAATGGATGTAATTTAGTTCAGACCTCTGGCCAACACATGCAAAAGAAGAAAAATAACAATCAGCAGAAACATTTCCTATCAGCCGGATTTGGATGGAATTAACCAAGTTGGCTCTCACTTGTTAAGTTCACCTGTCAACTTTCCCGGAAAAATCTTCCCTGGGTTTCTGCATTGTATGCGGGTCATCCCCAGCTACACTTTCATCCTGCAGTTCAATTAATACCAGAGTCATGAGAAAAAAATAATATAAAAATTACTAGTTACACAACAATCGATGTAACGAATAAGGAAAAGAACAAAATAAGTTTGAGACCTCAGTCATAGAGTCTGAATGATCCTCACTTCCAAGACAATCTTGAAAATCTTCATTCCATTGCCGCTTCTTCTCAATGCATATTGCAAGCTGAATAGAAAAGCAGAAAATGGCAGCAACCATCTTAGCCTTATCAGCTATTATTATCTATACATTGAAGACTAACACATCTTTGTGGCCAAGCTCAGATTTTTTTTTTTCATTTTTTATTATAAAAACTTCATCCAAGAGAAGAGGCGTCCAGAAATTTAGTTTTGTGTCAATATCAATATTAGTGTGTGAAAAAGACAGGGTAAGCATCAAGGTACATCTAAATATTATATGACATTTTCAAATCACAATGATCAGCAAGCTTTTTTTTCATACATACTAACTAATTATAGAGCAGGTCACTCCAACTTGAAAAAATAAGAAGAAAGTTCTGGAAGACAAATAAGTCCATCAGAAAGTTTCATATAGAATATAAAAAGCTACTCATTAGCATGAGAGGAGCATATTACACCAAAGACATTTCAATGGTGAAAATGAATTACCATCAGAAGTTTCTGGTTGATCAAACATGTGGAAAGGTCAATTGTACCGTTTACAGGCATTCGGGGTAATGGTTGTGACTCTTCCCAACACCATCTAACTTCACGAACAAACTCTATCCATAGCACAGCAATAGCTGACATAAAGACCAAAATTGAGCCATACAAATAAAAAAAATACAGCACCAAGGAGATATCTCTTGACCAATGCCTCATCAGTGATCAATGTTACTACTACTTTGATAATTTTACAACAAATAACCCCCCCCCAAAAATCAATTTGGTACATACCACGTATATTGCAGTTGCCAAACCAAAGAGAATGCAAACAAAACTGTGCAAAGAGAGATTCAAGTGATGCGCCTTTTATAGCTCGAGAAGTCTTGTGTTCACCATCGAAAAAGCCCGTCAGTTGAACTCCTGCACACATTACACCAGCATTAAAGTAGAACATCAAATTTTGACAATTTATTCTCACTATCATGCTCTTACATTCATTAAGCGATAAAAGCAATCACATGACATGGAGTAATTTACAGAAACAGAGTAATTGATGCTCTGCATTATCTGTTAATTGCTGAAGGAAGAAAAAAAAATAGAAGTACTGAGCTAACAAACAACCATGTCTCTAATCCATATAGACATTCAAATGAAAGAATCAATCATATCCTGTCTGAATCAGAAATACAAAGGAAAAAGAACAGAATTAAACGATAAAACAATTTAAATTCAAACAATCGCATAAAGCCTATTGTTAGCACATTCACCAGAAAGTTTTGAAGTTGAGTAAAGCTTCATGCATATCAGCATTTAACATCTGATGTATTACATGCTCATTAAAATAAAGGAAGGTCACAAGCTAACCAACAAGTATGTGCTTGTTTGGATTTCAGTTGGATATAATAGATTATGAAAATAATTGATTAAATGCTAGATTTTAATCATAATTGATTATGTTGTAACGTAATCTATTTGGATATTATTTTTCTAAAAATGATTTTAACATAATTGAAGATGTTTGGATAATTTGTTTAGAATCAATTTTAACTGTATAAATTATCATAAAGGACATTACTTTTCAAAATTAAGCTATTGATAAATTTGTATCTAATATTTAAAAAGTAAAATACCTTATTTAAATTATATATCTGATTAATTATAAAAATTAAATTATATTAATATTAACAATTTTAATTTACATAAATAAATAATTCAATATATCTTAGTTCAAATAAATTTAATAAAAGAGAAAGATTTAATTCTTGAATACCAAATATCAATTTTACAATAACTAATAAAGATGATAATATACAAGTTGATCTCTAATGACATCACGAATATAAGTCATATCTGACGAAGATATTAAGCACTGCTTAGAAATTTTGGCAACATAAAAAATGTAGCAATGAAAAACAATGATGCAAAATCTCGCTCTCTCTCTCTCTGTGAACCTTTGCAACAATCTTTGTAATAACTCTCAATTTTAAATTAAATTAAATTAATTTTCCTCTATCATTAATAAATTAGTTTTATAGCAAGTGCTAAGTGGAGAGTGGTGGTTAATAGAAACTTATGCTAGTAACTTTTTTGAAAATTCAAAGTTTGAATTTTAATGAGAGAAAAAAGAAGAGAAGAGAGTTTAGTTTTATTTTTATTAAATTTTGCGCCTTTCTTGTAATTTTCTCATATAACGTTGTGACAAAAGACGCAGAAGCTGAATCTTATAGCTTTGGGAAAAAATCAATTTTTTTACCCAAAAAATCGATTATGATCCATACCCAAACACACTATAATATTCAGACAAGCTTGGAGCAGTGCCATTTGAACAAACACTTTTTTACCACTTTTAAACATGTTTGAAACATGCAAGAAATACCATAAAGTTTTTTTAATTACTTTCATCAAAATAACTGAATTAATAATAGGAGAATTTCTTCTTTTTTTCACTATGAAACTTTAATCTGTGCCAAAGTATGAATAGGATCAAAATGAAGGGCAAAATATATATATAGGGAGGAAGGCTTAAGTACCGTCGTGAAATAGTTCTCTCATAACACGATCTATAACTGTTGGTGAAGGTATAACCATTGAAGATTTTAAATTATCTGAGCCCGGATTTTCAGCTGCCACAAGCCAGGAAAAAGGATAATGTTGAACCTCTACCAAAATTTAATAGCATTACCAAATAGCAAGTAAAAATAAACCCAAAGCCTGCAAAATAAATGAAGAATGAGCCTAAAAAAAAAAAAATTCAAACCTGAGACAAAGTCTTCTATAAACTGGGCCTCAAATGACATTTCCAATGCATCAACTAGAAGGTGAAGCTGGGAAGAAAATCCAATTTGATTCCCTTTGGAACCTTCAAGTCTATAAGTACAGAAATATATTTATTCAAAAGAAACAGATCAACCTTCAAATGAATTGCAGAAATATTTTTTATCAATTTCAATTTTATCAATTAATTTTATCAATTTCATTAATTAATATATTCTCTAAAAATATTTTATTTTTAAAAAGAAAAGATAAGTTCTTATCATGTCCATTAACTCACGAACTTTCTCTTACTCTCCTTTCATTTTTTGTCTTCTTCCTCTCATAACTCCCTCTCCACGCATCCCCTCACCACCATTTTTGAAGGGGGAAAAAAACACACACACACACACATTCAGGCATTTGTCTCAGCTCAAAACAGGCTTGGTCCAAATTTTTTCAAGCCTATTCCGGCTAGCCAGAAATGCCCAATTATAAGAAAAAGAAATATTTTCTCAAGCCTGGTCCTAGTATTTTTCAAGTTGACCCATTGGGCTTAGCACAAATTACCAACTTAAATCATAAAATTGTTCCTTAGAAAATGAAATCAGCAATGACTTGCATTCTATAAAAGGGCAGTGAAGCCTCGCATGGAACCTTTCTATCCATAAGTTTAACAAATATTCAGTTTGATAAAGGAAAATGATAATTATGATGCTTGGTTTGGGATGGCAGACTAATATAAGGATCTGCCTTCACATCACCATGCCCAATTTTCATCAACTATAAGGATCACAAGCGAAATCTGATCACTGCTATATACTTTGAGAGCCAGATAGACAGCAATTGCTAGTATAAGAAGCACATGAAAGAACGATCTATCATGGAAATTTTAGTTGTGCAAATAACAATTGAACTTCTTACAAATTAGGAGAAAAATTTGGGGAGATCAACCATTTCTCAGCTTCATGAGGTGAAGCATTTTCAAGTTCAGCCATTTCCACAGAACTTTCAATGATCTTCTCCGACCATATTGCAATCAATTCAAATCCTGCATGCAGCAAATGCATAAATTAAATGGAATTGGCATTCAAACTAGAGAGCTTTGTGGCAAAAATGAACTTGAAGACTTTTACTAATGAAGACCAAAGATCTGATATCACCAAATTTATACTTACCAACCAAAACGCTTCCCAAAATGACAAATGAATGCAAATAATTTAGGGTCAGCTGGCAGGGAGAACAGGCAGACATGATGAATGAACAAAGTAGACATAATGTCAATTATATTCTTTGAAGACTTCTACCTAGCAACAGCATCCCAGTAAGAATTTAAACCTAATTCCTTCTAACTATAAGTTCCTGTTTTTTCAGATTTACCTCTCACAGGATCTTCTGCAGAATACCACTCACTCCAGGAACAGTCATCGTCCCACTGAGTCCTGTTGGAGGTTTCACCAGTAGGATTTTCTCCAGATTCTGTAACTCCAGCGTCAGTGCCTTTGATATAATCATCATCGTCATAAGGAAGTGTTCTGTATGTTAGCCTCATTGCAAATTGGACTTTGAAAACATGAATGGACAGATCCAATGTGGAGTAAGCCTACAGTTTAAAACGATAACTATTAAAGGAAAAATTGAAGGACATTGTCACTTAGACAAAGATTTTCGCATAAAGCCTCCAGCTCTAACTTTACAGGGAGAACAGATCGTTTGTGCAGATGTTGCAACTTTTGGGGGTAAAGTAAACCAGAAAATATTGCATATACATTTACATAAATATACATCTTAGAATTAATTTTCCCAGAAAGATACAACAGAATATGTGCCCATTCACTCATGCAAATCAGACACGAATTGTATGAAGTTCTTATGTCTCATGCCTTCAAAAATCCACCCTCAGTTAACAATGAATAAATGCATCAGCATTAATCACACCCTTTCTGGGCCATGTAACTAATTGCTAAACCTTGTTTTAGAGCAGCAAATACATTATTCAACTAAACGCACAAAGGAGAGCAAATAGTACAAGAATAATACAAGAAAGAATTATCAGATTGAGTTTAGTGAAAATCAGAATAATGGAACTAAAATAAAACAAATATCAAATTAAACCACTAGGATCAGGAACTCACAAACTTAGCTACAAATAATTCATACAGCCCTTCCAAATGCATGAGTTTTATGGGAACCTGGCTACCAATTCGATCTGCTTCAAACCTTCTTGTAAATACAGTTCCCAAGTTCTGAATTCCAACATATGCTTTCCGAGAAGGATCATGAACTGGAACAAATGCTGGCCATAAACTAAATAACCAATGAAATCAGAAATTAAAGTTACCTATATTTTAATCACTGTGGTGATATATAAAAAATCCATTTATTCAATAATTATAAATATTTAACTTTTTTATTCAACAATCAATTGCCTCTCCACTGAAAACAATAAAAGGCAGGACATGCACCCAATGTTCAAGTGAATAAGCATTTAGTTACCAATTCCAACGTGGCAAGTAAAGTGATCTACCGATAGACACGAGTTACTGTAAATTTTTGCATTTCATCGAACATGACAGATCAAGAAACAATAGTTACCTTGAACAATTTGAAAGAGCAATTGCAACAGCACTCAATAGCTTGCTGGCCTCAGGCGCATCAAGCACCACACCACTTGCACTTTGAGGAGCAATAACCTGGCAATGTACAAGACAAGTGTTTCCTTTATAAAAACATTAAATCCCCAGCGAGAGGTAGATAAAACATCGAAACATACCAAAAACTCCTTTACACCAAAACACAATTGCAAATCGTGCATATTAAAATTCCATTCTGCAGCTTTGCCTGTGTCAACCAAAAGCCAAGATAGAAAGAACAACAGCAAATCTCCTTAGTCCTACACCAAACCCCTTTATTGTTTCAAAATAATAGTAGTAACAATAACAACAACAGTTACCGTCAGGGTTGGAATCAAAATAGTACTCCATACAATAACTTTTCATGGCATACTTCATTTCAGATTTGACCTTGTACAAGTTGTTGAAAGACTCCAGGAGAACAGCTCCTTTTTCCTGCAAGTTAAAAGAAGCGGTTTTTCATTCCGGTCAAAAAGGGAAAATGAGATAGGGTTCGGATGGAAAAGGAAATATAACTTTATAGGTGACAAGCCACTCTTTCCACCAACACCAGATCTTAAATATAATTGAAGCATGATGATCCAAATCATATTAAGAAGAACTGAAGTTTAAGAATAGCACAGCAGTGGTTTTAGATTGAATAACATAAGCAGGTAGAATAAATAAAGCCAACTCTGGGCCTTCACTAAACAGCATGAGTTTTTGGGAGAGTTGATCCTTCTTAACATGGTGACAAAGTCTCTTTAACCAAGTTGTCAGAATTTTTAACCTTGCCACCCTCATTCATTGAGTTCATTGAATTAAATTATATTCAGCAGAAAGGGCCATTGCCCTATTCACACTTCAATCTCAATTGACTATTGTGTGAGGGGACACGTTAACATTATTAACTCAACCAATTTTGGCTCTTCAACTGTCCATGTAAGCACAGATTCAGTCACCTTTAATGCTAAAGGAAACACTGGCAAAAATAAATGCTAATAGGAAAAACTTCCTGATATATAACCTTATAAACTAACAATTTTGCAAATGCATTGCCTTATCAACTTGATAATGTACAGAAAACCTAGGCAACAAACTGTCTTGTGCTCAAATAAATGTATGAGAAATTATCTAAATCAACAGTTTGCATACTGAACAATAACTGGCTACTTTCTGCAACAATATGTCTGAGTGAACAACCCCAGAGGTATTCAAGGCAAGGGAACTACACATATGCATGGATGATTGAAGAGGTAATTATTTACTCTCTACATTTTATTTATAGATACGAGCCTTGAATATAAGACACTTAAACCACAAATAGCCTTAAGAACCTAAAATAAGAACCAGCAACACAATAATTGTTCGATCTATACAAAGATCAGTGAAGCTTTAGAACCAAGCAACCTTACCAATAGATTCTTCGGACCATCAGCCATCCAAAGGCGACAAACCGCCTCAATCTCGGAAATAAACCTATAAAGTCGGTACGGTAAATGATTGAGAGATTAATTTACTCGGCGCAATATGATATGCTTATCAAGCGCTGAACAATTTCCATTAGAAGCACAAATACCTTTCCCATGAAGAAGCGAGAGTGAAATCATCAAAATGCTCAATCTGCATAAATATGAAAGTACATGAAGTGAGTTAAGATTGCGAGAACAATTTTGTTCAAAAAATAAAAACATTGCGAGAACAAATTTGTAAACATTGACAATCCAAGTTTCATAAAAAATGAGTAAACATTAAAAGAAATCAGTTAATCACGTCAACATTCGGTCGGATTGTTTGTGCTTGCATTCAAGTTAAGTTCATGTTTCGTTCAGTATAGTCACATTCAACACGAGAGCTTACTGATTCTTCGGGAACCTCATCGTCAGCGTCAACTTCGGCTTGGCTATTACTCGAGGATGCCATGAAAGATCTGAGAAGGTCACTAGATATGTATCACATCCAGGGAAGACGATGCCGTCAATTTCACCCCCCCCCCACCCCTAACAACTGATTCTCACTATACTGATTTGTGAACGGACAAAGAGATTAGATCTTCGATACGGTGTTTTCCCTCACTATTTCTCTATCGTTTAACATTTGATAGTTAAAATGGTGCATTTTTGTCTTACTTTTTAATTTTTAATAGTGCTGGGCGCATGTATTAAATTTCAAACGATTTTTGCTCTTTTATGCATGCTATTGACAGTGCGCTTTACACCGTAGCGCATAACATAAAAGAAGTCTTACCACGATGGATGCCCTAGCATTTTACAAAGAGATATTTCTGACTTTTTTTGCTCTTGTTTTCCCTCAAATGATATCTCATGCTTTTAAATATTCTCAAACTTTAATTTATGATCTAGTGGGCCTTTTATGCTTGAAATTTATTAATGACTTGAGATCTCAATATTTTGATTATTTGCTTTGATTGTTTAAAAATGAGTTTGAATTTTTTCTGGTATACTAATAGTTATTAAATATTAAATAACTGTAATCCTCCTTTTCATGATCAGTTTTACTCATTAATACTTATCTTGTAATCTCAAATTATAACTTGGTTTTATTAACCATTGTAGACCTTTAATCTGGGTGTTTTATTTTTCTGTTGTGGTTAGTTTTTTTTAATTGTAATTAATTTCTTTTCTATCATGATAAGATGTCTAGGATAGCTTATCCCAAACTACTATAATAATGTAGGGATTTATGACTAAATTTTGGAGATATTTAGGCCATATTACATTAGAATGCTATTCTAGAATAAAAAAAATGGTCATTCGTGCTTAAAAAATATGGCCCTAGTGAGCCTAAAAATAAAAAGTTTACCCTTTTGAATCTTGTTATTTTCTAAAAAAAATAAAAGACTAAATTCATTAGTCATCGTCATTCATTGACTTTGACATCGAGAGCCCCCCTACACTTGCCTTGCCCTACTACCCATACTCATTGACACTTCACACATGATTCAGCAAAGCAGCCAGCCGGCAACTTATCGCCTCCCCTCAATAACCTTTGATGTTTAGGTTTTACATATTTATTGTGGTTTGGATTTACTTAAATTTATTTTTCTAAACTTAATATTATACTCCCTCCGGTCCCATTTATAAAACCCATTTTTTAAGGTCATTTGGTCCCATTTATAAGTCATGGTGTGTCTTTTTACGTAATATTTGAGAGGTATTTTCAAAATCACCCTTTATGAGAGAGAAAAGGTAACAAGACATTACTTTTTAGACGTGTTATATAGGGGCATGTTTGGAATTTTACTTACGTTTATTCCTTGTACTTTTATTGTATTGGTATTGATGAAGTTGGTAGAAATAACTTATAAATAAGATCGGAGGGAGTATGTAATAACTTTTTTTTGAGATTACAAATATGTGTTTTTAGGTTTTTAAATTGAAAAAAAAAATGGGATTGAGGCTGCAACATCCTATTTTGTAAGAACTCAACTAAGAAGCACCTATTTTGTGAGAACTCAACTAAGAAGCACCTAAAGCGTAGTCGTGGTGTGCAAGACACCACTTGTTTTGTAAGGCCTCTTTAGTATTTAATGTACATATTGCTAACTTGGGACATTGATTTTTATTATATAAGCATGTGACTGTTTGTTTTGATAGAAACATGCATTTGATTGCCATGAGTTAGTTTTTGATGTTCATGACCATATTTTGAGATGATTAGATGATTTCATAGTGAGTTTAAAGTAAAATACATGCTTTAGGACAATTAATGATGTTTTTGCTAATTGTGTTTAATGGCTATGACCCAACTATAAAAATTTAATTTGCATAAACGAGTCCATGAGTTCTATCTATTGTTTGGCGTGTGTGAAATGTGGCCAAGTGTCCTACAGAATGGCTTTTGGCTTTAGAAATGATTTGTGAAGTTGAAATTGTTTGAAAGGTATGGTTTAGAACATTTAGAGGTTTTAGTGGATAAAAGCCTCACATGGAAGAGTTTTTGTACCACATCAAATTCATTAACCATATTATTGTTATTATTTAATAAATTTTGTATAGGCACTTAAATCACTCAATTTGAGTGTGTGTGTCAAAAGCTATACATTTTTTACGTTAATTTTTTAAAACTAAATCTATTATAAGCTGTATGTGTCACACGCCATGACATATGCCCCTCTTTAAAACACTTTCTTTATGTTGTCCGTTGTGGCATGGACAGTGTTAGCTATGGTGGATGACACCAATTATACATAAATGCTTATGTTTTGAAAATTGTTTCTAGATAAGTCTCATTTTAATTTGTTTTTTGATAAATTAGTCTCCTACGACCCATGCTTCACAATTAAAGGAGTTTTATATCATCTTTTAAGATTTGAAATGGTTATTTTCTATAACATCCTAATCCTTAGATAATAAAAAAATTGTGAAATTTGAGTTTTTATTAAGTATTCAAAATTATGAATTCATATTTCTTTGAGATTGGAGCTTAAATTTGAGAATTTTTTAGTTAAATTCTAAACCTATATGATTGAGTTTATATTATATTTGTTTCTAGTTATTAGATATTTATTTAAGTATAAATAAATATTTTTAAGGTATAAAATGGTGATTTGAGGCTTGAGGATAATTTTAAAATTTTTAATTTATTTTTGGATGAATTTTTGAAAGATAAATTGATGAAATTTTAATATTATAATTAATTTAAAACCTAGGTATAGCCTATTGAGGTATGAGAATTTCAGAAAGTAATTTAAAAAATTAAACGAGGTACTAATTTTGAATTAGTATTAATATCAAGATTAGCCTAAACTTTATAACTATTTAAATTAGAATTATTTGTTAATTTCAATAAAAAATTAATATTTAGTATTATGAAATTAATGTTATACATATATTATTAAATGGCTGTGTAGATTGTGTTATCTAAGAGAGTAGTGAAAGAGTTGTGGTGTAGGAGAATTTTATTATCTAAGACACGAGATAACCATCACTAATGCGTGGTAATATGTGTGATTAATTATGTGTTTGTTTTGATATTTGAAAAATATTAATTTTTGTTGAGAAATAATATATATGTATATTTTTGTTCAGAAATAATTGCCAAGTGAGTTAAATTTATATTATCAATATTTGTGAATATTGGTACTGTTGAAAACATGAGATAAATTGTCTGGTTGATATAAAAATGTGCCAAATGATTTTTGTTTAACTGTTATAAATGCATGACTAGTTGGAGTACATTGAAAATTATTCAGTAGGCATTTTTGTTTGGTTAAATTACTACGTGGTAAACCCTCATTATAATCAATGTGTGGCTTGTAGCTTGGTCCAACTCACCTTTAGCTCGGGTGACCTAGCATCTGAGCATGGTGTAATAAGAGATATAAAGTATAGTCACGCTAATTAAATAATTGTATGGATTGTTGTTTTATTTTTCTATTTAGCAATTGCATAATTAATTATCTCATGTACATTATTACATATTAATATTTAGTTACTGAAACTTTTAAGTTTCATTCCTCATGGTTATTAATTTTTCAAGAGCGAGTTCAGTAGGAGAAGTACCTGAGGCATAATTCGGTATTGAGATACTGTTTTCTATTTCAACCTCTTTATTTTCATTAATGATGTATATTATGCCAACCTAAAACAGATACACACACACACACATATTGAACATGTAGACTTTATTTAGTATTGTATTTTATATGCCAAGAGAGTTATATTTGTCTCTCATGGTCTTAAATATTTGTGAAGTACAATTTTGAATCAAGTATGTCGTGATAGTTTTTGGTGGTAATTGGTACTTGAAAAAGTGTAATTTGGAGTCCAAGTCGGGTATCCATAATAAAAACATAGTTTGTGAAATGTTGCTCAATTGACCACGGCTTTGAAATTATAATAAAGATGTACACTTGAAGTATTTAATGATTGCTTTTCATAATTACTATGGTAAAATAAATTTATTATGTTTGAATCTTTCTACCATGATAAACCCTTTTTATCATGATAGACTAATTGTGAAATGTTTTTATAATTCTTTTCCTACTATGATAAGAGTTTAAAATTTATAAAATAATTCATCAAACTATTAATATGTGAAAAATAAGTGTTAAAAATTAGGATGATACATTTTCAACAGGTCTCATTAGGTACAATTTAATTAACTAGTTTCCATTTAGTACTTATCGTTAATTTTTTCACTTCCTTAATTATTATGGCAGGTTTGTTCTGACATGTTAAATTTTTTCTATCATGGTAAATCATTTTCTATTATAATAGTCCAATTTGAGAAATGTTTTTAATTATAAGAAAAAAAATTTTCCACCATGACAGGCTTTAATAAATGGTATTGATTCTTAATTACTATCGTGGTATCTTTTTCTACCTTAGTAGGGTTTTGAAATAATATATAAAGTTTTTTTTTACAATGGTAGAGTTTGTGATAATAAGTTTTACTATTTATTATTATAGTAGATACTTTTTTATCATGATAAGTGTTTAATATTTAAAGTTTGATGATTGAATTATATATGTTTTTATAAAAAATTGAAGCATTATATAAGGCTATAGGGTTAGCTTTTCGGCCTCGAGGGCCAGGGCTATGCTTTGTAAAATACAGCCTTGATTTGTAATTGGACTTAACAGAGCTGGCTTATTTAAGCCATGACCCTTAATTGGACGACCCTAATTGCCAACCCTAAATCTACAGTTATACCAATTATAATTAAAATAATATAATTTTATTAAAATATACCTTCTCCATTTAAAAATGTAAGGTATTTTTTGAGAAGTTAGATATTTAAAAATATAAGGTATTTTTAGTCTTTAAAAGTGTAATTATTGCCTTTTTTTTTCAAAAGTGTCTTATTGATAGTAACTTTATATTTATTATAAGGTGTTTAATAAAAGTAAATATGTAAAGATAGGGTTAGTTGAAAAGTAGGTAACTACTTTATTGGAGGGTGAGATTTAGTTAAAAATGCCTTACATTTTTAAATGGAGGGAGTACAAGATATTTATATCTAACTATGAAAAACAATAATATTAAAAAAAGCCATTAACTATTGGGTAAATGAAAATTTTATCTATAAAATCTGATGCATGTCTTATACATGTATTAATTATAAGTTTCTAACAATAATAAAACATAGGACATAAAAAATACTTGTTAAAGAATTTATATTTGGTTTGATGTTTAAATTAAAGGAGAAAGAACAAAAGGAAGAAGTTAAAATTAATAAATTCAAACCTATGTCAATCCATTTAACTTGTTGGTTTGTTTAATCAACAGATCCTCTAAATGACTGGCTCTCCGATTCAGAGGTCAACCTAATCAAATTTGTAAAACATTGATCAAAATTTGTGTTTCTATAATTTTTATCCAAATAATTTTTTAAATCCAAAATAATTTCTACAGCCCAAATCTCAATTTGAGTTTTAATCCAACATTCTCTAAAAAACCCATGCTCTATGCCTTCTAATTTATCCTTTTACCTTTACAACTATTTATTTACCAATTTCTCTTAAATAGCCATTTGCTCAAAAAATTTCAGCAAATTGATAGAAACATTAAGTAATAATTTACTCAAAAATGTTTAAAACATGCAAACTTTTTAACATAAGTAAATTCAAAAGAGAATATTTAAAATATCAAATCAACAAATTAACCTACTTACTGGCAAAAAAAAAAACTAACCTCCTTTACGACAAGGGAAAAATCATGACAAATTGAAAGCTAACATTTCTAAATATTAAGTAGATTTGCTATCTCTATTGGTATCTACACTAGCAGCTCCCTACCTTAAACAGCATATTAGCGCTCTCAATGTCTGTTTGTCTTTAAACATCGTTCTTCCTTTTCTCTATGATGTTTTATGGCTCTCAATGTGTTTGGTCATTAGGACTCTTCCTGGCTCTCACTAGGGAAGCACGCCCCCTATCTATCATTTATATATATTAAGGTTTTAGTCTTCCTTTAATGAACTAATAAAAATTTAATTAAATTTATCTTATAAATTTAAATTATAAAATTGACACGATATTCTCTCATATCATATTAGTTATTAAATTTAATCTATCACATGAAATTAAATTTAAAACCAACACAATATAATATATCATATATACATATTATATTATATGTATATGTCTATGTATACATGAAAATACACATATGTGTGTGTGTGTATTATTATATTTTACATTTTATATATCATAGACATGTACCTCGTATACATATACATACACGAATATATATATATATTTTTAAACAAAAGATATAAATATTTGATAAATATTTATATATATGTATATGAAATATAAAATTTAAAATACATTTTTGTATATATTTTATTTATATATATATATAATTTGTTCACTTTATGTTACATTTATTGAATCTAGACATATTATAGATTCAATAAATTTGAACATTATAGTTTGAGTTGGGTTGTTCTTGTGTAGGACCCTGTAGGCCCATATGAAGTTAACAGTAGGCTGATTTTGCTATTAGCCTACAAGTTATAGGTGGCCTTTGGTAAAATATTACAACCACCCAATTCATATGGAGATTAATAATCTGATGCAACCTATCATATAACCATATTACATTCTTTCTGTCATATGATATTTCAATTAAGTGTGAGACATGGAATTATCATTCTCTTGTACCTGACCATCACTTTCTCGATCTCTGAGTAGACTGATTATAGTAATGGAAAAACCCTTTTCCATTATAATATAGCCATACATTTTGGTCGATCATATTGAGGGGCCCAGTAATTCCTCTCAATTAATACGAGAGACAAATTCCATCCTGATCACTTATATTTCTCTATATGATATAACTAAACTCAATCACAATCTTTATGATTACTTGGTCAAAGGTAACTTTTGACTAAGTCAAAGTTCAGTAGTCATCATATAGGAATCTATGATGATATCAAGTTAAAAAGCTTAGTGCTATAGTTACGTGTGAGATAAGATTAAGATTTGTATCGCGCAGTAGTATTTTATATTCTTTCAAGTGCCTATAACTTTGATTTATATCTCTATAATTAATCAAAGTTATATTAGTCTTGTTTCATTTAAAATCCCTCATAGATGACCGACCAGGGACATTTAAAATAATCATTATAGTTTGTCTAATGATATAATTATCATAGTAAACATGCAATTGATATAATAACAAAAGAAAAATTCATTAAATAATAACATGTATAATACAGTGATTGGCTTCGGGGTATAAATTCTAACACCTTCTCACCAATTTTATAAGGAAGAAATGTGGTTTAAGCGTGGATGGTGCTTGTCCCTTATGTAACTATGGCCCACAGGATATAACTCATGTACTTCATGACTATTTCCATATAAAGCAATCATGGAGGAAGATTGTATTTGTTCCTACTTCTACATGGCATCGTTTTATGAATTTTGGGGTTCATGACTAGCTTATGATGAATGTCTCGAGAAGGGGGAATAATGAGGAACTTAAATGGAGTGTGCTATTTACTATCATTTATTTGAGTCTCTAGAGGCATCAGAACATCTATGTGTTTGAAGGGAAGTTTGTTAATCTCGATGAGATCATCTCTCGCACTCAAATCATGGCAGTTGTTTATAGGGCAGCAAGTCGACAATTGACGAAGTATACTTTAGGAGCCGAGGTAGTTTTTGTTAACATGAAGGGGTGGCAGCCACCGAACGAGGAGTAGTTGAAACTCAACGTTGATAAAGCATCTTCTACTATTGGAGTCACGTCTGCATGTGGTGGGCTTCTGCATAATGCAAATGGGCAATTTATTTGTGGTTTTACTTATCGTCTGGAGGGTGGAGATAGCTTGACTACTGAGTTGTTAGCTTGTTTAATAGGTCTTAAAATGGCATGGGACATGGGCTCTAAACGATTAGTCCTGGAGTCAAATTCTCTAGAAGCTGTGGAATTGATTCGTGCAGAACCTAACATTGAATACCAAAATTATGAGCTACTTTTGGAGATTCATTAACTACTTGCAAACAAGGACTTATTGTGGTGCCTAGACTGCAGTTGATTTCTTCTCATTCGAGTGAGCTTGTTGATCTTATTAAAATTGACTTGCTTGATAAGGCTTGTGTGGGGCTGGGTTAAGTAGCTTTTACTACCTATCTGTTATAAAAAAAAATTACTCATCAGATATCTATGCTAAAAGTACGTGTGAAATAATGCTTTTAAAAAAGAAATTAAGTTATTTAATATATTAGCTTACAAAAGGATAATGTAAATAAACATTGAAAATATAAAGAAATAGCACGGGTGCAACAAAGTTTGCTTTCATAAAAGTTTTGATTAGGTTTTTAAAAATAAGGGTCTCAAATTCTTTAGTTATATTTGCTAGTCTGGTGTAAGATCAACTTTGCCCCCCTAATTTTTTGGGTTTCACATGTATCTTATTATATATATTTTTTTGAATAAAAGACACGGTCAAAATCATGCAAGGGTTACAAGAGTCAGGATATATTAGAATCTAAGATGAACCTACATCCTATAGGTGGTTTGTTATAAATAGAGAGGTCATAATTTTTATGAGAAGTTTCCCATGCGAGCAAATTAATGCGTTTGTTTGCTTTTCTAAATATGTGATCAAAAGTGACAGTCCAATTTTTCATAGCAAGCTCTCTGATTTTCTTGATAGTTGCCGTTAAAGGATTACAATCATAAAAGTTATGTTAAATAAGAGAGAGGGATTCCATGAAATCAATGTGTAAATTGATCTTTATAAGTTTAGCATTCCAACCAAGCTAAATGCCTTCTAAAATGCCTGATAATTTGGCTGCAGTATAAGGTTGATAGCTAAGATATTTTGAGAATCCGATAATCCAATTTTCTTTTTTATCACGGATTACTCCACCATAAGCCGCAGTGCCAAAGGAGTTAATAGAATTGTCTGCATCAAGTCTAACCTACCCTGCTTTCGGAGGACACCGTTTAGCCTCAAATCTGAGCCTGTCTTTATACAAAACATTTACTCTAGATAGAAGCCACATATCATTTATAATTTGTTAGTACAAGAGAAGGCAATATCTTTGTCTTGATTAACATCATTAGAGTAACTTCTCTTGCATCTCGATTTTCATACATTCCAACAAACATTAGCAAATAGCTTTTATCAATTGGTTGTTCTTGTGCTAGTATTCCCTGTCTCATTTCTTGCATTCCAAGCTACCCAGTCATGCATTATATCTTATTATATTCAAGATAGTAAGACACGGTTATATATTAAATATGAATATCTCTTTTAATAAGAATTTAAAACTTATAATTTGTTACATTTTAAGAATTTAATCCCTTTTATTAGATGCATAGTCATGAGATCAATTTTTGTTTGGCATGAAGGATGTCTCAAACCTGTTTTACAAAGCTGCTCCATTATTATTATTATTACAATTTTTTTTTTCCCAACTGCCCTGCGAGGCATATTCGACCGCAAACTATTTTACTTGCCATCTGAGACAATCGATGATCGCCCAGTGACACTGAAACGGCGACGTGGCTCATGGTTCAAGGTCCCAGATTCCTCGGCCCGCGTTCACACCCTCGTCGCTGACCGACTTTATCGAAATTATGTATTTCAGTCCCTCTCTTTCGGCTTTAATTCGCTCTTCTCGGCTAATTCTCATATAGGCCGAGGGATAGAAATGGTACCGACCGCCGACCTTTCCCTGCAGCACCTGTCGTATGCCTTCGAAACCCTACACACTCTATAGAAATCCGTAAATGCCCCTCAACCTCTCTATTCACCATGACCCAGACCCTCATATAAGCGCCACTTATCGCGTTTCTGCGTTCTAGAGTTAAACCCCAGACCGAAGGATAAAGAATCAGAGGAAACCGATCAGAGTAATCTTCTACATCTTTCTATCTGATTCCGCGCTTCTAATTAGATTCCATTCTTTCCCTTCAGTTTAAATCGGTACGTTGCTTAGGTTCCTTTCTTCACCTCGAGCTTAATCTTTGTTTCTAGCTTGTTGGTTTTGTTCTGGAATCATGTGGGAGGTGGGGTTAGGGTTCATAGTTTTGTCACCTCTGTTGTTCTGTTGGTTTGTCTCTGAAAGTGCTCATCTTATTGCTGATCACGATTTTAATTACTTGTTTATTGGTTCTGTTTTTGTTCCTGTGTTGATATTCTCGATGGTTGTGTGTCGTCGCTTGTTCAGCAGCTTACTGCACTTTATGCTTCCTAGAAAGAGACCTTGTGAAGGAGTGGTTGTAGAAGAAGAGAGTGAAAACAAGAACAACACAGACGCTGCGTCGTTCCCCAAGAAGCATCGGATCGGCTGCTTTGGTGCCTCCTCGCCTGCTGATACCGCCGATTCGACGGTAAACAACAGCAAACAGAGCTTCGGTTGCGACAACACCACCAACAACCACAGTAGCGGATACTTACCTGAAGGATCATCGGCCATGGCTTTGGGTGATTCCAATCCGCCGGATATTGATGAGGATCTGCACAGTCGTCAGCTCGCTGTGTATGGTCGCGACACGATGAGGAAGCTCTTTGCGTCTAATGTTCTCGTCTCCGGGATGCAGGGTCTTGGTGTCGAGATTGGTAGTCATTTGAACAACTTTTCAATTGCTTGTCCATATATCGATGGTTATTGCTTTCAAAATTAGATATGGGATGCATGATTTCCATGTGCTTTTGTGCTCCTTCTGGCATGCAGTATTGAACGCGGATTTTGATTTAAATTTTGATCTTATGCGTCTGCAACATTTAAGGATTCCACATTCTCCAGAATTCTATATTGATCACAAGACCCCTTTTAGGAAAATGCGATTAGACGAGCAATGGTTTTCTTCTCTGCTTCTTAGAGCTTTCAAATCTCTTCTTCCAGTAAAATAAAATAGTTCTTTTTGTCAATGATTGGATTGGGATTGGTCCCTATTCTCCTCTTGCCTCTTTTCCGGAGAATCAAGCGGGGCAAAATGTTGTGCAGCTCTTACTTTTTCATAATGTTATCATCTAATCAATGATGCTGGCATTTACCGCTAGCTGCTTATGTTAAATTTAGGTTTTTAATTTTATTATCTGGTTACCGCATTCATGTGCAACTCCATCCATTGCTTCTATGGAGCTATTTATGTTTTTTTTTTGGGAGGGTGGATCCACATGACTTGGTTTGTGAGAGGTGTAGGCTTGGCTGGTTGTCTTCTTCTGTTTGCACTGCGTTTCTTCGTCGCCTCTTTCTTTCCCCAGATAAAGTACCTTGATTATCCCATGGCATTATCTGATCTTCATGTTTAGTCTCTTCTATTTTATGCTAATGATTAGGGGAGTTTATTGCTGGTATATGAATTGTTGAATACTAATGGAACCATTCTGTTGGCTTAGTACCTTGCTTTTAAATGTTGTTTTGATGACGTGTAATTCAAGTCATAGCTCTGTAATGCCAAATCATGCTAGTGTATTCACTTTATTCGTTTTACAACCTGCAGCCAAGAATCTCATTCTTGCTGGCGTCAAATCTGTGACCCTTCATGATGAAAGGAGTGTGGAGATGTGGGATCTGTCTAGCAATTTTGTGTTTTCAGAGAAAGATATTGGTAAAAATAGGGCAGTGGCTTCCGTTAGTAAGTTGCAGGAACTCAACAATGCAGTTCTTGTGCTGAGCTTGGAAACTAAGCTAACAAAAGAGCAGCTTTCTAATTTCCAGGTACTTCTTTTGATTCCCTTATTTTTTGCACGTCATTTTGTTCCATTAAGAGCATTGACACACCTTTCTACTGTGCATCAAGTAATTTAGTCTGTCTTTTGCCTTATTTGGATTTCAAGGGTATCTTAGTTTTCAATTGTGAAATAGTTGTTTTATATGCTGCATCACTGTGTCGTCCATTTAGAATATTACCTTATATAACCTTTCTCTTTAATAATGGATGGTGCGCCATTAAGTTATGTTATTCTTCTTTTCCTGCTACTAATTACTTGGTCAGTCTAGTATTTTTAAACATCAATCATCCATCTGTACAATTTCCCTTCCCCTCTCATGGACATTAAGCATCCAATAAAACCTTCGTTTAAAGAAGAAGCTTAATAGTTTAGCTTCAGACAAAGCGCCAACAAGCCATTTCAGCTTTGCGGCATGAATAAATCAGATTATATGAGGAGATGGTTTAAAGTTTCTAATATGTAGGAAAGGAAACAATTTAATTAACTGTACTGGTACTGTCGTATTAGTTTTGTGTGTTTGTCACCTAAAAGTAGCAGTCATGCTCTTTCTAACATACTTTCATGTGACATATACTGGTGGGCTAACATTTTTGGAAAAATAATTGATGATGATACCATTTGAGGGATAAACCTTGGATTTTCTTGTCCTTAATTCCATATTTCCATTCTATATGTGTGTGTATATATATGCGTCATGTTAATCTGATACTGCTCAAGTTGTGCGGATTTTTATGTTCTGACTGTGCGTGTTAATGCAAAGTTTGTCTGGTCATGCACATAAATAGATGTATTTCAATGTGATTTATTCTTATGTGCAGGCTGTTGTTTTCACGGACATTAGCCTTGAGAAAGCTATTGAGTTCAACGACTACTGCCATAGTCATCAGCCTCCAATTTCTTTCATTAAATCTGAAGTCAGAGGTCTTTTTGGCTCTGTGTTCTGTGATTTTGGGCCTGAATTCACTGTTTTTGATGTGGATGGGGAGGAACCTCATACGGGTATAATTGCATCAATTAGCAATGACAGCCCTGCCTTAGTATCCTGTGTTGATGATGAGAGGCTTGAATTCCAGGATGGAGATCTTGTTGTGTTCTCTGAAGTTCATGGTATGACAGAGTTGAATGATGGAAAACCAAGGAAAATTAAAAACGCAAGAGCATATTCCTTTACTCTTGAAGAAGACACTACAAATTACAGTACCTATATAAAAGGAGGTATCGTAACACAGGTGAAACAGCCAAAGGTTTTGAAATTTAAGACACTTGGAGAATCACTTGGTGATCCTGGTGATTTTCTTCTTAGTGATTTTTCAAAGTTTGATCGCCCACCCCTGCTGCACTTAGCATTCCAGGCTTTGGATAAGTTTGCCTGTGAGTTATGTCGCTTCCCTGTTGCTGGTTCAGAGGAAGATGCTCAGAAGCTAATTTCTATTGCCAGCAATATTAATGAGAGCTTGGGAGATGGGAAATTGGATGATATCAACCCAAAACTTCTGCGGCACTTTGCCTTTGGTGCCAGGGCAGTTTTGAATCCCATGGCTGCGATGTTTGGTGGTATTGTTGGACAAGAGGTTGTTAAAGCATGTTCTGGGAAGTTTCATCCACTTTTTCAGGTTAGTTTGATTTCTGGGCGTTCATCCTAGTAGTGCTTAACTGTTACTTTCCTTGCTTTCTAGGCATTAACTCTATTAATTTAAAGCTGGCCTGGCATTTTTTTTAATGTTTTGGTTATTGCAATAAAATAGTTAGGTTATGATTTAACAACTTTATGATATGATCTGCATAAAAAAATTCATGGGATGGTCAGTCAATGATTGGTTCTTGCTTTAAATTTCAAATTGATACTCTTATTTTAATTTTATTTTGGTGAAACGTTACCAATTTAATAGACTCTGTACTGGATCGACTGTCCACTTCAAGAATTTGTAATGTTCGTGTGGTGTCATGCTTGTATTTACTGTGTACCTTGCTTAATAGGTTTGCCTACCTGCTGATGTTCTTGAGTTCATCATAATGCGTGCTTTAGCACATGGCATGGTCATTCAGACATGTAATCACAGATATGACACACCTAAGCCCACCTGGATGTTATGCATGTTCAGCCTGATCAATGTGAATATATGCTGGATGATTTAGATCCATAATCTTTTCGTCCTCCTAAAGGAGGAGCAGGATGTGACATATTGGTACTGTGAGCTGTGTGATAATGAATGGGATAAAGCATATGAGAAACTAGGGGTTTACATGTTTGTCATTCAACTCTGTACCCTGAGCATTCCTTTTAGATCTTGGAATATCTTTGTTTTGTTGGTTAGTGATTGTGTTTTAAACCTCTCTTTCCCGCTCTGCAGTATTTCTACTTCGACTCTGTGGAATCACTTCCTACAGAAGCACTAGGTCCAAATGATTTTAGACCAGTAAACAGCCGTTATGATGCACAAATCTCTGTTTTTGGGTCCAAGTTACAGAAGAAGTTAGAAGAAGCTAAAGTGTTTGTTGTTGGAGCTGGTGCTTTGGGATGTGAGTTCTTGAAGAATCTTGCGCTGATGGGAGTTTCTTGTGGAAGTCAGGGGAAGTTGACAATTACTGATGATGATGTTATTGAGAAGAGTAACCTTAGCAGGCAGTTCCTCTTCCGTGATTGGAATATTGGACAAGCAAAGTCTACAGTCGCTGCATCAGCTGCTGTTTCTATAAATCCTTCTCTGAATATTGAAGCACTGCAAAACCGTGTTGGCCCTGAAACTGAAAATGTGTTTGATGATACATTTTGGGAAAACTTGAGTGTTGTGATTAATGCACTTGACAATGTGAATGCTAGACTTTATGTTGATCAGAGATGCTTGTATTTTCAAAAGCCTCTTCTTGAGTCAGGAACTCTTGGAGCAAAGTGCAATACGCAGATGGTCATTCCCCACCTGACAGAGAACTATGGTGCTTCTAGAGATCCTCCTGAGAAACAAGCACCAATGTGTACTGTACACTCATTTCCACACAATATTGACCACTGCTTGACGTGGGCTCGATCTGAATTTGAGGGCTTGCTTGAGAAAACTCCTGCTGAAGTAAATGCATATTTGACCAACCCAAGTGAATATACTAATGCAATGAGGAATGCTGGTGATGCTCAGGCAAGGGATAACTTGGAGCGTGTTCTTGAGTGTCTTGACAGGGAAAAGTGTGTGACTTTTGAAGATTGCATTACGTGGGCTCGTCTGAAGTATGCTTTTATTGCGCTGCTTTTACTATTCTATAAATAACGTTTTCTCTATCCCAATTTGTAAGACACTTTACGACAAAATCACACATACTACTGAAGTTCATTAAATCCGCTTTATAATTTGTTTTTTCAAGGCAAAGATATGAACATCCAGAAATGTCATTCATTTAATACTTCTATCTGTGAAAGAATATTAGAGAGAGAATATAATGGGATTGGTAGTATTGGAAAAACACTATTAATGAAAACTTTTTGTCAAAGTATCTTATATTTTGGGACACAGAATCATCCACAAAAGTGTTTTATTAATTGAATGGAGGTAGTAATTTTGTAATGGGAGTACACTAATTGCATATATGTCGCCTAAACATGGGTGTCTGTTGCAGATTTGAAGATTATTTTGCTAATCGGGTGAAGCAGCTGATTTACACTTTTCCAGAGGATGCTGCAACTAGTACTGGAGCTCCGTTTTGGTCTGCTCCAAAAAGATTCCCTCATCCGCTGCAGTTCTCAGCTACTGATCCAGGTCATCTTCATTTTGTGATGGCAGCTTCTATACTTCGGGCAGAAACATTTGGCATACCTATCCCTGATTGGGTGAAGAACCCAAACAAGTTGGCTGAAGCAATTGGTAAAGTGATAGTACCTGATTTTCAGCCAAAGAAAGATGCAAAAATAGTGACAGATGAGAAGGCGACAAGTCTTTCTACTTCTTCAATAGATGATACAGCTGTTATTAATGATCTAATACTCAAATTAGAGCGTTGCTGGGCAAACCTGCCTCCAGGTTTCAGGATGAAACCCATTCAGTTTGAGAAGGTCTGTTATTCTATATTTTCTTCTATGCAACTGATTGGCATGATTCTTATTTCAGCTTCACACTTGAGATAGCTTTTTATGTGCGGTCTTAAGTAATATTGTCATGATTGGTTGATTTTGGAGCAATTCTTTCTTGGTCATGGTTGAGCTTGTTCATCGGGTGTATGTAGGATTGTTATTAGTGTTTTTGATTTCTTTAGGACTTTTTTTCCTGCAAATCTTGCTCTGACCTGTTTCCTTAGATGTAATTCATTTTCACTAAACATGTTAATCATTTTCATCAATGATCCTACTCAAACTGCAGGATGATGATACAAACTACCACATGGACATGATAGCTGGCCTTGCCAACATGAGGGCTAGAAATTACAGCATTCCGGAAGTTGACAAGCTTAAGGCTAAGTTCATTGCAGGACGTATCATTCCAGCTATTGCAACCTCAACTGCCATGGCCACTGGTCTGGTCTGCCTAGAGCTTTACAAAGCTTTGGATGGAGAGCACAAACTTGAGGACTATCGGAACACATTTGCTAACCTGGCACTCCCTCTCTTCTCTATGGCGGAGCCAGTTCCGCCTAAGGTGTTCAAACACCAGGATATGAGTTGGACAGTTTGGGACAGGTGGATTCTTAAAGATAATCCTACACTGAGGCAACTTCTTGAGTGGCTGAAGGAGAAAGGCCTGAATGCTTATAGTATTTCATGTGGAAGCTGTTTGCTCTACAATAGCATGTTCCCTAGGCACAAAGACCGAATGGACAAAAAAATTGTAGATCTAGCGAGGGAAGTGGCCAAGGTCGAACTTCCGCCATACCGCTGTCACTTGGATGTTGTTGTGGCCTGTGAGGATGATGATGATAATGACATCGACATCCCTCAAATATCCATTTACTTCCGTTAGGTTATTTTCATCCTATCTGGTGCATCCGAGACGTATCCTCGATCAGAGGACTCTCACTGCAGCAAGTTTAGCTCTACATATTTAATAGTGGCTTCTCAAGCCAGCACTGTTAATTATATCCCAATTCACGCATGAATTCCTTTGACCATACGTGATCATGTTAGTAAGACTGCAAGTCATTAATTTCTGGAATTGCATGGAGGAGTTTGATTTGATCCTTGGGTGTTGAACGGATGATGAACTTCTCTCCGGATGTTACTGGGGCTGCATGTCTCGCATTTCCTTTTAACTGTTACCATTTCGTGTGGGACTTGTCTTTTCTTTTTTTAATAACCTGATTTAAAGAGCCTTGGTATTCGGCGATCATTTTTTTTTTTTTGGATGTTGGCTTCTAGCACTGCTATCGCGTGGGTTTGTTTTTTTGGGGCCAACATTGATGTGTGACCCAAAATGTATGAAGTTAATTTCATTCGGATATAATTAGCCTATTCTCTGGTGGAGAAGTTATTAAAGATGAAAGATTATATTTTTAAAATAAGAGAGGTTCGATGAAACTTAATCAAATTTAAAACGTGTATGATTTTAATTACTCCTAAAAGTAGTTACTCCTATAGTTAAAAAAGTGGCTAGATTATAAAGCTATGGTTATTTACATAATTTCTCTTTAGGTGTTGTTTGAGAGTTTATTTTGGGATCGGTTTGAATATTGTGGAATAATTAAAAATTTTATTTTATTGTTTAGGAGAAGTTTTTAAATGAGTGAAAGATCGGTTGTAATATTGTGGAATAATTAAAAATTTTATTTTATTGTTTAGGAGAAGCTTTTAAAGGAGTGAAATGGCGTGTGATGATTTTTCAGGTTATCTTTAGCCATCCTTAGGATGGCTTGGGAGTAGAGAAAAATGGTTAAAAATTTTATATTATTGTTTAGAAAAATTTTAAAGAGAGCGAAATAGTTTGAGAAGATATTTTAAGTTATTTTTAACCATTTTAAGCTATCCTTAACCATTACAAGTCTTTCTTCTTACCCTCTAATTTGGATATCGATGATGGAATAGTTTGACATAAATAACATTCCCTCTCACTCTTTTCACTCCCTTTCATCCTAATCTTGAAAGAGAAAACCATATCTAATTTAAATCTATTAATTAATTTTGTAATATTTTGTAAATCATTATTAAATAAAATCATTCATTCTTTTGATAAAACTTTTAAACAATAAATTGTTTTATTTTATTCCACTTCATCTTATTCCATTATATTTTATTTCATTAATAATCATTCCATTCTGTTCTGTTGTATATTTTTAAACATACCCTTAAAACCATTTAAAAAACATCATTTTATCAATTGCCATGGAATGTGGTTATTTACATAATTACTCCTTAAAATAATGGTCAGAGTAGAGAAGAGTTTTTTGATTTTGTAGGCTTCTGCTTTCTGTAACTTGATGAGAAGAAAAGAGTTTTTATCCTGGGGAACAGAATACGGAATTTATTTCTAAGAGCTGGCAGAAGAAAAGAAAGTAATTATTTTTAAAAAGGTTTTATTCTAAATTTTAAATTGTACAATCGTATTTCTGATTCATAAACTGATGGTAATACACCACAAAATCAGGAGTAAAACGTATTGTATAAAACATTTGATTCGATTGACAACAATAGATTTTTAGGAACTAGATTTGCTATTAAATTAAATTCTTCCACGGACGCAGACTTCCGATCATTTCATACCATGAATGCTCAAGATTGACGTGGTCTCATTTGATCTTTAGCCTTAACAAAGTAACGTGTTAATGCAATGCCGCAGGGAACATAATTTTCAGATAAGAAAAAATCCGAGCATGTCTTCACCCATGAGAAACTTGGCATTCATTATAACAATAAAGATTTCGGAAATTGTCATAACATCATCAGTCATCGTAAAATAATATCTAGTTTTTGGCTCAAACAATATTTGTTCATTTTTTATCAGCACCTTCATCAAAGTCTCTAGAAACTCCAACTCGGAAATCCAATTGTTTCTGATGCTTTGAGCGACGTCGCTCGTCAAAATTGTCCCATCCTTCAAACTGCAAGGCCAAGCATATTCTCTTAAGATGCCATATAATTGTTGGTTTCTGAGACATCGATGATGTAAACGTTATGTTGAAAAGAAACCTAACGACATGCCTGAGGAAAGCAGCAAAAGTTCATACCTTGCGGAGGATATCAATAGTTATTTCTGTATTGTGAAGATCCAAAGTGGATAGCTGAAGGCAAGTCTTGAATAGCTTAGATGGAAGGGATTTCATGGCATTGTTACTAAGATACAAAGCCTGCGTGGCGACCAGAAACACCAAGCCTGTGTTTGTGAGTACCTCTCAAAAGGTAACAAAATGACAAATAATGAAATGAAATTAAGTAAAAATGGCATGTGTCATTCATCACTTAGGAGTAAGCCGAAAAGGGAGGGCATCGTTAACAGAATGAAATCATGTATAAATTATATTTTTAATATTATCTTTATGAAATAAACTATTGTCTTATTATATGGAGGTATATTTATATTTTCCATAAGAGCTTGTCATTTCATCTTTATTGCCTTCATTTGGAAGGACGTGAAAATTAGAGTTCTGAATGGCAGTGAAAGAATCTCAAGGCCATACTTATTCTCCTAATCCATCACTAAAAGAAGTCCCACTGACCCAACCCACATTAGCCATTCCATTATTTGTCATCCATATGAACATTTCGCGGGTAGAAAGAAGCTGGCCCTATAAGACTTTAATTTGTTAGGTATAAGAGCGGGTACATGCCTTCAAACTGCTCAAGCTACTAAATGTCTCTGGCAATTCTGAGAGAAAATTTGATGAGAAATCAACCTGCTCCACAAGAAAATCTTGATAAGCATGCTACATTTTATATAAAATCTTAAATATATATATATTTATATATCATCCCTCTTATTTTTTTAGTTCAGCATAAATGAAACATCACTTGGATATTTTGTTTCTTAAAGAAGGGAAAGAAGGTTAAAAAAAGAAAAAAGAAAAACCAGCAAATGTACCTCAACAAGAGAACAGCAGTTTCCTATAAGTTCGCCGATGGCACAAATCCTGAGAAAAACTGACATGATAATCAGCATAATTTTTTGCTACCACGTGAGGGAAATAGTTGGTTAGGTTAATGGACTAAACCAATAAAGTTCGGGTGTAGAAAGGGACAGGATTGAGGAGGTCTTGAGGACTTTGTATACTACGTATTATGTATTGCAAACTTAGTATGGAGGCAAGTCTATAAATGTAATTTTTTCTCCACTTTTGGCCCTTAAAACTCTACAACATGTAAATCAGAAACCTAAAAATGAGCCACAAGCCAAATACAGGAGAAAAGAATAAGGCACTGAAGAAACAGCATTACCAGTTTGACCACACTTGAAAGGGCATTATTTATTGAGTAAACAAATGACTATACTTAAACAAGTAAATAATTCAAATTTACCTATTATTGTTGGCTCGCAAAACTTCCAGTTTTGACAGATGTCCTATTTCATTAGGTAGGTTACCCAACTTATTATTGGAGACATGCAGCTCCTTTAAAGACATTAGGGATCCCAATGCAGGTGGCAAAGTTGTCAAACTGAAAAAACGTGTTCATCAAGCAAATTATGTAAAGGACATCATGGATAATCTTCAAGCAACCTGACTTAACACAGGAATCTATCAGGCAAAAACATTGGAAGCATTCACTGAACTATGTTGTAAAGATAACATGATAAATATAAGTAATATTATTCAAAGTACCCAAACTAAGAGAACAGTCCAAAACGCAAAGGAAGTGACTCCAAGCAGTTCGCAAATTGATCCCACTGGAACGTATTAGTAAATCTACTTGCTCCTTTTACCCTTTTATCTTTGGACAGGTGACCGACTGTGGCAACATGAGATATTACTTTATTGAATGAAAATTCATTTAATTTGTGCTTCAAGCCAGATACACCAATATATGCAATAATATTCTGGACAATTTCAGCATCAACAAGGTACATGCATTGCTGTTAATTAACTTGATATTTCAATGGAGGTAAACCAAGACAAAAACACCCTGAAATCATAAATGAAAAGAATTACTCACTGGTTCTGGTTCAAAGATAATACTGTTAGGTGCTTCAGAGTTGTTAATCCTTCCCAGCTTATTGACTCATCCAGCAACTCATTTGCATTAAGGAATAGTTTCTATAACATTAGGAATGTGGCAAGCTGTGTCAAATACAGCTACACTAAAAATTTCCATACATATATAAAGAAACAGACAAGTTCAGCTTACCTCCAAGCCAGTAAGACTTTCAATTTTTACAGGCACGATTTGAATTGAGTTGTTACTGCAATCTAGAACTCTTCCAGAAGACCCACATGCCCACACTTCATGGGGTATGGCCTACTTAAATTACAATCAGTATGAAAATAAGGCGACACACCATAACAAAATTGGCGAGTAATAAAAAAAAAAAATTAACAAACAAGAAGTATCTTCTTCTTCCTTTACAATCATGCTTCTTTCCTTCCTACTCACCTTCCTTTATTTACTAAAATTGAGCAGTTTCTCATGGCTAACAACATATACAGTCATGATTAACTCTAAATAGATTAATTAATATTATCATTGACCTTCCAGTAATGGCTTACATAACAAACTTCCACCCCCTATTTCCAGCTTGGGGCCTGATGCATTCGTTCCATTTTCACATCCCTTTAGTTCACACCATCAAGCAAAACTGAAGATTAAGTCTTGCTGTAATGGTTGTCAAACTTAAATTCAAGTTTGATTCACCGCCAGCATAAATAGATCTTGTTAAAACTGAAAGTAAACAATATAAGGCCACATGTTAATTTTAAGACTTTAAATATAGTTTAAGAAATCCTGGAATGCTTTTATAATTCGGCCTTTGTTCTTGCTTACTTGCAGTGTCAAAGTTTTATGCTGGCAATGGATCAAATCCCCGGAAAAACCAATTTCTCATTAACTAGATTCTTCGGGAAACCTTGGGAACGAACATTTAACAAACCATCAATAGTTTGTTACCTTTAAGTTGCATTCAGACAATGCTATAACTCCAGTAGCAGTCCATCGTTCCAATCTGCTCTTAACAGGAGGTTTCTTTACATCACTACTCAGGCTTGAGTGGTTATCTCTCCTGGTCCTGGGTACAGCCTCGGCTTTTTTCAAGATCGGTCCACCCTACACAAAGAAATTAGATTAAATAACTTGCTTAAGTTTCGAAGGATGTAAACTGCATTAGCTTCTAGTGGCATGTAAATGAAAAGCAATCTTTCAATAGTGCCCCTACAATTATAATTTCTTTACCAGGCTTGATTGTTGGTATATGGTTGTTATTTAAATTCTCTAAACGTTCAAAAAGACCCCCCTTAAGAAAAAGAAATATGAGTCTACGAAATACCCCTTGATGTAAACCCTGGGAAGCCACAAGCATAATCTTGGAGCCATTTGTCAATTCAGATGCCTTCAGCGTCAGAGAATCCTCCAAAACTCTTCCTGATACAATACCCAATCATCAATCCATAAAAGGATTCTCGCGAGAGATACGATGCCTTTATAAAGAGAGATAAACAAAAAAAAATTCGAAGAAAGAAATCTGTAAATAAAACCTTTGAAAATTAGCTTTTGGCCTCGAGGTAGGACATTAGTGGGCGGCACGAGAAGAGACTTTAGTTCACTAATGGTTGAGTCGGGTGAGACTGAGATGGGGATCGACCTGCCACTGAACTTGATGCTGACTGTGACGGAAGCGTCGCTTGCTCCGGCAGTGACAGAGCTCGCTTCCATTTCACCGTTATCGGCGCCTCTTCCACGACGACGATGGACAAGCTAATTTCTGGACCCTACAGATTTTGCCGGATGAAATTACCAACGTGACCTTCATATAAATCGGATTTTTGTAGGCTCACCCTCATGAATAATAGCATTTGTACGTTTTGATATTTAATTAGTTTAATAATAATTTAATGAACTAAGCATTATTTAGTATTTATTATATTATTGATTGACGTTGATGATTTAAATTTGATGGACAAAAGCATTGATATATATGTAGACAAATATATATTGTTAAAATTAATATTAATTGTGAGATAAAAAGGCAAGCATTAATTAATCCTTTAAAAATCTAAAATAGGCTAAAATATACTTTAATTCTCTAAATTTATATAAGGTTTTAATTTAATCTTTTAATTTTATAAAATATTTTTTAAATCTTTTAACCCTAACATTGTTAATTTTAAATAATTATATTCTATGTCAATCATTATTATTTTTTTAAAAAAATAAATTTAACATGTCATCATTTAAAAATGTTTTGTTCACATTATAAAGTTTAATATAAAAAATGGTTCGGATAAAACTAACGGTATTAAGATTAAAAGATTAAAAAGATATTTTATAAAGTTAAAGAATTAAAATAAAATATTGTGTGAAGTTAAAAAATTAAATATATACTTTAACCAAATTAAAAACACAATTACATTGATAAACAATAAAGTTTCATGTAATTAGAGCAACTCTGGGTTTCTTCCCTTTTCAAGGAAAGTTTAAAGTCATAAAATACAAATATCATAGCCAATAGTTTATGAACTTATTAAGGATATACTCTCTTCATTAAAAAATATAAAATTTTTTTTAGAAGTTAAATATTTAAAAATATAAGACATTTTTAATCTTTTAAAATATAATCATTGTTTTTTTTTAAAGTGTCCTTATTGAATAAATTATTTTATAATTGGTTTAGGATGAAATACTGTAACAACCTTCCTCGGGATCTCACCGTCACCCGAGGCGTTGGACACTCTCCCCTCAGGCCCCACAACAGGACGACCCCACCCCTTACAGTGAGCATCAGGAGACAAAGGCTTTTCCGCAGTAGTGTGCAGGATTATTCCTCTTGCGGAGAGCCTCCCCAGATTCGATCTTCCAACCTCTCCTACATAATAAAGTTGAGGCTGAACCTGGTACCATTGAACCGCCTTTTAATGTAACAGCCTTCCTCGGGATCTCACCGTCACCCGAGGCGCTGGACACTCTCCCCCCAGGCCCCACAACAGGGCAACCCCACCCCTTTCGGTGAGTATCAGGAGACAAAGGCTTCCCCGCAGCAGTTATCATTGAACCACGTGGTTCAATGGTATCAGGTTCAGCCTCAACTTTGTTATATAGGAGAGGTTGGATGATCGAACCTGAGGAGGCTCTCTGTAAGGAGAATAATCCTGCACACTGCTGCGGGGAAGACTTTGTCTCCTGATGCTCACCGAAAGAGGTGGGGTTGCCCTGTTGTGGGGCCTGGGGGAGAGTATCCAACGCCGCAAAAGATATCGGATAGGCGGGGTGAGCGAAGGGCTGTTACAAATACTCTATTAGATAAAGGTACATATAAAAAGATAAAATTAATTTAAAAATAAATAATTATTTTATAAAGATAAGATTCGATAAAAAATATTTTATATTTTTAAATAGAAAATGTATATAGATATAACTGTCTAAAAAACACGCAAATGTAGTCAAAACCGCACGTTAACAGCTCAACTCTCACTCGGCTTTGTGCCATTGTGATTTTTAATACTTTCTTTCACAAGTATATTTCCACATACTTGTTTTTCAATAAACCATCTTTTTGTGTTTTCTCATCTATCCATGCACGGAAAGTATTTAATTTTAATTTCATGGGAACTTGCATTTAAGAATGACCAAATGATGTATATGACAAGACAACTTTTCACTGCTCAACCCTATTTCTAGACAGTGTTGTGTATGAAGGGGGGGGGAATAACCGTATATAGCATATGGGACTCATCTTATTTTAACTGATTAAAAATAGCAAGGGAGCAATAAAATTTAGTAGTTGAGAAATAATTCAACTAGATAAGAATGAGATAGGACATAGATATTGAGCTTGTCAAGGATGGATAACCTGGATTTATAACCACTTTGTTTGTTAGAATTTGAACCAGTAGAAGTTATCCTGATTTGAAGTAATAATAGATATAGAAGCAGCAACACATCGCAGGGCAAGCGGCATGAGCAACTGTACCTATAATTAATAAGAAACAGGGATTCCTGAGGAGGATATGGCAAGAGACTGTTAATGCCAAGTTGATTCACTCACAGCTTTAAGATGGAAGGGAAATTGTTGCACTTTGCATTTGATTCATTCTAACACACCCATATAGTTTCAAAGTGCCCCTTTTGATTCAGCGCGCAACCTGTGGAAGTGGAAGGAGATGTGACTATGAGCATGGGTGTGAGGCACACTCATTTTCTTCATCCCATCAGCATGCGGGATCTGGTCCCTCTCTTTTTAATGACACAGCACGCGAGTGTACGTACACACTGAAGAGCAAACACAACGAAGCCAGGCTGTGAGAGAGTACTGAAACATGGTAACTGATCATCAGTCAGATCTTGTCCGTGTATACATGGAGTCAGCTGGTGGTCGGGTTGGTGTGAAACCCTTGACTTAAAACCCAGTAAGGAATCAAAACGAAATATCATCGATGATCGGAATGTGACATATTTCACAGGTGTGTACTTTGAATCCCGCGCGTGAATTTTACTCTGTAATTTGTATTGCTGTTTGGCCCCAAAAAAGAAAAAAAAATTGTATTGCTTCTTGTGAGCCTTTGGACAAAATAATGGATGAAGGGGGCTCAGAGCAGAGACGTAGCAGATGAGGAAAAAGGTAAAGCCTGGCAATGGAGCACCCGAGTCAAGAATAAAACAGAGAATTATTGGATCACGTGAGTAAAAGGTCAGGCATAATCATTCAGCTTCTGAAATGTCGAATCAATCTCATTCATACTCGACACAACATGGCCATGTGGGTGTTTGCATATGTTTGCTTACCTTCCTCGTTTTGGGAGGGTGGTGTATGGCACAATGCATTTGGCTGAAAATAAAAAATTAAAGTCCACGGCGCCATGTGACAGCTTGAAGCTTTTCAGAAGCCGCGCACTTGGGCGGGCTCGAATTTGGATTGCTTTTGCAGGGTGGTGAAATTCTCCCTCACTTGTCTTATACTCCATGGCCCATTTCGTGCAACATCAAATCACCTCCCTTCCTCTCTTTCTTTTAATTAATTAACTGGTATATGGACCAATGATCAAGCACTTGAAGACGTGGCAAGTTTGAAGGCTAATCAATGTAGGATGATGATATTAAGGTTGTACTTTGGATGATAATAAGCTGGTAATAAGGGAGATGAAGCCCTTTTCATGCCGGTTGGTGCTGGTAGTTAATGATAGTTCTTTTTATTTTTTTACAAGATGACATTAATTAATGGTAGGTCTAAAGGACAGGCTATGATATTTGACCACTTCTAAAAGTGCGTGTAATTGCAAACGTGATCAGTAATTACTGGGTATTAGCAGGAGGACACAACAAAATTACAAGTATAAAAACAAAAAGCTTGTTTGATAACCTGTTTTATGAATAATTTTTTGTTATTTAAAGCAAAACAAAAAAAACAAAAAAATCTGTTTAATAATATATTTTTAATAGTGTTTTGCCAAAAAAAAGTAAATATTGCTTTGGGGAATAAAAGAATACTTCTTTAATCCTTTTTATAAATTATTTATATTAATATCATCAATGTTGATGTAAAAAAAATAAAAATTTATAGAATTTTAAATATATTCATATATAACAAATTCAAAAAATGATATCATATTACTCTTTTTTTCTCATAAATGGTAATTAAAAAAAATTTTTTAAATATTATTTAAAAAATTATACCGTGATTTATGAATAAGATTAAATAAACCTTTTAAAATATAATTTATAAATGAGATTGAATCTTTTAAATATTTTGGGACTATTATGCTAAAAAAAATATAAAAAACAATTATTTTATTTTTATTTTTGTTTTTAAAATAATATTTTATAAAATGTAGTACAATAAAGTAAAAATAATTTCGCCCAAAGCTTCTCTCATTTAGGATTAGCCCATTTTTTAATTTTTAATTCGCGAGCAGGCCGCGCGGCTCAGCTCTTATCTTCTTTTCTCCCTCACTCAAATCTCAACTCAAACCTTCCAATTAAAGCAACAGAAACTAACCCCTCAACCACCTTAACTACCCCCTACAGGAATCTCTTTGCATTTTAGGTTTTCACCATTTCTCTCTCGTCTCAGTTAATAAAGTTCCAACACAGACAACATATCTAAAAGCAGAGAGGCTCCCAAGACTTTTCATTCTGCAGATTCACCCGCTTTTGCAGCTCCTCCTTCAATCACTAACGCCCAATCTTCAAGCAATCGCACCCTGCCTTCTTTCTTCTTAACAAAGCCGAATCTTCTTCAATACCCTCTTTCTTCAACTTTCAATTTAACTCCAATCTCCGCCCTTTCTCAATTTCTCCTTCTCCAGAATTCCCCCAATGTTCTGAGGATCTTCAATTGAATCCTGCCGTCGGAGAAGCTCGTTTTCTCCCTCCCCTCAATGTGGCGGTCTTGGGGCAAATCAACAGTTCGGATTCACAATACCTCGTCGTCGCCGTCTCCTTCCTCCTCCTTCTCCTGTTCCTCCTTTAAAGACATCCAAACCCTCTGCCTCGACGAACCACCGCAACCCTCTCCCTGCCGCGCCGCCACCGTATTCCACCGCGTCCGATTAGCCAGCTCGCTCCTCAGAACCTGGTCAGCTCAGCATCAGCACCAACCCAAGCTACCCAATCCCGTTTCCCACTTCGCACCGAAATCCGATGCTGCAGTTCCGGATCCGCCTACCAGAACCCTCACCGTCCAAAACAACACTTCTCCTGCTCCGCCGCCGCCGATAAGCATTCTGGGAGCGGAGCAACGCATTGTTGTGTACTACACGAGCCTGCGAGTGGTGAGGTCGACTTTCGAGGATTGCAGGAGCGTGAGATTTATTCTGCGAGGGTTTCGGGTGAAAATGGACGAGCGGGATGTGTCGATGGACGGGGGATACATGAGGGAGCTGAGGTCAATTTTGGGGGAGAAGAAGGTGACGCTGCCACGCGTGTTCATCGGTGGGAGGTACATCGGCGGCGCAGAGGAGTTGAGGCAGCTGAACGAGATAGGCGAGCTCAAGAAAATCGTGGAAGGCTTCCCCGCAGCGGATGTAGGGGCGTGTGACGTGTGTGGTGGATATAGGTTCATCCTCTGCGAAGAATGTAGTGGTAGCCGCAAGATGTACACAGAGAAGACTGGCTTCAAGACCTGCACTTCTTGCAATGAAAATGGTCTAATCAGGTGCCCCTCTTGTTGCTGTGCCCCTCTTTGGTGATCACGCCGATCATCGAACATAGTAACACTAATTTTCCTTTTTTAATTTTAAAAGGATTAATTGGTTTTAGTAAAATATATGACTACCAGAGTGTAAGATGTGTATGACGTAGGACCATGTCCAGCATCAGTGGACCACTGACAGTGGTTAGATGACATTTCAGTATCTATCCAACTCTTGAGCGATGTGGTGTTATTTGATGACCATAATTAATACTTGACTCCTTCACTCTATCACCTTATCGCGTGCTTTCTTCTTCTTCTTCTGGAGTACAGTGGTGGACATCTAGAATTCTAACTCCTAAATGATTTTTGCGGGCAACTATCAATTTATCATTATTATTTAAAATTTAAAATTTTAACTGTACAGTGAAGGATGTACGTGTACGTGTACGTGCATATGTCTAGTATTTTCTAGTACAGACATTAGGTATCCCTCCTTATAGCGCAGACCTACTAGATATTGATCTCATTGTCTCTTGCTGTGAATATGAGTTTAATTTTTGCCCCCTTTTTTATGGTAAATAAATTATTGGCCTTTGTCTGCTGTATATCATGAGGGGATTCTGTGGCGGAACGCTCCAATGGCCTACCATGTGACTTTCTTCTTTTCCCCCTGAGTTTTAAAAGTGGGATCTGCAAAAACTGTAGTTTTGGTTTTGATAAATGTGTTTTTAACCATGTACGTAATGATATCATTAATTGAATAATTCAATAGTTCATAAATTTTCTGTAGCGACAATTTATCCAAATGGCCCAAGTCGTGAGTGGTCCAGAGTCCGGTTAGAGGCGTTAGGCTCGCTTATCATCTTAATGGATTTTGGGTTCTAGACTTGGATATGTGAGTTTCTTCATTGTGCTTCTGCGTTTACATTTTGCTATTCCGATCTTCAGTCAAATTTGCTGTTTTTCTACCAACTGGTTGGGTTTAAAAGAAAGGACTAGTCTCTCATGATATGATAAGTTAAAATTTAAATTTTTATTGAGAGAGATGTTTACTTAATACCTGATAACATGACTGCTTTTAATGATAAGATATCCGCAAGTAAAAAAAAAAAAAAGGCTGTTCTCTCTCAGCTTCTCAGGCCTCATGCCTGCCTCTTTGCTTGGACCTCTCCAACTTCTTTTTGGAATTCATGCCTTCTAATATCAGTGGGCTCCTCAAGTATAGCACTAGCAGTACAGTAGCTCTATCATATTCTTTTTGCAACTTCCCCAACTACTTTATAACTTGTTTCGAGTAACCTACGGCTGCGAGTATGTATGATAAAATTTATTGCAAATCATTATCAAATGCACGATTCATTTTATCAAATTTCATGGATACATGGGGAATGTGTCTCTTAATCCTGACCGCCAAATGAAGGAATTCAATCGCATATTCGCATAATTCCAAGTGACAAGGGAATTGGTTTGAAAATAAAAGAGCTGCCTCGTTTTCTTATTAAACTAAAGGTTGAACCTTGCTGGTTAGCTCAGAATTTAACACCCAGGCTGTGTGATGAGTATCGCTTTCACGTCACATCTTGAAAAGCCTTCAGGGGCATTTAATTATTGACGACTATCGGCTGTATTGAGAGCGTAAGCGTTGGTAGGAGCAGTAACTGCTCATTGAGCCATAACCTTTTCTGTGTGAAACACGTCAGCAGTGACCAACTTCTAGTTAGCATCATTGTGGATTCCCCAAGCAGCCCTTCCTGATGGATCCAAATTGTTTGACCACTCTGCCACCCAATCAACAACTTTTGAGGTGCTGCAGGCAATGCATCTTTCCCATGGGACAGTCAGCCTCGCAGGTTGCTGCATCATGAAGCAAATACAGGCAAATGAACCCGTTTTATACTTACATTTATATACGATGGGTTGCTTTGACAAGTCACCTTTGGGAAGATCTTCTCAAATACCATCCTGTAGTAATAAGCTTCTTTTGTTGCTGGTGGGTGGAGTTGCTGGCTGCGTGCTACATTCTGCATCATTCTGTCACTCACCTGTACATGCGTACATAAAGTCAAAAAGTCAACTATAGATGAGAAAGATGTGTTGTCAAATGGAGGCAGGAGGAAAATGGTATGATTTATGTTAATTACGTGTTTGGCAGCATGCTCTTTGAGAGCATCGATCCAGTTACACCCAACTCCATCACTCATTTGCTCTTTCTGTCTCCACAGTATATGCTGCTTTCGATAATCATGTAGACAAGACATGTTAACTTCATATACATTTGAACATATAGTTAATACAACTAGTTCATCATAAATATGTGTATCTTCGTCCCCAAGAGGTTTCATTTGGACACTCTAAAGGATTCTTTATACGAACAGAGTACATACGTGTGGGAGATAGGGACGTTCTTCATCATCAAAGGCATTCCTCAGAATCCATTTCTCAATTCCTCTTGGTCCCGGCTGCATGCGTTGAACGTAGAAAAGATGCCCAATAAGAAAATTGGTAATTTTAATACCAACCTAGAGAGAGAGAGAGAGAGAGATAAGTCTTACCAACTTAAAATCAGGATCAATGCTCATAACAAGATTTACAAACTCTTTATCCAGGAATGGGAATCGAGCTTCGAGACCCCAAGCAGACGTTGATTTGTTTGCTCGTAAACAATCATATTGGTGCAGTGCCTTGAGCTAAATTAACATATGAAACAACAATTTTCAGTGTTAAATTTACTTCAGAGACAATCTTACAAAGTGAGTATATATTTTGTGTAGAAGCGAGATACTTTGCGGCACATTTCTAGGTGGCCTTCTTCCTTGCTGTGTGCCTTGTGAAAGTACAAGTACCCGCCAAAGATCTCATCAGCGCCTTCTCCAGAGAGCACTATCTTAATTCCGTGTGATCTAATCTTACGCGAAATCAAATACGTGGGTATGCTGGATCTAACTGTTGCGACTTCGTAGGACTCCACATGGTAGATGACATTTTCAATGGCGTCGATTCCATCCTATGAGCTCACAAATAATATAAAATTGTGAAGCTTAAAGCTTTGGAAAATAAGAAAGCAAATGATGAAGCCTCGACTTGGTGAAGCTGTCGTCAATACCTGAGGAGTGAAGTGGATCTCATGATGAACTGTTCCCAAGAACTCTGCAACTTCTCTTCCGGCCTTGAGATCTGGTGAACCCTGCTCAACATCACAGATGATGCGAAAATTATCGTTATTTAATCTGTAAAGTCTGTCATATCTGCTATTTTTTTTTTTTATCGGTAATGTTGAATGAAATGAATGAAGAACTCGCCTCCAGGCCAATGCAAAAGGAATGAATGGTTGTTCCCAGTTGCATTCCAGCCTTTGCGTCGGCCAAGTAACGAGCAGTGATGGATGAAACCAAGTATGAGTCCAAACTTCCAGAAAGTAAGACACCGATTGGAACACTGGTCACCAACCTCTTAATCACAGCCTGTGTATCAAATTCATTCATTCATTCATCTTTTGGCTCACGTAAATTGCTCTATTGATGTACCAACAAGATCATCTCAGTAATGACGTCAATATAGCGGGTTATGTATAAGTTGAAATTAGTGGGGCTTTTTCAATTCCTAGGACATGAAGCCCGTTCTTACTAATTGCAGGGTTGGATTTATAAAACTAATTAAGCTGGCGTGGACGAAGCTGAATCATGCATCTAATGGCTATAAATAAGCTAACATGATGCGTAAATTTACCCTTTCCAATGCTTGTCTCAAAACTGTGGGATCATATGGCGACGAAGGGATGGCCTCAGAGAACCAAGGAGGATTGAACCATCACCGAAATCCTTTGTCCTTGCTGGAGTACAAGGTCCCAGGTTGAAAGCGTTCAAAATGCTCGCAATCTTCATGCATGGCCTTGTATTCTGATGATACCCAAATCGATGCTGAGCTAACATTTAAGCAATTCAGGTTGACAGAATTATTGCCTTTCAGAAAATTAGCACGTTCAACTCAAAGTCTAAAACTACTACATGTTTACCGTCTTCTCCCCAGCCGATGTAGAGGGATGTAATCCCAATGGCATCACGAGCAATCAAGAAGTTATTGTCACGAGTATCTAACAGCACAAATGAAAATATGCCATCTAACATGTCCACAAAGATATCTCCATGTTCTTCGTACTATATATGAAACAGTTCATATATTTAAGGAACTAAAATCCGCCATTACATGTAATGCCAATTTTCGGTTTAAGATATACAGTTGTTTACGTACCAGGCATAAAATGACCTCGAATACACTTTTCGTTCGAAACTTCCTATTCGGCAATTGTTTCCTGAGCTCCTCATGATTATATATCACTCCATTGGCCTTTATCGAAATTAATGTACATTAATTCATGTTCATGAATCACACCCCTTTAATTTGCTGGCGTTCATGTAAACTACTTCAACAACTAAGGCAAAGTTCAAGAGGCACGTACTATGACAGCAATAGTGTGGTCTTCATTGAAGAGGGGTTGATCTCCTCCAGAGGTGAGATCCACGATTGCTAATCGCTGATGAACCAAATAGTTGCCTCCTTGTTGGAAAATCCCCATCCAATCAGGACCCCTGTGCTTCAACCTGAACCAGATGAACAAGTTGATCTGGTTAGTGAAAGGACAGTTAAGATCGACCACTGGTACAAAGCTAGGTAGCTATACGTTATTTATCAGATAAGATACGATATTATGAGTGCCACATGCAGCTAATAGTGCGTATGATGAGTGATAAAAAAAAAAACGAAGAAAATAGAGCGAAGGTGTGCCTCTGAGCGAGGTGGATTACGCGAGCCCTTTTGGATGTAGAGTCATCGGAGCACCAAAGGCACGCTAGAATGCCACACATGGTTATGACTTCTGATGAGAACTGAAGTTGAAGGAAGAGAAATTTTGATGTTCTCTTTTCCTTTGAAAAAGAGAAAGGGAACATCCAAGGTCAGGGAGCTAGGAATAGTGAGTATTGAATGCAGTAGGATATTTATGATGCATGACAATTAAGCCAAAAGGAAAACTTGAAAAGCTGGATTAATTGTTGGCTTTTGGGAGGAGCCAAAGATATACAAGAGAAATTAAATGCCAATTAATTATAAGTATGACGTTTTTTTTTAAATACAAGTTCTTGGTAGTAACTTTTTTTTTTTTGGGCAGGATTAGAAAGTCCAAATTTATTTCAAGTTATTGTCAGAAAATTGACGTTGGAGTTAAATGCATATTCTTGTCTTTTGATCTAGTTAATTAGGCAACACAATTGTTAGAATATAATGTTTTTGTGAAGTACGCAGTAGTATTAATTAATTATTGACATGATTAAGAAACTATATTTAAATGAAATTAAATGCTTATTTTATATTTAATATATATAACAAATTAAATTTATTTTGCGAGTGGCTCATCATAAATTATATTCTTCAAAGAACATATCATAATTGACATCCCATTCATCCCCTAATGATATTATTCCATTAGTTAGTGCTAAACTTCTCTTGTGTAGGTCTAGGTTCATTTCAACGTCATTTTATAACTAGACAATCGACATCTTTGGCGGTTCATTTCAATTGGAACTCCAGAGAGCTGAGAGCATCTCGATAATGAGATATGATCTTATACGCAAAATTAAATGAGAATAGGGGGTGTGGTCTAACTGTTGTGAGATCATATGATTCTATACGGTACATCAGATTTCCAATGATACATTCATTCCATCCTGAACACACAAAAATGAAGTTGTAAAAGGCTTTTAACTCTTGAAGATAAAGTAATTAAGGAAATGGTGAAAGCCTAGTTTTGGAAGGCTATTGTTAACACCTGATCTGGAGTAAGTGAAGTGAAACTCAAGATCAACTGTCCCCAAAATTCTCTGCAGCTTCTCTTCCTCCCCTCTCTCACAACTTTTCCAGCTTCGATGGCGCCGTGGCCATCCCTTGCTACTTTTCCGGTGACGTAGAGTTTTGTGCCATTAATGCAAATTAGTTTTTTTTATTATTTACATGTATTCTCTCATTGAAAACCATCATATTTGAGTCATGATCAAGCATTAAATGTGAGCATATTTTTTAAATGAAATTTAAATATTAATTTGTCAAAGGAGATAATCTCTTCTTCTAAATCCAAATCTTATCGGTTGCAAATAAGCTTTTACTGCTCTTGTGACGGGAAAATTTAGATTACCGGCCCTCCTTTTTCCAATTTCATACGCTAACCAACTAATAAAACAATATATATCGTTTTTTATTTTTACAACTACTTTTACCTTTGGAAAATTTTGAAATAAAAAATATTGTCGGACAAGGAGGGAGAACCGTCATGAAGCAATAATTGTTGGCTACAAATAAACAATCTACCAAATCGGATCGGAGATGAAGACATCTATATAAATTTGGTACGCCTGGCGAACTGTGAATCAACAAAACATGAACAGTGAATTCCCGAAAATGCCCCCCAGTTTTGCCCTTTTTTATCCTCTGCCGTCCGACTTTTCATTTTTTTTTTAAATTTGGCATCATCGAACCGCTTTGCATATTTTTTCTTTTAATATGTTGTGAATTAACGTTTTCTTTTTCTTTTTTTTTTCCGATGGATACGGTACATACAAAACTTATACTTAAAAATAAAAAAAATTAATAATACCTCTTTTCTATTTTTTAAAATCTATATGTATATTTTTAATGTGAATATTATAAAATAAAAACCCTCCTTTTATTTTTAAACTAGTAAAGTACCCGTGCGATGCACGGGTTTTATACTACAGTTTTTATAAATAAGTCTAAAAGAATAACTTGTAAAAGATATTTTATTCATATATTGTCATATACGCAATGGAGCTGTATAAATATAATCATTAACATTATATATACATATTAAAGTAAGGCAAATGGTAAAAACTAAATACATATTGTGTAAATGGATAAGATGAGAGGTAAATTAATAAAATTTTATAATTATTTAAATCAAATTATCAAAGACATCCTTATAAGTGATAGTGACTATCCTCATTAGGAACTGATATTTTTAAACTCTTCATGCTTTGAACATGAGAAACAACAACATATAATTGGTCACTGGTGAAAAATATATGAATTATGTACAAACCAATATGACAAGGGATCAAATTTTAGCTCTTATTAATGGGCATTGCAAAGGCTGACATAATGAGAAATTACTCCCTTTTCATAATAAATGACAACCCTAAATCAAATAGACACATAGCAATATTTAGTATACATACTTTCATTCTTATAATTAATCCAGATATTTATTGAGCTTCAATAACATGTTTGTTAGCTTGTGTAACTATGAGATGTTTGCTATTACACAATCCATAAACTCATCAATGTTTTAATTTGCATTAAAATTAGGGCATCCATTTTAAGCTTTATTTTATAATTAAGGAGGCTTGACATTGTAATTCAATTTAAAAAATGTGTAGAGTGCAAGTCATAAAGTAAATTCATATCTCCAACATGTTTAATAACATTATTAGAGCTCATATATACAACTTTCTTTCAGGAAGCAAAAATAACATGTACTTATTTACTTCTTTAATCACAACTTACATAAGAGCTAATATAGCCCTATCTCTAGGATCTTAATATCAATAAATCCTTCATTAGCTCCAGCAACAGTTTCATTACCAATTAAGATAATCTAATCAGCAACATTATAAAGAACTCTAATAGACACTCTATTATTTGTTTCTATAAGTCTCATGTCTATTGTTAGTATCAAATGTTGAGAGTTGTCCTAAAACAAAAAATTAATGGTCACAAAAATAATGTCTTTCTTTGACTCACCTAGAATAACATGAAGGCTTAAAGTCTCCACTAAACATAATAACTTTTCCTCCAAAACAAAAATCACCAGCTAATAGACTACTTAACTTTAAAATATCCTTTAAGCATTTATCAAGAGCTTCAAGACAAAACTTGAGTGCCATTAGAGCCTCATCTTATATGATCAATTATACGTAAACCAATAATTTAGCCAAATTGCTCCTATATTTCATGCTATGTATAGTGTCTTCATTCTTAGAAAGAGGAATATAAAATTTGAATAAGTTGTATGTCCTCTAGGTATGCTATCTCGCTTAATGCTATATTGAGAACTATTTTACTTTTAAATTTTAATGAAGCAGAAAGTGTCATCCAGACATACGTCTTTCCAATACCACCATATCCATGCATTAAAAAAAATCTCCTTCATTAAATTCAACAGTATCATTGTAAATCTTATTTTTTCTCAAAAGTTGGGCTTTAAAGTAATCTTATCAATTCATCATATAATGCAACCCTATCATAATTTAGTTCATTTTTTTATTAATTTGTTTTCACTTGCATCCAAACTTGACATGTCAAGTAAAAGTATAAGCTCCCAATCTCTGAGACTTTTCCCATTAGATTGTAGTATTTTTTTCAATTTCAATTAGAGCTAATAATATTAGTCAAGCCCATAGGTCGAACCTTGCTAAAAGTGATAGGTTGGTTTGTATAATTTGAAGCTTGATAAAATGTTAGCTAGTTTTAGCTTACACCATTTAACCAGAGCCCACCAACCTGCGAGCTAACTCGCTTATAATTTTTTATTATTTAATTATTCAATCCTTCCTCTTCTAATCTTTACCATTTTATTTCAACACCTAATTAAAGTAATCTTTCTTATTTAATTAGTATAATATATAGCTAGAACGAAATGGTAGCCAATACCATTTATTTTAATTAGAGTAAAATTTTCATTTTGCTAAAGTTACACAAACCTCTCTTTTGATTTTTAAACCTACACTTTAATCCAATTTTAAAACCCGTTAGGAATATTCAATTAAATATTTTAAAATAATTTAATTTTTTAATTTTAATTATATTAAAAAACCTAAAAGCATTAATTTTTCCTTGTAATGTGTTTGTATATTCTCTCCCCTCCTCAAGTTAACCAGCTTTAAATAATTAAATATGAAAATTTTAAAATAAGTAATTTAAAAATTTTGTGATTAAACTAATAAAATTTTTTAAAAAAATAAGCATAAATTATACTAACTAATTTATTCTCATTATGCATTACTTCCCTATTTCATTAAGCTTTTTATTTATACATGTTTAAAATATTATTTTAGACAATTGTGTATTTATATTTAAAAAAATAATTGAATAAATAAGTTTTCAAAACTAAAAAGTTTAAAATATGATTAAAATGTTTAAAATATATATGCATTAGACTTTTTTTTAGATATATTGAATGATTACTAGCTAACATCTGTATTTAAATAGACTATTTTGATTCAATATATGACTTAATAGTCAATTAACAATTGGATGAATGGAAAATAAAATTTTAAAATAGAAATGAGATTTTTGTTTTAAAACTATTAATTCTAAAAAATATTTTATATGTTTAAAAAATAAAAAGAATGTATATTTAATTAAAGTAAATAAAAAAGAAGTCAATGTATTTTACTTCTTTAATTATTTAATTATTATAATATATAGATTGACAATCTTTTCTAGTCATCATATACTAAAATTTTAATTTATCTAGCTTAAAATTTAAAATTTAAACTCAAATACTTTTTTTTATTAAGAACTTAAAGTCTTTTTATTATTAGCTGCATTATATTGGCAATCCAAAATAGTTGAATATATTGACCAATATTATTAACTTATCTTACTCAAATGATAGCATTGCCAAAATTTTAAATACTCCTCAAACTTTATGATTAGTTTGGGAGAATTATTTTACCATAGAAATGATTTAAAGATAATTTTTTGTGCATTCAATTGGTCGATATATTTTGCACTTTTAAGTAATTTTGACAACACGTTTGAATTTCAAATCTCAATATGTATTAATTAAATAAAATGATTAGTTTATTAAAAATATCATTTTAAATTAATTAATACTATTTTTAATAAGAAAACACAAATAAAATTATTTAATTGAAAAATATGAGTATTTTTAGATTTTAAATTTTACACAAGAAACAATCAATATCTTAACCTTATGATAATATTGAATTTTATGAAAGTTCATCAAATTTCAATATTTCTCAATAATTTGAGTTTTAAAGATTTAAATATAGATGAAGATGGATAAAAAATATATTTTTAAAAGATATACTGTTACCATCATCCTTTTATTTTGTATACATAAATACTTAAAAATTGAGTTCAAACATATTCACAAATTAATAATCAAACTTAATTTTTAAAGTACAAAATTACTGGAAGAATACCAAAATAAAACTTTTCATCTATATAAATCAATCATGAAAAAAAACTTGAGAATTTTACAAAATTAATTAAAAGGTTAAATGATAAATTTGCTCTTGAACTATAGGTCCAAAAGTATATGATATTCTAAATTTATTTTTTTGTGCACTGTCCTTCTTCAATCTTTAAAAACAGTGTAATATTGCTCCTACAATTAATTAATGATAACTTTGATTATTAGTTGATTAAAAATTACCTCAAAATTATAGAAAAGAGACCAAAAAAATTTTCTTGGTCCTTTCATGTATTTTTTTTTATCCTTGTCTATATTTTTGGATCTCTTACAATAATTTCTTATTCAACTAACATTTAAAGTTAATTTTTATTAACGTTTAAAGTGATATTTTCCTTTAACCCTTAATCAAATTCTTAAGTGTGAAAAAAAATAGACAACACTACTTATTTGTAATTAGTATAATATTTAAATGGAAGAAAAAATTAATTTGAATTTGATAATTTTATCTAAATTATAGATCTTCATGCCCATATTTTTTGAACTTTTGAAATTCAAGTAGAATTTTTTTAAATTTATGAAATTATATTAAATATTATCAACCATATATTTTTTTGAATTTGGATAGATCTAAAAAAAGAATACATTAATTTAGAATACTCAAAAAGGAACACGTGTCACAATTTAAAATATACATAAAATAACATGTGACATTCAAATGACTGCATATTAAAATAATTATTGTTTAGTCAATTTAATAACTTTCTCGCAATCTCTTACTAAAAAATTTTATACATGAGATTAATTTAAATAATTGAAATAACTTTCAAAATTTAAATTATATTTAGTATAAATAATTATTATAGTAACTTTAAATTTCAAGTCAACACATCTTCAAATTAAATAAGATAAAATTTAATTACATAAAATAAGATGTTAATTCATCAATGTAAATATTTAAAATTATATTTTAAAGTAAATTTAGATATATTACGACCACCCTTCTAGTTTATTTATAAATATTTAAAAATTTAGCTCGATTCTATTTACAAACTAACAACAAAGCCTAACTTTTTAAACACAAATCATATAAAAGATGCACATAAAGCTATTAATATGAGTTGGCCTAACTTTTATAAGTTTTGACGTTAAGGACTCAAGCTCATAAACTAACTTTTTTTAAAATAAGCATTTTTTTTCAAATCTAACATTTATTGATAGGATTTAGGAATAAGCTCAAAGGCTCGTACATTTTTTTATTTTTTAAAATAAAAAATCACACTAATATATATACACTATATATATATATATATATAATAAAATACCTTAATTAAATATCTAAAAGAAATAATAAATTTTAAAGTATAATCAAAATAATACAAACCCTATAATATAATGTAAGCTATATAAGTTATAATTTAACATATATTCAAAATTTAACTGAAAATATTTTCATTTTGATATGAATCATAGAATTACATTCAAAAAATGTTATTGTTAACTTTAAAAAATCATATAATATTGCATACATAAAATAAAAATATATAAACGGAAAAAAGCTATTTATATATAATAAAAATAAATAAATTCAATTATGAAAAATATATCTTAATAAAATAATTTTTTAAAAAAATATAATTTTAAAACAAAAATTCACGTTTAAAAATAAAATAAAACAAATTAAATTGAAAATAATTTTCAAAAGCTGGTTAAAAAATAATTAAATTTAAAAATACTATATTGTAATATCTAAAACAACAAATATAAATAATATAAATAAAAAATTTTAAAATCTTAATTGATTAGAATTAATATTTATATTTAAATTGATTTATATAATATATTTTTTATTTTATAAAAAATATAAATTTATATAATTTTCATATCCATTTACATTGATTAAAATAAATAGATTTATATATTTTATAATTTCTATATCCATTTACATTTATTCATTAAATTTGAATTTCAATATATTTGCATGTATATACTTGATCATATGAACCTAAATTTTTGGCATATATTCGAGTAGATAGAAATTTTAAATAGATAGATATTAATTTGAATTCAAATGTAATGGGATTTGAATTTCAAATAGGTAAAAATAATTTTTATATATATATATATATCTATATATCTATATATCTAAAAATAATAAGTCATCCCACACCTAATTACAAACCTGAATAACAAATTTTATATATATTAAAAAAATAATAATTAGTTGAATCTAACCCCAAACCTAACTCGAAAGCACAAAATTGCAGAAAAGACATCTCAAAGCACAGAATTGCAACAAACTTAAAAAATGAGCACATGGCATTCTCTCATAGCCTTTAACCCTACTTTTATATATATAATAATTTTATTTTTATCCACCTAACCATTAGTTGATCATTAAGTCACGTATGATGGCTAAAATACCCCTGTTTAAATATAAATATTATTTGAAAATTATTTAGATTACCAAAAAAATAATTTTTTACATAAATTGGTTAAAAAAGGTGTTCAAAGATGCATTGTATGGACTTAATGAAGAGAAAGACAACATAAAATAATTTTTAATAATTTATGAAATTTAAACTAGTTTAAATAAATCTGAAAGCTAAAAGTATTAAAAGTCATGCTCAACTATACATTTTTTATATGTTTAAATATTTTAAACACAATATGAACTAAGGCTCTAAGGTTAATAGAGAGAATGTAATATTTTAATAAATTTAATTTTTAAAAAATTAAAGAAGTGTGGTTTAAAAAAGTGATATGTAGGACCTATAACTAAAAATATGAGTGGGGTTTACATTTATAAATTTTAAAAATTGAAACAAGGTGTACAAATTAATAAGATTTTTATATTTTGAGAGACCATGTAGGATTTTGTACTAAAAGTTGATAATGAATATAAGATTTTTAGTAAAATAATGTGTTAGATACATAAATTTTTTTTTTATACTCTCTTCATTCAAAAATGTAAAGTATTTTTTAAGAGGTTAAGTATTAAAAATATAAGATATTTTTAATATTTTAAAATATAATTATTACTTTTTTTAAAAGTATCTCTATTAAATAAATCACTTTATATTTATTTGAGGGTAAAATACCTTGTTAAATATGAATAAATATAAAAAATAAATTTATTTGAAAAATAATCATTTTATTAGAGATGAGATTTAGTTAGAAATACTTTACATATTTTACACAAAGAGTATTTATATTTATATAAAAATAATTTTTTAATATTATATTTATTTTTTATTCTGTCGCATGGAGCATAAATTTAATTTTGAAATAAAGAAGTTGTCAAGAGGGAGGGAGAACCGTCATGAAGCAATAATCGTTGGCTACAAATAAAGAATCTGCCAAATCGGATCGGAGATGAAGACTGACACAGAATTCAATCAGATGCAGTCCATTATCTCAATATGGTGTTTTTGTCCACATTTTGATTGCAGATCAACAATCATAGCACCTTCCTTCTTCAAATTTCTTTGTCAGTGAATGTGTAAAGGTTAAAATAGATGGAATAACTCATAGAATATGTTAACTTTGTACTATATATATTACCTTTCAACCACAATATAATTTTTTTTAAAAAAATCTATCTAGTTTAAAATATAAAATATTAGATAATTTTTTATATTTATTTTTTTCAACCATATCTTACTTTATTTATTACTTTTTTTAAAAAATCATACATTAAAATTTTAATTATTAATTACAAGGCTTTTATATAGAGTATTTAATAAAAGTATAAATAAAAAAGTAAATATTTTTAAAAATTTAAATTTTAATTAATATTATTCATAAACAATAAATTAATTAATTATCACTTGGTTGGAAAGAAGTATCCTCAATGAGTTAATGTAGCTGATTAATTAATTATATTATATTAACTGATTTTATTTACGGAGCAATTAAGTCAAGCCTTGTTGGTCAAGTTACATTAAAATTTTGAGCAGTCAGTTTTGTGAATTAATTCTGCAACCCGTCAGAGTAACTACACTTCTTGCGGCTGGGATTTGAGATCATCATCTCCATAAATTATTTTATGTGGTCGTAAGTTGTAACTTTTGTAACGCAACTTTGATTTTGCGTGGGTTGCCATGTTGCTGACTGTTTTTGGAAGTTGTTGCCTGCATGTCAACATAAGCACCGCCATAGCTAAAAATGTTTAAATACATGATTGAGAAATACAATTCTTGTATTGAGTTATTATTATTAATAATTAATTAATTAATTAATTATATTTATACGAAACGTACACCTAATTAATATATTCAGTAAATTAAAGTTATTGGAGTAAATAAAGATATACTCTCTCTATTCAATAAATGTACAGTATTTTTAAACTATTCTTACGTGGCTCACACAATTTTAATTAACTATTTTCAAAATTATATTATTTTTTATATTTATCCTTGTTTAATAAAATATTTTATTTTAAAAATATAAAATAATTTATTTATTAAGAATATTTTAAAAAAATATATTAATTGCATTTGAAACACTAAAAATGCTTTATATTTTTTAATATCTAATCTCTTAAAATTAAATAAAAAAATAGACCATAGATGCTAAATAATAGAAAAAGAAAAAAGGTCGAAACTTTTAAAAACTTTAATTCATAATATTTAAAAATTAAATATAAAAAATATAAATGAGGAATTCTATGTTTATTTATAGAGCCCTATAAATAATAATAACAATAATAAATATAAATTTAATTTAAAAGATGACGATGAGATATTTAATTAGTCAAGATATTTTATTTTATTTGAGATAATACTTAAATAAAAAAATAGATCATAGATGCTAAATCAAAAAATATTAAACCCTAAATACTAAATCAATCTAATTAATCATAAATAATTTAATGGATATTCAATATCCTTATCCAAATAATAATAAAATAATTCTAAATACAAGAAATTAAATCACACTCATATTCCATCGGGTTGATTTTAAATTAGCCCCAATCCAAAAAAAAAACTCCTATTTCTTTAAAATAATATTTGAATTTTTACTTCACTTTTTTTAAAGTGATGTGAAAAGTATATTATTTATGTCACTTTTTATTGAAAAGTAACATAATTTATCTAAAAATCATGTCATTTTTTGTTTAAAAAGTGACTATTTTTCTTATCTATATATTAAAAAAGTGATATTGATAAGCTAACTTTTTAAGGCATCTAATATTATAATCCTTCTAAAAGTGACATGAAATGGCTTAAAAACTTTAGAAGAGTTTTTTTTGTGCGTAGGGAATACCAAGTAAGTATAGACCGTCCAGTTGGAAACCCAGCTCAAGAGTCGCAATATGCACCATCTTGGTTTATCCTTTAGCCAAATCCGCCTTACGTCTTGCTCTAACCATAAACGCTGCAAAAAGAATGGTTCCTTCTCATCGTCGCAACAAAAGCGTCACTCATCTGTTGCTCAGCACCTCCTTGCTTATCAGTAATCTCATTGTGGCCGTCGTTGATATTCCTGTGTATGGATATCTCATGTCACTTGCGGGAGCACTACTCAGCCTTTCCAATGCAATTCTTGTGGCGTTGGCTTGTTACTTGAAGATTTCTAGAGCTTACAGGAGATTTGATTCTGATACGACTATCAGTTGTTCTATATTAGTGAGGGTGTTGCGATCGCTATTGTTGGTACTTACCCTCCTCTTATGGATATCATTGGCCATCTATAGATGTTAGCTAATGAACACAGATTTGATATATTTGCCTTCCGCTTTGTGAACAGCTTAATTGCGAATAACGTGGTGTATAGTGATGACTTCAATATACTCGTAATTTCCTGAACTAACCCTTGTGCGGTCTCTTTCATATAGTCTAACGAAAATAGCGTTGATAAATGTGCATGATTAAATATATTAGGATATCCAAGTGCATTTGAGTAAATTAATCAGATTTAAAAATTTTACATATAAAGTACAGTTTAATAAGTAATTTTTAATAAAATGAGATGACTTATAAATTTGAGACTTAAGATTTTAAGTTAAAATATGATATCTTTTTTCCCTCCTGTCCATTTATTTTGTTCTCTCAGTTTTGAATGTTGAAAGCTATAATTGCCCAAACGTTTAAAACTCAAAATGATGTCTTTAAATAGAAAAAATACACTCACACCTTGAATACTTAAACAAATAGTTAAGCTTAATAAGTAATACATATACATACACTGTAACACACACATATAAAAAGTGAAATGACAGATGAATTAACACATTAAGATGTGGTGTTCATTACTTTTCATCACTTTTGTTCATTCCATCAACGACTTTCAGTTGCTTCTTGCTCCCTCCTAACAAAATAAAACGCGCATTCAAAATAATAAAGCCGTACACGTGTTACACATTCGAGATGACACCGTTTTGCAGTAAAATATTTGATACGGACATCATAGACTTGTTGACGTCGGAACACGGGAATAAATATTGAGAAGAAAAATTTATGTTTAATAGTAACATTAATATTAAAAATCACAAAGAATAAATTTTAATTGAAAATTTGCATAATCAATATGATAAATTATTTTTTATTTTTAATATACTACTCCAGCCGCACTGAAGCTCGTAATAAAGACATTTTTTAACCAAATTAATTAATATCCCACCATCTCTTTTCATTTTATATTATGAAACTGAACCTTAATTTTTTTTTGGTTGATCTGATGATAGTGTTTGTGGATTAAACTAAAGATCGGATTCAGAAGGCAGGTCGCCGAAAATGAAATGACTGATGAGTGGGAAAACCAGAGAAATTGGGGTCGTTAGGCGGCTTGTGGACGATCCCAAGTGATCATCATTAGCATCATAGCTTTATTAAGTGGGGTATATATATATATATATATATATTACTTACATAAGTCGTATATATATTAGGGAGATCATGACTATTACCATATATATTTCATGGTTCAGCCAGGCTCCGTCGTGGAACTTCTATCCCTAATTGCTAGGGAGGCGGATGGAAATTTAAAATTTTAGAGGGGCAGGCTTTAAAAAATGTTAAGAGGATTATTACAAAAAACACAACAAAAAAAATTGTTTTCTTTAATTTACCATTTAGCACAACCTCGCTAGCTACCTCCGTTGCTCGCGTTGACGACTTGACGCAGACGCAATTAATGTCTCGTATTCATGTGAATATTTGTCGTTTATGGGTGTTGTGCCACTGTGTACAGGAATCTATTAATTATAAGCTTAAGCATGTCACGTGTTTGCCTAATTGCAGGATTATTCCAGTGAGCTGTATTAGGTATTTTAGTTGGATTTATAGATTTGCTTTGGTGTGGGAGGATGTAATGAATGCGAATCCTTGCCCTAAATTTGCAAGACATTTTTTGTTAGGAAAATTAATATTTGTGGGGTTTTTTTAAGAAACATGTATATGGTCTCTATTTTCGTAAAAATAAAATGATTATTGTGAATTAAATTATAATTTTTATATATAGTAGAATTTCTTGCTGATCATTATTATTAGTTATTCGTGGATTTTTTTGGTCCCCGTGTACACTAGGAGTTTTCCAATCAAAGGACCTTACTAGTTGTTGTATTTGAAAATCAACCATTATTATATATTCTTGAAGAAACCAATATGATTCTTGAGAGTTGAGAGTAGTGATGAATTTTAATGAATATATCGTATATTGAGTTGCATAACTGACTTGTTTATATTAGCTTATGGAAATGTTAATGAATCTATATGGTAATGGGGAGTCTTAAACGTCAATTGCCTATACGCGTTGCATATGACACGAGACCGGTGATGGAAGAAAGTAAAGAGCGACGGCGATCGATGGTGATGCAATCCCGCACTCACAGTTCACAAACCTCCACAATCCACATGCTCCGTCCAATTCTGCCATCACTGGTCCCTTTTTGCCCTCGGCATTTTTTGGGGCCGCATATAATTCCTCAATTATTTTTATTTTATTATTAACATTTTAACAATTTTTATTTTAATTAACAGAAATATTTTGTAAAATATACATATTTTTTAACTGATAACCGTTACATTATGTGATTCTTTTGACGAACTGCATTGCTCTCATCAGTTATGAGATATTATGGTTAAAACTTAAAACATGTAATTCACGCTATTTTTTAATTTAATTTTTTAAAAAATAAATTGTGCTGAAGAGACGTTGCATGGTTTGTAGTCTATAAAGAGCAGGGACTTTCTTTATATCTTATATTGATATTGGTTTTAAAAAAATTTTTAAATTTTTAAAATCCAACTATACAAATAACATTCTGCATTTTATTTATTAAAAAAATGGAGAGTTGAAATCTATTTTGAAATTTCAAAGATCTACACGCATTGCTCACCTTTCAGATAAACGTCGAATTCAGGACCATCCATGCAGTTGGTAGAGGTCTGCTTTGTTTTTAAAGCAAAGAAATATAATTAAAATAAAATAAAATTTTTGGTGCAATCTCCTATATTTAAATTGGGGGGAGAACATACGTTTTTTTTTTCCTATAATTTTGGTCAACTTGGTTTAAGGTCCACCTGGTTTTTTTTTTTTAAATTAAGAAATCAATTTCTTAAATCATGGTAACTCAGTTAAAAGTCCCTAGAGTAGTTAAATTTACCATCGCATCCAAACATATTATCTTTTCTTTCAAGTTTCAGCATGTTTTATTAAAAGTGCCAGATTTAGATACTCAATTTCATATATTTAATATATTTTTATTAAATCAAATTAAAACAAATAAATGTTATTTTATTAATAACATTAATAAGAAAAACTTATTGTAAAATAAATGATAGATAAACGATTCCCATGTTTTAATTTAATTAAAATATGCATTTTAAGTATCTAATTATTAGATATAAATTTTTTTTAGTGAAATTTAAAAAAACTTTAAAACTCTCTCGTTGAAACTATTCGAATTAGCAAATTCCTAAATCCCTCTTCTTGGTTAAAAGTAGAAGAAGAAGAATATCCCTAAATAATTTTTTAAAATCAATATCTAATAAAAATTTAAAATTAAAAAATTAAATTATTTTCAGGATGCTTGACAACATTCTCTCGAAAAAATCCTTCATAAAAAAAATGAACGGATGCCGGATCAAAGATCTTTACATTTCTTTCTCTTTATTTTCTTCTACTTCTCCCAGTTTAACCTTTCATTAATTTTATAATTTTAAAAAAATTATTTAATAAAATAATATGAATGACTGAGATAAAAAAAAAGAAAAAGAAAAAATGGAGAGGTTCTCTCCATGGACGCCACCTCGTTTGACTCGTCAGGACCAGAACTCCGAAGTGCGCATGATGCCGAAGCTGCCAAAATACAACGAATGATGTGTTTTGTCGAGTGGAATGTTACCTGCATGGAAAGCAAAAGGAAGCGGGCCCACAGTTACCCCTCTGGCCTTGCTTTCAAGCCTGGAAAGTAGAAACCCGATCCTTTCGCCATTCTTTTCAATTAAAAAAAAAAAAATCTATCCAAAAAGATGGCAAAATCCTAATGTTTTTATTGCACGGAAAACATATCAAATAAATAGTGTCAATCCATCGCATTCTCATTTCTATTTTCATTTCATAATCATAATTTTTTAAAAATATAATAAACAAAGACACTAGCCCATCCCCACAATTACCACACCGTCCAACGAAGGGGGAAAATGTCTAATACTATGATATATTTTAAAGAAAGGACCACATTTAATGCCAAAAGAATTAATAAAATAAGTTAGTTAAAAAAATAAATTATAAATATCAATCAAAAAATTTATAAATAAGAAACTCAATTATAAATTGAAAGTTATCTTAAAAATTTAAATGCCTTGTGTATAATTAAAATTTTAAATTTTCAACTGTTTAAATTAATATTTACAATTTATTTTTTTTAAAATAATTAAAATCTAATTGTTAAAATTACTGTTATTCAACTTATTCTAAATTTTTGCCTACAAAATTGATGAAATTACATTCCGTTTAAATGGGTACGCTTTCTTGTTGTTTCCTTAAGTTTTTACCTGCCACTAAAAATGGGTCAGTCTTTGGGAATATTAACTTATTAAGTAAATGAGGGAAACAAGAAAGTGGTCCCCAACTCTGAGAAACGTACTCCCGCGTCGTGGCACCATGTGGGGCCCTTTTGTCTTATTCTCGTCAATCAATCCCCACATGATCTTTAACTGGTAAACTAAAATATGTGGTCAATACTTTTTACCTTAAGTAACTTTTATAAAAATATATTTAAAATAAAAAAAAGGGTCCCGCGATGCCGAACTATTGGACCGGAACCCCACCATTTCCCATATACTGTGAATATTCCATGCCGAACCCGACCGTTCCCATGAACCATTTCCCCTATTGCTATTATATTTCTAACAAGGGCCAGCAGCAAACCAGTCTCGCTCACGGAGACAAAATACGATACAGTAAAATACACCTTCTTGTTGGTTGATTTCTTAGGCGACGATATACTATCCATGGGTGCTCACGGCAGGAAGGCTTGGTCATTATCCCCCTCCTCTTCGATGAAAAACCTCATCCTCTTCCTCATGCCTCTAAAGCTGTTCCTCACGACGTCGTTCCTCCTCGCAACTCCTCCTTCTTCAACACGTGCTTCCATGGCATTAACGCAATCTCAGGTTCCTTACTTGCTATATCTGCCCTTCATTCACATCCCTAAACCCTATCTGTTTTCCATTCCTCTTTTAATACATTCCTTTTTCCCGAGTTTTCTTGACTATAAGGGTTTTTGCGCTTTTTGCCGGTTCAACGTCTTGTGCCTCCGACCTTGTTCCCCCTAACCCGACTAGAATAATACTTCTCAGAACTAATACCTCTTTACAGGATTAAATGATTAATTTACATGTCCTCGATTGGCAGTCATGTATTGAGCTAGCTGAAGATTTCTAACTAGGAAGTCTGTGATCCAAAAATTCCACGTTGCTGTGTTTTCAGGGATCGGCATAGTGTCCATACCCTATGCAGTGGCATTGGGAGGATGGTTGAGCTTATCGCTGCTATTTGTCATCGCCCTGGCTTGTTCCTACACCGGCATACTGGTCCAGAGATGCATGGAGATGGACCCCAGCATCAGGACCTTCCCTGACATTGGCCAACGTGCTTTCGGACACAAAGGAAGACTCATGGTCTCCACAGCCATGAACTCCGAGCTCTACCTGGTTGTCGCGGGCTACCTCATTCTAGAAGGCGACAATATCAACAAGCTAATACCAAACCTTCAAATTCACATAGGAGGGTTCACAATTGGAGGGGCCACAATTTCTGCCATTGTTGCTGCACTGATTATTTTGCCTACTGTGTGGTTACAAGACTTGAGCTTGCTCTCTTATGTGTCTGCGAGTGGGGCCTTGGCTTCTACGGTCTTCCTCTTGTCTCTCTCTTGGAATGCTGCTATTGATGGAACTGGGTTTCATGGCAGAGGAACTGCTATCAGATGGAGTGGAATTCCTAATGCTGTTGGTTTATATGCCTTCTGCTACAGTGCTCATCCAGTGTTGCCCACTCTTTATACTTCCATGAGAAACAGAAACCACTTTTCCAGTGTGAGTATCCTCCTAATAACACGCTCACTACCATTCCGTAGTGTCTTTGTCTTTGGTAAATGCATGACAAGTAAAGTTTTTCTTGACCTAATAGCAAGTAAATTTAAATAATCAGGCGAAAAAGAAAAGAACATTTATTGAAAAACTTAGTAAAGTTTATTTTTTTCAGATAGATATGGACCTATCGTTCTGACAAATAAGCTTATCCAACTTTATCCTTGTACGTTGGTCTTGTTTGAACAAGAACTCAGCTCTGTATAATGATTGAGAATTTGAGATTTTATTCAAGTAGCAAAAGTAGGCATGGGCGAACATTTGGGCAAATAAGATTCAACAGCTTTATGGCTACTTTTCAATGAAGCAAGTCAGGCAATTCTTTCCGTGACTCAAGAATGCATCATTGATCAAAGTAATAATGAATTGGCAGGTGTTGCTTGTATGCTTTTCATTATGCACTCTTGGTTACGCAGCAGCAGCAGTATTGGGATACCTAATGTTTGGGCAAGACGTGCAATCCCAGATAACTCTAGACCTTCCCGCAGGTAAACTCAGTTCAAGAGTAGCATTATACACTACCTTGGTCAATCCTATAGCCAAATACGCTTTAATGCTTACCCCAACAATAAACTCTGCAAAAAGCATGGTTCCTTCTCATTACAACAAGAGGCTGACCCATCTGGTGGTGAGTACCTGCATGCTCATCAGTAACCTCATTGTGGCCGTTGCCATTCCTCTGTATGGATATCTTATGGCACTTGCAGGTGCATTACTCTGCGTCTCCACTTCAATACTGGTGCCATCAGTTTGCTACTTGAAGATTTCTGGGGCTTACAGGAGACTTGGTTCTGATATGATTATCAGCTATTCGATAATAGCGATGGGGTTTGCAATCGCTATTGTTGGTACTTACTCGTCTCTTACGGATATCATTGGCCATTTGTAGATGTCAGCGAACAGTACTGATTATTTTGCACGATTGTAAAGTGCATGCGTACTTAAGAGGACAAAGCCATGCGACATATTTAAGAGCCGACATGGTTTGAGTCATGGGAAATTAAATACCTACAGTACCCTATTGTGTCTTACGAATAACGTGGGTAGTTAATTCCCTTGGGGTATTATGTTCCTACAATCATATTAGGGGATTGTATGCAATCTGCCTGTAATTAATGTGTTGGACAAGCTAAGTTATTCCAATGTGTTGGAGTTTTGATGCTTTTTTGCCTTTTTGACCTGAATTTTTTATTTAAAAAAATTTCACTGAAGACTGTTAAAAATAATTAAAAAGAGAACCCATGAATTTTTTAAACTTTATTTTAAGTTTAGGGTATTGAATTGAAATTAAAATTTTTTAAAAAATAATAAGATTGTCCCTATTGAAAGAGAAAAGAAATTTAACCAAAAGAAAATACAAATTTAACAAATGCAAGTGTTTATAATGAACAACAGTTTGAAGGACATAAACTATATAAAGTGAAAACACGACAAGTTGTGCTAAAGAATTTTAATAAGGGTAATTTTGTCATTTTGTTAAAAAATTTTAATTTTAATTTAATTCCCTAAACTTATGATGAAGTTTTAGATATTCAAGTGTTTTTTTTTATTGTTATTCTCTTCATTTAAAAAGTATAAGATATTTTTTAAAAGGTTGAATGTTAAAAAATATAAAATATTTTTAATCTTTAAAATATAATTATTATATTTTTTAAATTATCTTTATTGATAATGACTTTATATTTATTATAAAATATTTAATAAAAATAAACATAAAAAAATAAAATTAATATAAAAATAAATAATTATTTTATTAAAAAATAAAATTTAATTAAAAATATTTTATATTTTTTAAGAAATAATATTTTAATTATAATTTTCTCTTTTAACTCCAATTTGTTGGAGTTTTGACGCTTCGGGGCATGTGAGATGGTGTGATGAATGCATGGGGCCTTTTCATTCGTCTCTTTTCCTGATACGGAAATCTCTTCCAAGTATTTATGCCTTTTCTGGTTGGCGGTTGTCTAGCACGTTTTCGACTTGTCATTTTCTTTTTTTGTTTTTTCGTTGCAAAACAATTTTACACACACACACACACACACACACACACACTCAGATGACGTTGATAAAACAAAAAAAAAAAAACTCAGATGACTGGCACCTATATGCGGCCGGATATTAGCTTCGTACGTTAGTGTCTTTAAATTTTTATTATTTACTATTTTTTGAGAGTTGTACATTAATTATTTGATTTTTATTTAAAAATAAAATAACCGGTCCAATCTCATATTTTGTCTCACATTACTCCAGAAAAACCATGATAGCCCCAAAACTTTGAAATCTCCTCCAGCCACACCATTAGTTTCACTAGAGTCTCGGGTCGGGTGGACCAAAATCACGCCATAGATGAAGGCACATTTACTACGGAGTGAAATGGGAAAACGGGATCTCACGTCGTAGAAAAAGAGAAAGGTTAACTTACTCCTCACTTACCGTATGATATATGGTACCAAGCCAAAAAATAAAATCAGGATTTGGAAGATAGAAATTCAGAGAATCGTACGCAAATGAATAACAGAAGCAATTCTAGAATCAGCCACGCTTTATGCACAGTTATTTGGATTCATCACGTGCTTGAGCTAACCTGACAGTAAGGTGGCATTGACAATATTTTCATTTTGATTATATTTGATTATGTACAGCCCTCTTTTAATCAAATCGTCTTAAAGTTTTTTATTTTTAAATTTAAGTTGTTATTTTATATTTATTAAAATAAAATTTATTTTTTTAAAAAAATTATATTCTTATCAACTTGGACAATTTAAATTCACTCGTTCATTTTAATATTACTATTTTTTATAATTTTTATAAATTAATTATACTGATACATTTTAAATAGTTCATATTTAATAATTTTTAAAATTTTATTGTAATAAATATAATATTAAAAATAAAAATAAAAAATATTTGGATAACCCTTAAAAATATATTTAAATTATATTTAAAATGTGTTTTTATTAAATTTAAGAAATAATTATATTTTTAAATATTTTTTCGTTAAAAAATGTAAGGTATTTTTTAAAGATTGAAGATTAAAAATATAAAGATATTTTTAATCTTTTATAATGTAATTATTATTTTTTAAAAATATCTCTATTAAATAAATTATTTTAAATTTATTTTAAAATGTTTGTAAAAATAAATATAAAAAAATAAAATTAATTTAAAAATAAATAATTACTGATTCGTTAAAAATAAATTATATTTCCTCAAATGTGGGAGTAAATTTTTGAAATTAATTTCTCTTCATTTTCTTTATTTTTTATCTCAACTATTAAATTCATTGTTAAATAATGAAAACTTAATATTTTATAAAATTATTATTAAAATGTAAAATTTGAGGGAAGCCAACTCTTAATTTTTGCACTCATGCGGGTTCAGGTTGCGGGGTAGGTGGTTGGTGGAGAGACGCAGTGCCTGTGAGTGAATCGGTGAACCAAGGGGTCCCCGCTTCAGTTTGGGGTTGAGTGAGGAGATGGTTATCGGAATGGTGCGCGCAGCAAGAAGGGGGAAGCAAGTGGGGAGCCAAACCCGGAAGAGCCTCATGGGCGTTTGGCCTTTTCTAACAACTTACTCTCTGAGACGCCCGCGAAGAGCCTTCGAAAACAGTGGTTAAGCATCACGACTCAGACATTCTCAGGAAATCTCAGAGAAAGAACAGGTTCTTATTCTCCTTTCCGGGCCTCGTTGCTCCCACCGGTGGCGGAAAGATTGCCGAGCTTAAGGATTTGGGAACTAAAAGCCCATTCTGTACCTCGCTTCCCCTCAGGTTCTACATTTCCTTGTTAGACCCACTCTTGAGGTTTTGATTTATACATGTACCATGTTATTGATTCCAAGTGATTATAGGATATTATTAATTAGTCAACCGAAAAAGGAAACACTTCCATTGGAATTGACTGACACATTTGAGGACGTTCTGCAAGTGTGATTTCGTTAACCTTCTATTTACATTACTATTTGTGATTGCGAATTTCCATTGTCGATATACTCCCGACCGCGTTGTCTCTTCTGTTCATTTTGGTTTTGCAGAAACCATATTGAAAGGCAGAAAATCCTGTGCAATAGAACTGTGAAAGTGAAGCATCTGCCAGTATGATTCTACACTGCTAAGCTTCGAAGCACTTGTACTTTTGAAACAGGGGGCATTTTAACCCGTTATTCTACCACCATTTAACCTCTTATTGATTAATTTCTATTGCCTGAAAAATTGGATGCCATTCTATTCAATTTTGAAGAACATGTCTCTTTTTCGACAACTCAGAGCGGGGAAAATTGAAAAAGAAAATGTTCGTCTTATACAATGACCAACAACATGACTTGGAGAGGATTCTCTCTAGTCTATAGGTGTAAGAGAGTAGAGAAAAAGAGGGAGAGGTTTTGTTGGTCTCCATCAGAATCTGTCATCCTCTTCCTACTTGTTCTCCTTTATATTTACCTAAAAAGAATTTAAGCTTCGTATTGCTTCAATTCCCACACGATCCCTCACTAATACAAGCAAGTTTTTTCTTTCTTAAACGAAATAAATTGTTTGGTCAATATACTTTAAAGCTATTGTGACAAAATAATTTGAAATAAGGAGAAGCCATTTCCCTTCTTGTATTATATATAGAGCTAACTAGAAACCTATTCACTCATAGTACATCACACTTTGTTGTTGCTTAATTTCTGGGCTGTATTCTATCCATGGAAACTCAAGGAAGTGATGGCTCGGTCATTACACCCTTTCCCTATGATGAAAAGTATCAGCCTCTGCTTAATGGCTCTAAAGGTGATCCACACGACGCTGTTCCTCCAGGAAACTCCTTCTTCACGACTTTGCTTCCATGGCATTGATGCCATCCCAGGTTTCTTAAAATGCTCTTTACACATTAGACATGTCCAACTTGCCTGTCTTCCATTTTTCTTAGTTTTAGCATTCATTTTTATAACCATCTTTTCTTTTTCATGGAATTTTCTTCCTACAAAACCTCAATGGTTTGCGCTTTTGGGACAGAGTATCTCGCTCCGGTTGATCTTCCAGAACCCAACTACAACACTTCAAAACTAACCTCTTAACAAAAGATTATTCTCATGTGCTTGATAGTCATCATGTATTGAGCTGAAGATATGTAACTAGAACTGGATATAATCCAAAAATTTCATGTTTGTCTGTTTTTTCAGGAGTTGGTATAGTGTCCATACCCTACATGTTGTCATGGGGACGATGGTTGAGCCCATCGCTGTTATTTCTCATCGCCTTAAGCTTGTTCCTCCACAGGTATACTGGTCCAAAGATGCACGTACATGTACCCTAACTTTAGAACCTTCTTTGACATGGGCCGATGTGCATTCGGACACAAAGGAAGACTCCTAATCTCCATGGTCATGAACTCGGAGCCCTACCTAGTTGTTGCAGGCTACCTCATTCTTGAAAGTGACAATATAAACAATCCCATAGCAAACCTTCAGATTGACATAGGAGGGTTCACAATTGAAGGGTCCACACTCTCTGTATACTGTGTGTGGCTGCAAGATTTGAGCTTGCCCTCTTGTGTGTCTGCAAGTGGGGTCTTGGCTTCTACAGTCTTCTTCTTGTGTCTCTGGTCGAATGCTACTGTTGATGGAACTGGATTTCATGGCAAAGGAACTGTTTTCAAATGGAGTGTAATTCCTAATGCTTTGCGTCTGTATGCTTTCTGTTACGGTGTTCATCCAGTGTTGCCCACTCTTTATGCTTCTATGAGAAACAGAAGCCACTTGTCCTGTGCAAGCATCCTCCTCATAGCCACTTTAAATTCCGTTGTATCTATGGACTATGGTTGTTGGTAAATTCGTGACAGGTAAAGTTTTCTGTCTAAAGAATTAATAGTGATCAGTACATTTAAAGAATCGGGCCAAAAGAAAGTTCATTTATAGAAATTTAGTAATGTTTAATTTTATAGAGATAGATAAAGGCTCAATCTGGCCTTGGGAAAAATAAGTTAGCTGAAGGTCTACAATTTGGACAAATTAAATAAGCTCATCCAACTTTTATCAGTATAATTGTCGGACTTACTGATGACTTGACTGAGAAGTGATAACTCTACGAGAACAAGAACTCAGCCCTCTCGTATACTAGCAAGTAGCATCTTTACTGTAGCTGTCGATAAAAATATTGAAAGTGACGTGTGCGTGTGCGTGTGTTAGTTGCTCCGAAAAAATAATAGAATACAGAGTGGATTTTTTTTTAAATGTTTCAATTTGAAAACTTTTGAGAACAAGTATTTTGAAAACTATATGTCTGATCTTTGTCCTATGCGTTGCACATGATAAATAATAATTTGAATATTTTTTAAAATTGTACTCATCTTTCTAATATTTAAAATTTGTTGAAAATGACGGGAAACATTAAGAAAAGAATGCGAGAAATTCAATAAAATTTGTGGAAAAATATCAAGTTAAACAAGTTGCACGGCTTGAGAAAATCTGTAATGTTCATTTCTTGTGAACAATGCTATCATGGATTTCATGTCTTGATGATTTTGTCTAGGTAGGCGTAGCCCGAACATTTGGGCAAATGAGCCCGATCGAAAAACCATGTATTTTCAGAAAGCAAGTTAGGTAATATTCTTTTCGTGACTCGACAATACTAATGCATGATATTCATCAATGGGACTCTTTACTGATTCATTGATCTAATGAATCGGCAGATGTTGCTTGTATGCTTTTCATTATGCACTCTTGGTTACGCAGCAGCGGCAGCAGCAACAGTATTGGGATACCTGAAGTTTGGACAAGACGTGCAATCCCAGATAACTCTAGACCTTCCCGCAGGTAAACTCAGCCCAAGACTAGCAATATACACCACCTTGGTCATTCCTATAGCCAAATACGCCTGAATGCTTACCCCAACAATAAAGTCTGCAAAAAGCATGGTTCCTTCTCATTGGTGAGCACCTCCATGCCCATCAGTAACCTCATTGTGGCCGTTGCCATTCGTCTGTATGGATAACTTTGGCACTTGCAGGTGCATCGTCTCCTCTTCAATACTAGTGCCATCAGTTTGCTACTTGAAGATTTCTGGAGCTTACAAGAGATTCGGTTCTGATATGATTATCAATTATTCAATAATACTGATGGGGGTTGCCATTGCTTTTATTGGTACTTATACGTCTTTTATGGATATAATTGTCTATTTGTAGATGTCAACAAATAGCATTGATTTATTTGCACGATTGGGCAAAATGCTTGTTAAGAGCCGTTAGCCCGATGTGGTTTTTAGTTATAGCAATATACTACGTACTATATTGTGTCGATACACGTGCATGTATGAGCCTTTTTTTGCTTGTGTAGAATGACATCGTGGTTCTGTATATTTTGGGCAGTGTATTCTGATGCAATGAGCTGAGAGTACATATTTTTATTGTAAGTTTTCTTCACACATGTAGTGTATGGTGTAACATTTTTGCTCACTAAGCACTGTCCGCGGTTGAAAACATAAGAGAATGGGAGTTGATTTCGGATATGACAGTAAAAATAATTAAGATTGGTGTTTAACTCCATATGAAGATTATGCTTTTGTTCGTTAATATTAAACAAGAAATTGTTTTTGAAAACATTGAATATTGTATTAAAAGTTAGTTCCTTCATGGGAATTAATTAATTAATTTAACTTTGCTTGGTTTTATTGGTGCCGGGGAGATCTTGGAATGCTTCACGCTGTATATTATATAATGTTGCGCACGAATGAACGGCCACATTGGGTTGTTTGATGTTCCATCGGATCGCAGGTTGAGTCACAGATAATATTTAATCTTCCTCATCAACACACGAACCAGATTGTGGCACTCATGCCTCATGGCTTTGCTTTGATCGTTAACGTTGTTGGGTGTGGCCACCACAACTGTGGCTCCGCGCTGCTCCTACTGCTATTGTGATTAATTTGACTTGATATTAATGACTACTGTGATTGCTGCAATTGGCACTTATACATCTCCAGGCCAAATATTAATACAAATGTGCCTTGTGGCTTGCTATTTGCTAGACTGTCTGAGGCTACAAAATATATGAACTTGCTGGCTAGAGCGTTATTATTAGATCATGGATCAGTTTGCGGGACGAAATATTCAGCGTTTGAATGACTCGTGTCATCCAGTATTATTCAAATTAAGGAGGTTTTAACTCTTATTAATTTTCTCATAATAAAGTTAAAAAAAATTGCATTCGGTTAATTAAAAATACATAGGTCATTATGTGGGTTTGTGGGTGTTGGATCTTTGTCACACTCACAAAGTTGGTATGGGTCGTACGTAGTTTTCTGCTAAAACAGGGAGGTTACCATGTCTATTGTTTGCTGATCAATTCATTAATGACAGGCCCACTTTAATTAGATCATTCACATACATCCACAGATGAAGTTAATAATACCTAATGTGTCATATATATATATATATATATATATATATTGTATGAATTTAAATTGAAGGAAGACACAATTGACGGTACTTCATACATATGTGATATTTGAAGGACCAAAATGATTTCCATCACTTGCCATATAAGAAAACAAGAGTAGCTTTTTTTAAGTGCAGCATCCTTTTCTTCGCTACTATGATGTAATTGTAGCTTAATTACATGGGATCATAAAATAATGCTAAAAAAACAAAGAAGGAGGGATGGTTAATTTAATTTACACCTCTCTTTTTTACGGGGTCATATTCAGAGAAGATTGGCTCTCCTTATCTCTCATCTCTCTCTTTTGAATATGAAACTGCTTAACCCAACCCACCTAGTTCTTATTTGTACTTGTCTTTCACGCCATTATTAATTTTTGTCCCCAATTGCTTCCATCATTGTGCCATCGAGAACGTCTTCAAGATTTTTCTTGCAGTACTCATTCTTCACATTCCCCTGTACATGAAGTTAAATCTGCTCAACCAGTAGAGGCTCACAATTTGAACATAATGCATCAAATATCTCCTATTATATATGTGCACATCTAAAAATAATAATAATAATAATAATAAACGTTAAAGTTTCGATACCAAACTTTGTGAGTGCACATATAATGTCAAAACCATTAGGTCCGTGGAACTTGTATAATATTTATATTTTGTGGCCCTCTTTAAATATCTCCTGTCTGTTCAGAGAATTGACGTAAAAGTTAAGTTTGTACTTCTATGGCGGGTAACGGAAAAGAAAAGCAAGAAATAACTAACGATCTTCGCATATTGTGATTTAAGATTATGGGTTTGGCCTGTGTGTAAGTGATCTATTCATACGACGTCACGATGAAACAACACCAATGAGTACGCATTTATAACAGAATTACTCTTTTTATATATATATATATATATATATTTATATATTAATTTGTGTAATTAAGAAGGACTAAGCAAAATCATCATGAGAGCACATCTATATGTATATTGAAATGCTGCGAATTTATTCATGTTACTTAAATTACGTACGTCTAAATATACCGAATAATACTACTATATTGCTCTTTAAAAGGTTAAAATTATATATATGGCAACATTATACATTCAAATCTATTTATGAAGATGGCTAGTTTTGTATAAATGGATGAGGGAGGCATATAAATAGAGAGAGCAAATGAGTGGCACTGACATACTAACTCGCTCACTCTCTCTTCTCTGTGTGGTGACTCATGGAAGAAGGGTTGGTGATGTTAATGTTGATGCTATGTTTGCTTCCTTCGAGTTTTAGCAGCTCTTCTTCTTCCCCTCAAAACAGAGAAGGCATGCATGCATGATGATGGCTTTTGCTTCTTGTATTCGCAAACTTTGCAATTCCAATATAACGGAAGGCCTCAGCATCATTTGATCTGATTAGTGGCGTTTGAATTAATATTGTAATGCAGGTCTGGCGCTGTTAATGTTGAAGAACAGAGTGGTGAGAGACCCTTTTGGAGCTCTATCCAACTGGAATGGCGAAGACGTCCACATTGATCCCTGTTCATGGTTTGGAGTGGAATGCTCTGTCCAAGGCAAAGTCGTTTCCTTGTGAGTCAAGCTTCCCCTTTTTCTCTTCTTTTTCATCGCCTTTCAAGTTAAGACGGTACAAAAAATGATTGTTTCATGTTTAGGGTACACCTGAATCAAGAGTTGTTCAACTTGCAGGAATTTGAAGGACCTTTGTCTTAAAGGAACTCTAGCCCCTGAAATTGGGAAGCTGGCTCACATAAAATCTATGTAAGAGAATATGTATGTGCCGTTACTGATTATAAGCAGTGTATAAACATTCTTCAACCACTATATCCTGCAGCATTTTGCGCAACAATTCTTTTTCTGGTGAGATTCCTGAAGAGATATCTCAACTGGAGGAACTGGAAGTTCTTGACTTGGCATATAACAATTTCAAAGGATCATTCCCATCTGACCCTGGCAGCAATCCCTCCCTCACGACCCTGTAAGTTGATAATTTCTTGCCCTATATATATATATATATATTGCTTTTATGATTCTCTGGTTTTTCCTTTGATTTCATCCAATATATAGATGTATACAGCATTATACTGAACAATAATGGGTATCTTACCAACCCAGCTCTAGAAGTGCATCAGATCAATAAGGATTCTGAATTTCATGATAATAAAGATCAATTAACTGGTTCCACCACCAAAGCCACGTTTGCATCTAGTTTCTAGTATGCGAATGATCATATTGTCAAAATCAACTCAAGCTTACGTTACAAAGAGATGTATAATTAGATTTATTACAATCTCAACCTCAGGTTCTCTGACAGAGCGTAACAAAGAAAACGGATAGTTTTTCTCAAGTCAGTTAGCTTAATAGTTCAGTTAGGATTAGTTTGCCAAGTGTATTATTCATCTAGTGTCCATTATACCCCTTCAGCATTCTAGTACAAATTACAATAATGCGATCTCACATTATACGGTTTCATACATATTAGGGCATTCTATACCATGGTATTTAAAATACCATGTTTGTTATCAAATTGGATTTGTGAAAATTAACTATTAGATAGGGCCCAAAGTGGTATGTAATATATGTATGTCTTATTGACGATCATATTAATTTTGATGCCAGCTAAAAATCACTTGAATTAGGGAGTTAAGAATGTATAAATTGATTATCAGTTTCATTAATATCACAAACACAAACAGCAAGACCAACTAATTATGAGCTTGATCAGATTGTGTTGACTAATATTTGCTTGCTGTATGGAATGGTCTCAGGCACACAGGCCAACAAAATGGGGATGTGCCATACAAGAGGAAACTTCTTCATAGATTAAAAGCAAGAAGACAAAGAGATGATAACAAAGAGTCTGCTTCACCGTCATCCTCACCTTTCCCCTCTTCATTACCACCAGATTCTGAGCCTTTCCCGCCATCAGAACCACCCTTAAATCCACTATCTGCATTAACTCCATCACCATATTTACTCTCGCCTTTAAGGTCCCCAGAAGTTTCCCCTTCACAATCTCCATCCTTTATTTTTCTCACGCCTTCATTTTCACCAGTGGCGACACCAGCCATGGGAATATCACTACCAGCAAATTCACCTACAGTTGTGTCCTCTCCACCACTGTCCAATTGGATTTCAGCGCCTACCCCTGCTTCATTTAGGGACCAAGGGAACACAAAAAGTTTCAAGCCCCAGAAATCTTTGATCATTTGGTCAACAGCTGGGGGTGTATCCTTACTTGTTGTTGTGTCAGCCATTGCTTTCGCTTGCTTCCGAACTAGCAGGGTTGTAACTGTGAAACCTTGGTCAACAGGATTAAGTGGGCAGCTACAGAAAGCTTTTGTAACAGGTAATTTCCACTCTCTTACCGTTTTATGTTTTAGTATTATGCTTAGAGGTTTCTTTGCACAAGTTTAAGGGCGCAGTCTGTAGTACTGGTTTAGCACATTTAAAATTTTACTTAAAATGCTCCCAATAGGAGTCACAGGTTGGTTGATAAGGGGCTCTTTTACAGGCTGTTGTCAGTATTACTTCATTTACTTCATCAATAAGTTCAGTCATCAGTCATTCAGTCTCATATCACACATAAACCAAATTAAATAAGTTAATTTCATGGATCTTCACTTCCTTCCATTACAAGTATTTGCATTGACAATGTACGATTCAGGTGTGCCAAATCTCAGACGAGCAGAGATTGAAGCAGCTTGTGAAGGTTTTAGCAACATTATTGGTTCTATTCCAGAGGGGACTGTTTATAAGGGCACTCTTTCCAGTGGAGTTGAGATAGCTGTAGTAACTACTGCAGTGACCTCATCTAAAAATTGGCCTAAAACAATGGAAGCTCAATTTAGAAGAAAGGTATGAGGGCCTTAGGCCCGGAGTAAATGCCACCTTTTCTGTCTTATAATTCCCTAATTTTACCTTGTTCCACTGGTTCCAGATAGAGACCTTATCCAAAGTAAACCACAAGAACTTTGTGAATCTTATTGGGTATTGTGAAGAGAAGAAGCCATTCACGAGAATGATGGTCTTTGAGTATGCTCCAAATGGAACCCTCTATGAACATCTACAGAGTGAGTGCCATTTCGTTCCAAGTCACTTTAGTTTTAGTTTAAACTAAAGATTCATTGGTTTCTATATCCACTAAATGTGAAAGAATTTAGTACATCACTAGACTTTATTACCTCTTGATGTTAGGCATAATCAGCAAGTTTATTCCAAATATCTCGTGCCATCCAGTTGAGTCCATGGCAGTTCTGATAACCTCTGTAAAAATACAGTTCCATCCTTCCTATAGCAATTTTTCGTTTTCAGGTCAAAGAACTTTAAATATTATGATATCTTATTGTTTTCCAAATCAAGGTCAATATCATGCTCGTCTGACTTGCAGTAAGAGAAGCAGAGCAGCTAGACTGGGGAATGAGAATGAGGATAGCTATGGGAGTAGCTTATTGTCTAGAGCATATGCATCAGCTGGAACCACCCATTGCCGTCAAAAACCTGCAATCTTCATCTATATACCTCACTGAAGATAATGCTGCTCAAGTATCAGATCTTATTTTCTGGAATGACATTGCCGCTGCTACAAAGAAAGGTTTCGCAGCCACAGAGCCCTTGGAAACACCATCAGCACGTAGAAAGGAAAATGTATATAGCTTTGGTATTATACTGTATGAGTTGATCACCGGAAGAATTCCCCATCTCGTGGAAATTGGCTTTCCCTCACAGTATCTAACAATGGGCCAATCCTTGAGAGAAATGGTGGATCCAACTCTGAACTCTGTGCAAGCAGAAGAGGTTGAGAAATGGTGGGGAGTGATAAAAGAATGTTTGCATTCAAATCCAGAGAAAAGGCCAACTATGAGACAGGTCGCCTCTGAGTTGAAGGAAATAACAAGAATGGGACCTGATGGAGCAACTCCAAAATCTTCCCCTCTTTGGTGGGCAGAACTCGAAATTATGTCCACGGATTCTGCCCAAAATTATCCATGAACAAGGGGAAAGAAAAAGCTGGGGTGATAATGTGAGGCGCTGAGTTTGGAGTTACATGAATTGTGCTGTTAATTCTTCTATTCAAGCTAACAGAGGTAGCATTTCGGAACAGAGAGTGCTTTTTAATTTTTTTTCTTCTACGGGAATTTTAGTGTGAATTTGACAAAAATGGCCTCATTACATATATTTCTATATCTAACTAGGGTCGGATATAAGGGTCATAAGAAATTCGTGAAATGAGCAATATTAAAAGCAATTTATAAATAGTGCAATTTGTGATAGATTTTATATTTTATATTGAAATTAATTGGTTTGAGTATCTAATTCTAATTCTAATAATAATAATAATAATAATAATAATAATAATCTCCTTTGAACTTGTATAAATTCATATATAGACCATAATAACATGTGTAAGTATGATGCTTTTGATTCTTAACTTTTAATGCTTATTTTATAACTTTTTTTTTCTAAATTATTTATTTCCTAGAAAAGAACTTATAGCAGTAGGCAGTAGTTAAGCACGTCCAATTCCCTTCTCAATTCCCATTCCCCCCTCCATGAGATATCCAATAATATCTATTTGAACATGTTGGTCTCATTTCTCACATGTCTTTCTTTAATATTTACTTTAACCTAAACAGGTCATGATTAACGGCTAATAATAAAGAAGATGGCCCTCTAGAACCCCAAAGAATGGCACCAAATGACAACTAAAAAGTCCTGTCCTTGTATTCAATGGAATCTCAAAGTTACATAATCATTGGTTCATTTTTGTTAAATTCTATCTCTTGATATTTGGTTAAGAGTATTGTCACCACTCATTAAAATGTTGTTTCAGTGTGAGGGTTTGAAAAAATTACAAAGGATTAAACTATCATGAAAAAAAAAAAAGTGAATTTGGCTGAAGGAAGAATGCAGAGAAAGAAAAGAACAATGGAAGACCAAGAACTGGCTGCGATTCGGTTTGTTTTCCCACCATGGCACCATAACTCACAATACTTGAGGCTAACGACAGAAAGGAGCATTTGGCATGAGGATACGTGTGCCAACTGAGACTACACAGCACGCACCATAAGCATGAACTTGCCTGGATGGATTGAATTGGGCCGAAGATGTTAGCTATTGTTTATGTAATTTCAATTTTTTAAATTCGAATATTTTAGTATATACCAAAGATACTTTTCTAATTAATTATCAATATCAATAATATTGTTTAAAATTATATTTAAAAAATTTTAATTATTAATGATAATTAGACCTTTAATTATAGTAAAGGTGAGAATAACAATCATCACTTTTTACCAACAATTTTGACAATTATTTATCTCCATATTATATTTTGATATATAGAATACCTCTAATAAATATTGTTTATTGACAGAAATAAACTCATACGATTTTACATTGAGAGTTTACATTGAGCTTATTTAAAGAGGAGTCTGGCAACCTTGTTTGCATGCAGGACGCCGCTTAATTCACAATGCAATCAGACATTTTTTTGTCTAACATCGCATAACATTTGATGTAAAGGCAGCAATTAGCGCCTCAGATATTGTGCGCATTTTGACCGGCTTTTAGATTTCTTTCTAAACAGCATTGTTATATATAATTATTTCTCAGTTATTTCAAAACAAGCTGAAATTAAAAGGCACATTGTTCAGGATATATGTATGCATGTATGTAATTTAGAGATAATGCAATTTTTAATCCTTTATATTTGGAGCAATTAACTATCAATAAAAACTTGTTTTCCATCGAAATGGAATGATAAACCGAGAACAACAGAAACCACTGCATGTCTGTATCAGATAATCATAACACGTACAATTTTCTAATCACAATCAAGTCATTTCCACGATAAAAGATTGTTAGTAAATTAAGCTTGGTCCCTCTATATTAGAATTTTCATATATTGATAATATACATATAAAGTTGGTTGGAGAAAGAGTAAGGATGAAATGGAATTCAGAGAATCGGTTCTTTTATTTTACAGTTCTCTTAATATTAATACACACATCATTTGATTTTTATTATAAGCCACTTTTCAGGAAAAAAATTGATGGTTACTAATGCAAAACACTTGGTGGTCAGGTATAGTTATATATTTTCAATATTATTTTATTCAAATTCATTAATTATCACGAGAAAATATAATGCAAATTTAAAATTTTTTATTAAAATATAAATAAAATTAGAATTTTACTCTTTTTCAGACGAGGTTAATAATAACTCAATCACGTCTCCATAGTTCCAATAAGGTGATACTGATAGGTGCTCTTTATAATAGAAACCAAAGGAGTGGAATATTCTCTCTCTCTACAGAGTGAAGCGTGAAGACTGAATTAAACCTGGTTAGCTGGATATCTGATGCAGTAATATGACTTTTTTTTATTTGATGTGTAAATGCAAAACTTATTAATTAATAATTTATAAATTATTTTTAATTATATTAAAATAATTATATAGGACCAGACCGGACCACTTAGTCTAGATGCTTGGTCTCTAGTTTGATCTTACTCAAAAAATCAGTCCTTTTTTTTTTGTCTTGTTAGTTCTATAGGACTAGACTGGACCAGGTTTGCACGGATCGGACCGGGTTGGATCAGATTACAAGACTTTTGCACAGCTCTATTACAACAACACAAGCCAACAACTATTTGTGTTTCAAACAGTATGTTTAAAGACCAAGCTCTTTTTTTTGCCGAAAAAATGACCAAACTCTTTCAAAGAATGAATGTGCATTTTCCGTTATGTATTTAATTGTTGGATACTGAATTATGCGACTTCAATATTCAAAGAAGTCTGGTGCTAAATTTAACATTTGTATGGAAATTAATTGAGAAAGGTCAAAACCATATATGCATCCATCAAGTGTAAAATATAGTGCATGCATATGCATTTATTAACAATGAACATTTACTTTGATTGGCAGCACTCAATTGGAAACGTAAACAAGGAATTGGGGTCATGAAAAGCATTAAGACATTTACAGTGAATAGAGTTGAGACGAAAGGGGAGTGTCAAATAGTAGAAATTACTCAAACTTAACAAAATTGGATCGAGTTAAAACTCAAAATATAATCCAAGTCATAAATTAGTTGGCATTTGAATAGATAGATTTGAATTTTAATTTGAAATTTAAAATTTAAAATTTTACACTTAAAATCATGATTTTTTTTATTTTAATGAAAAAACGAAACCCAAACTAATTAGCTCCTACGACTACGCGCAACCCCAGGACTATCCATATCACAGGCACGGTGTGCAAATGAGGGGGAATCTGGGTAAACATATATACGCAACCATACAGAATAAAAATAAGTTGTCATATTTGTGCGATTATACGCATAAATTTAGACATGTTCGTATGGTCAAAACTTATGCACTTAACTTTCTATGCCCAATATACTTTTACCCTGTGAATTTTTAAGTATTATTAACATTAATAACAAAAGAATTTATAGAATAAATAATTTATAAGAGATATATATTGATTTAATTGCAAATAAACATTTTAAATTTATAAAAACTAAGTATATAAATTAAAATAATGATTGAAATTTGAATTTAAATTAATTTCACTCACTTAATGAATATTATAATTATAATTTTTTATCAATATTTAAAAAATATTAAAATATTTTTTTAAAAAAAATTAAAATAATTATCACAATCAAAACATTCCACCATTAATCGCCGGCCTTGTAACAGTTGGCTTTGGGATGTTAATGCCAGGCATGTTGACAGGACTGGAAATGTGATGGCTGACCATCTCCCTTAGCAAGCCTTAAATAGCTGTCCTAGTCTCAACAGATTCTGCTCACCTCCACCAAATCTTATTTCTCTTTTGCTAGTTGGTTGTAACAATCCTAATCAACTTGTATAAGCTGGTTTTGTCATTTTTTATAACATTCCTATATCTATTGTTCTCTCCAAAAACTTGTGATCTAGCACTCTTTAAATATTATTTAATAAGTCTCTTATAATTATTTAATTAAATTAAATAATTGTTGTTATATCATATGAAATAGTAAATTCAATCACCAGTTTTAAATCCTTAAAATTTAAAATAGTTATGGTAGATTAAGTATTTAAAATTTTAAAATAATTGTAATAAAAAAAATTGAACACAAGATAATTGGTCACCGAGACTAATACTTTAGAATAAGTTATTAATTTAAAATAAGTTGGTGTTAAAACTTGAATTGATATTTTGACAAGTATCCATTCAAGTTTTGATAACGATTAATTTTTAATTGATATAAATTTCCTCAATAATTTTTATTGACATTTTCCTACTTTAGAATTAGACCTAAAATTTAAAAGACCCTTTTTAAGAAAGAAAACATGGATTTCTCCAAATATATAATGTCTTGTCTCTAGTTATTGAGTATCTAAATGTGTATTTGTGTCTCCGTATATCATAAGTGACTCAGGGGTTAATCAATCTGATGAACTAACATTGTAACAAGATTTGTGCAAATGGCAGAAGAACAGTTTATTGTGCGTAAATCAAACTCTCTCAGGATAGAAGCATTAAAAAGACGGATAATATATAATCATAACAAACACAGTACTGTGATGCCGGTTCTGAACCTGATGAATGATGATAACAACCTAATTATTAAAGATAACCAGGGTTTACTTGTGGGTTACAACTGCATAAGGCCTACTAAAAGCACAACACAATGACCGCAGGTAAAAGTAAAAGCAAACAAATTCTATAAAACTAGTCCATATGATATATATATATATATATATATATATATAAAGGGATGGCAGAGTTCAGATTTTTCAGCCCGCGAAATCCATGGTTGATATACCCAGAGAATTAAGTCCTTGCCTTCCCTTTGCCCTTGTAAGAGATGTGACTGTTGGCAGAATCAACCTCCATGTCCGATGGTTCTCCAATTTTAGCTTCTTGTAATCAAACAACATTAACAATCAGTATATGGATGTGTGTGTGTGAAATGTGAATCATCAAGTACTGGATTTGAATTCTTAAGAGAAGAGAGATGTCTCATATATACATACGCACATAGAAAAAGATATCAGTGTATAGTATGACTATTGAGAAAGGTTACCAAGTTGGATGTGAACGTGCTACTGTATATCCAGGACACCATAAATTTAAACAAGAAAATGGGAGTCATCATAGAGATAAAGAACAAGTGAATTTCGTAGATAACAACTATATGAAATAACACAGCGACACGGAGTGAACTTGATAATATGTTTGAAGAAGACTCAATATAGTAAATAACCAGTATGAGGAGAACTTTTACATGAGATACAAAGGAAGAGTCATCTATTTATACGCTTTGGTTTGAATAAAAAGATAGGCCAGGTATATATTAGAGGAAGCAATATAATAGAGAGATTAAGAGGCGCATTAAAAAACCTTGGTCCTGTGTAGTATAATATATTGTTTCGTGAGTTGCGTTCTTTCAATTTGAAATGATTTTTCGTGCTAATAATACAATAGAACTTTCTACGCACGCTAGAGATTAGAGATAAGAACAGTGAAACTAATCTTTCCTACGCTTTCCACTGTATTTTTGCATCAATAACAGTTTCTGCTTGATTAATATATGATATTCAACATTACAGAACACAAAGTCTAATGAGATGATCATTATAATATGATGGTATTAATTATAACGCAAATTAACAAACCCCTTGTGTATATATGATGTCTAACCATCAACTGATGAACTTGAGTCAACCACAGGTTCTACAGGTTCGGAGACACTAGTGTCTGGGTTGGGGCTGCACATTAGCTTCATGTCAGCACCCCAACTACGCATCACTTCAGATCGAGTTTGTTCTTGTTGCCTTTGAAGTTCTAAAAGTCTCAGTATTTCATCTTTCATCCTTTCCGCTTCAACTGAAACACACACACACAGACAAATCAAACTCCATTCACGAAGTACTTGTACAACACAAAAATCAAAAAGCCCCTGGAATAGGAAGATATATAATGGTCGCGTCACCTTCTTTAAGAAGCCTCTCTTTTTCAAGCAAAGCCATTCGGTATTTCACCTGGTGGTGCTCAATCAGCAATAGGTGCCGCTGATGCTCGTAAGCCACAATTTGTGGTTGAAGAATGGCTATCTTGTTCTGCATTAAGAAATCTCAAAATACTCTTTGCTTTAGGTCACAATCTTTCTACTCAAGGTAGGGCACGGTGAGTAAAATAAAAAATCATGGATAAAAGAATGATAAGTTTTAGATGCAATTTTCACCTCTAAATATTTTGCTTGTCTCTCCATCTCAGCCACGTACTCATTTCTCCTTGCTCTGGACCTCTTCGCAGAAAGTCGGTTTGACATCATTCTGCAAATAAAGGTAAAAAGACCCAAACCCTTAAAAGATGGGGTTCTAGTAAAATCTTCCACACTTTGACTAACACCTCAAACACAAAAGATATAATCTATTGTGTTCAGCATGATTGGAACAACATTTTCACAGTACAAAATACACATCCAAAACATATACCGATTGAGCCTCTTGCGATCCGCTTCTTGTTGGGGTGGTCGAGCACTTGAGGCCAAACGAATTGCTTGGCCATCATGAGTGCTTGGGCTGCCGCTACCTTCGATGGTGGGTTTCATCTCCTCATCGGACGGATCGTCAAGAGTTAGGTCCTCGACAATGATATTGTTGTGGTGGTGTTCTTGAAGAGGATTGATAGCTATTCTCTTTGCATGACGTTCACCATCTGTCGATGCTGATTGAAATGAGGAGGAAGCCATAATCCCTAGAGTTAATTCAGTGGAAGGCAATTGCTTGGATGATGATCCCTCGGATTCTGGCGATGCAGCTTTGATCTTTCTCAGGGTTGCCATCTTCTCAAATAGCTCGTCCTGCAATATTAACACAAAGGAAAATAGGGGTAAAGATCGAGTCAACCTTTAACGTAGTTCAGTAGTTGACACATGAAACGTATAGCTGACAGAGAATTGTGGACCTGTCACCTCTCAGAAACTAACAATATAGGTTACTTCACACACTCCCACACACACGTGTTATATAATGCATGGGCTCAGCAGGATGCGATCAGATACAGCATGTCTTACCATACATAATTGGGGAATGGTCACACTGTATGTTTTCATATACATATATATATTAGAAAATAATCCACTCTTGTTCAAAAAATATAAAGTATTTTTAATTAAATTTTATTCCATAAAGTTAGTTAATTATCTTTAAACTAATGCCATTTTTTTTTTATATTTAATCTTATTTAATTAGATGTCTCTTATAAGGGTGAAATTTTGAGTGGTTTATTTATTAAAAAAATTTTTTAAAAAAAATCTTATTAATTACACATTGAGCAAAACTAAAAATGCCATATTTTTTTAACATCTAACTTTAGAAAAAAAACCTTATCTTTTTTTAACATAAGAATTGTCTTTATATTTGAAAAATTTCTTACTCCTCCTATTAAAAAATATAAAATATTTTCAATCTTAGAATATTTTTGGAGGAAAAATTCATTAGTTGCATGTTAAAAAATTAAAAATATCTTATTTTTTTAGCATCTAATTTTAACCTATGAAAAAATACCTTATATCTTTTATTGGATGGAGTATCATGGGCAGATATTTTAGGATTCAAGACACTCAATTACTTACCAAATGTTGGAAGATGTGATTAAGACCGTTGAAAACAGCCAAATTCTGACAAATATTGCTGAGTAGTTGATGATAATTAAGCGCATATTGAATGTTCAAACATATATTAATTACCAAATGTTGAAATGTATCTTGGCAAAACAATTTAATGGGTTTCCACAAAATGAGGAGGCGGGAAGCACCTAAATATTTGTTGCCAAGAGTTAAAAAAAAAAAATTGAAGCGATTCGAAACACTGAATCACTTGCCTCAGATGCTGAAGAATTTTTAATCAGAAAAGGCCTCGAATATTACTTGCCATAATATTGAAGGATTGCGATTTAAAATAAAACACTAAATTACATACCAAATTGTAAAAGGATTGGAACAACGGGCGAGAGTAAATGTTCATGCGTTTTTCCACCCCCTTTTATCGTGTCGTTTCGGGCTAACATGTGCTGTGTCAAATCTTCAATTGTAAGTAAAGTACAAATGAATCAGAGAGAAATAGTGGTGTTACTACTGTTTCAATTATTAACCATTAACAAAAATGGTTGGCTTGTGCACATAAAACAAAAAAAAAAAGTTAGGATTGAATTTAATCACTGGCTCTTTCATTCTACAAAATAACTTTTAATTTGGAACTTTATTAGTTTTTCTAGCATACATTATATAACATAATGAAAGAGAAAACGAAAATAAAAAAGAGCTAAAATATCTTTATTTTAAAAGGCCTGATGGAAAGAAGTCGTTATTTTTATGAAGCCATGGCATGAACATAGTCAACATTGCACAAACATATTAGCTCCGTCTCCATCATCTTCATCACCTTGCAAATGCCAGACAGAGCCAACAGTAATTTCTTGAGTTATTTAATACTCTTGATGACTGTGATACATATGTTTTCCATAAAATCATGGATAAAGTATATTTAGTCCTTTAATTTTACGCAGTATTTTATTTTAATCCCTTGATTTTATAAAGTATTTTTTTAATTTTTTAATCCTAACATTGTTAGTTTTAATCCCAACAAATTTTTACATTAAATTTTAAATATTGACAAAATATTCTCAAATATTGATATATTAAGTTTAATATTTTAAAAATAACAATAATTGACACAAAAAATAATTATTTAAAACTAACGATATTAAGGTTAAAAGATTAAAAAAATACTTTACAAAATTAAAGGATCAAATTGAAACCTTAAATAAAATTAGAGGACTAAAAATATACTTTAACCTAAAATTATTTATAAATTCAAATTTTGAAGGGGCTATTTCTCCCCGCTATCACTTTACTGGTTGAGATTTGTAGTCATTAAGCACTTGGGATTTTGGTGCATGCATGTGTTATTTAATTAATGTTGCTTAATTAATGTGTGGCAAAAGATGTAACTTAATTAATGTAATTTTTTTGATAAAAATACATTCATCTGGTCATATTTACAACACAAGGAGAGACTATTTACTTTGTTCTTATTTATAGGGCAATTCAATGATTCTTATATCCATTTTTACCCTTTTGCCCATACTAAATGCTGAAAAATATTAATGTTAGATTATTTTATTTTACAAGTAGGTATGTTTAAGAGGGGTAAAATTATAAAATTATTGAATTTTAGAGTCAATGAGATTTATTCTGTTAAAACATGTTGAAAGTAATCTATAAATATAATCAGAGAGAATAATTTTTAATTCCTAGAATTTTTTTCAATTATCAATTCAATCCTTAAACTTTGGTTTAAAAGGAAGTCAATTTTTATAATTTATTGATTTAATAAATTATAAAATGGAGTTACTTGAAATGAAGAAATTATAATAATTTACCTTTTTCAAATAATAAAAGACTACAAGAATTCATTGTTGCAGGTTATAAGTTCATGAGTTAAATTGATAGTTGAAAAAAAAAAAAGGTTTAGAACCAAAAATTATATTTTATTCATTTTTAAAATTTTAAGAAAAACATGTCTCCCTCCGAATTACAATATAAGGCATCTTTTAGAAACCTTGTTTAGTCCAAAATATAGAACATTAAGTAACTTTTTTATTACTTTTTCAAACATATTTCTACTTCATTTATTACTTTTTTTGAAAAATGATGTATTAAAATTTTAATTATCATTATCAAGGCACCTATATAAGATATTTAATAAAGGTATAATTGAAAAGATGTAATTTTTTTTAAAAAAATAAGCTTTCAACTAACTTTTTTTGAAAAACGTAAATTAATTACTAATTTATATATTTGATCTGGAAGGAGTATTTATATTCATATGCTTTACACTACAGCTTATCGTGTAATATTATTTCTATAAGTAACTGAGCCTGGGAAGATGTATCTATTATATGTTTGTTTCTTTTAAGTAACTCATAATTTAGTTGGCAAAAAAAAAAGTAACTCATAATTTAAACTTCCAAAAAGATTAGTTTTCCCCCCAACATGCTTTCCTACATGTATTATAGATTAAGAAAATTAATTAACTATAATAATTATGTTTGAAATTAAAAAATTTGGATTAAATTATACCCGTAATGAATAAAATAAATTTGTTCAGTAAAATAAATATTAACTTTATGAGGGATGATTTAAAAAAAATTGATGAATGTTTTCTGAAATGTGTGATTTTCTTATAATTAAAAATAAAGAGATACATAATAGTTTTTCTTGTATTTAAAAACAGAGTTATAATTTTATTAAAAATGCCTTATAATATTGAAAAGATAGAGTTTCTCCTGTTACGTACTTTACAAAATGTCAATAATAATTTTTGAAGTTGTTGAATAATACAAATAACTGTTGTGTACATAGCTATTTCATCTAAAGTAACTTATTTTTCAAATTTCAAATATGCTATTTTCCCACCATATACTTCTTACTTATTGCAAACTAATTTTGCAGTCTTTAGACAACAATATTCATAATTTCAAGTTCCAGCTGGATGCTAATCCACTGCCACATTCATACTAATTTTTTTTAAATTATTGAAACACAAACAACTTCAGACTCTTGTGAGAATAATCTCCTAACTACCACGCATTAATATTATTAAGTTACTTAAGATATGTCAGAAATCTCATATTGATTAAATTTATACTTGTTAAATAATACTCTTCCCTTCTCCAATTTATAAGATATTTTAAAAAATATATATTATATCAATAAAATTCATTAAATACACCTTACAAACATTTTTTAAACAAAAATATAATTTTTCAAAAATGATGTTAATTTAATAATAAAGTAAAAGAATTCATAAACTTAAATATTAAGTTATTAGGTTAAGATGTCACCTTATTCCACTGCTCTCTTCATCCTTGGTTTTTTTCCTCATTTATAGACTTTCACTTAGTTGCTTATTCCTGATAAGTGAGTTTAATTAAGCAACATGGCAAGCTATACATGGCTCTAGATCTTATTGAAACAAAATCATAACACAATAGATCGCAATCAAATATCGCTATTGAAACCCTAAAACGACATCAGATAGATACATATAAGGAATTGAATTTTGTAGAGAGAATTGCTTTTAAGGACTTGCCAAAAAATTTATTTAAAAATATGCATTAATATGAAATTAATTATTGTTAAAATGAGAATATGCACTTATTTTTGTCTTAATAGAACTTCTTATTAGTTTTTGTCTATGGATAAGCTTCTTACCATGTTCTTGAATATGATTTGCCCAATTTGGAAGATCATGCTCTTTAACAACCCAAGTCAACTACTGAAACTTCCATGAACACAGACAAAAAATCCGACCGATCACAACAGTAAAAAAGACACAAACTCTTGTTTAGTGTCGAGACAAAGCTTCCAACAAACAAGTCACTGTGGAGGCATGTTTGAATCGGGAAAGAATAATCCCAATGCGTCACGATATCTGATTTTGTTGTCTTCCTTAAACTTCAAGTAGTCCGGGTCATTTTCTGTTTCTCGTCGCTTTGCCTCAATCATCGTCTTCAATTTCTCAATCTCAGCCGTAAGCTTCTCAGCCTCCTCTGACATCAATTACGTGCACATAAATATTATTAACGGAGAGAATTCATACTTCCAAGGTGGCAAGTTTTCGGGGAGAGACCGAAAGAGAGAACCTTGGATAGATCGAGCACGAGCGGCTTTGTCATCACGCCGTTGTTTCAACGCTGCATTTTCACTTCGAATCGTTGAATTTTCAACCTCTTTGCCATTGAATAATTCATTCTTTTGGGCAATCTCAGCCTACATTGATTTCTAGTCATTAGTAACAAAATCATGATTAATTACACACGTACGTACACACATAATACGTTAACTATGAATTCATTAATTGATCACCTCTAAATTCTCGATCATCTTTTCAAGTTGCTCCATGTGACTCTGCCTTCTACTGCGGTATTCCTGAGCATATTTTCGTTTAGCCAAACGACTGCAACAAAAAGAAAAATGCATTAACTAATCTATAATTGACTGCACTTGAATTAATAATCCATGTCCTAAAGATTAATAATCTTAAATAAAACATATACGCGCAACGCGTGTAAATCTTAAACTAGCTACCAGAATTTGCAAAATACATTGAAACCTTGTGAAAAAGTTACTTTCTCTGTTCTATAATCTCGCTGACTGGATGAACAATAACAGTCACTATATTGCTGAGATCTTTCCTTCAAGCTAAGTGTTTATGCGTTTGTAGATGTAGCTTTGAAAAAGAGTGAGTGCACTCAAATGGAATAAGTTCCACCCGTCAGAGGGAAGTATTTCTCTCCTTGCCAATGTGAGTTTTCTTTCATTTTTTATTTGAGATAGAACTTTTGGGGGTGAAATACTATTAACTCAGATGAAGTCTGCGCAGATGATCTGACTTAATTGTAATGCAATTTAAACGGTGGTCAGAGAAGCGTGTATGTGTGTCCCATGTGAAGATGCAAAATAATTAAGGATATGAATAATCTCCAGCTGTTATATCCAATCAGTGAAAGAAAGAGATAAATACTAGTAGGACCCACTTGCTATCTTGTCCGTTTCTCTCAGATGCAGTTTCTCTTCTACTGGAAAACGTACGTAACTGTAGTTTTCGAAAACTAGAGTTGGACTAGTGTACAGTTCAAACTGTAGGGTTCAAAATTTTGAAAAATATGCAGAGATAATCTTGAATTCTTGATTATCTAAATCAAATCTGATTCATCCAAATTTTATGTTGAAACAGCAACACGATAGTAACATTAATGTTGTTTCGACACTAGCAGAAATTAAATCTGGGCATGCGTCTTTCTAATTGCAGTGCAAAAGAAGATGTTGCCTCAACAAGGAAACTGGTAACATGAAAAACCACCTTTCGTCAATTTCAAGCGGCCTCTTTTCAGCATTTGTTGGTGGCAAATCATCTCTACCTCTCTTTTTCGCTGAGCTTGGATCCATTTTCTCCAGAATTATGATCACTAAAGTGAAATTGTCAGTACGCAAAGAAAAGAAAACGAACGTAAACCCCCGCCGGGGAAGGGGGGGGGGGATAAGTACTTGGCTTCAGAAAAAAAAGAAGGTGCTATGTGTTATGTTCTTCCTTCGAATAAGTTTACTGGCAAATTGTAATGGACTGAAGATCTATACTTACAGTAAGTATTAAGAGAGCAGGATATAGAGCACCTTCGATGGATATATAGTTGCTTATATACCTACAAATTCTATAATTAATTACTGCAGATACACTTTAACTCAATGAATGTCTCTTCATCACATGTCATGAATCAGAAATTAATGAAATTCCTGTAAATGTAAATGGACTATAAATTAGTACTAATTGCTTTTTCTATTTAAAAATATAAGGTATTTTTAACTAAATTATAACCCTCAATAAGTTGGGTCTAAATCCTTTATATGATGCTACACTATGCGGTCCTCCTTTTCCTTTCCCCCCTTTCTCCTCACCCCATTCTCACTCTTAAATTATAGAAGGAATGTCAGACTAATCCAAACCCTTGTTGGATGAAATCATATTATTAACGATGATCTCACATGTGCTTTGGGGATGCCTTTGTTATATTTACAAAGCAATTGCATATTTTAGGATTTGAATTTAAGATTACAAGATAAGCTAATTCAACTCTCTCAACCAATTTAACCAAATGCCCTAAGTAAAATAATTTTAAACTTTTAAAATTTGACCTTCTCAATTTATAACTGCAATAAAATAAATACATAAAAAATTTTAATAACAAATATGCAACCGTGGGTTGTGAATGCTAAATTTTAACAGTTTAAATTTATTTATTTTTTATGAGACAATTATTTTATAAAACAATTAAATTTGTTGATAAAAATAATTAAATCTAAACCATTCATTTATTATTCAAGGGTGGAAATGAGATGAGGAGAAGAAAACGAGGAAGAGGATAAAGAGAGGATCTATTTTCTAATAAGTTAGTTCATTGTCTTTAAAAACAATACCATTTTTTATTTACTAAAATGTCTCATTTAAAGGAGAATAGTGGAATGATTCATTTATTAAGGATATTTTTTAAAAAAAAAACTCATTAATTATATATTAAAATTAAAAATATCTTATATTTTTTAGCATCTAGCATCAAAAAATGTCTCATATTTTTTATCAGAGAAGTAATTCTTTTAGCTAAAATCTAGTAGCTTCTAGAATCTTGTTACAGACTCCGTCTTAATGGAATTTCCATAAATAAAAATGGAATGTAAATTAGTCACGGATATTTTTTCTTAAAAATTGCCCAAATTTTAAAATCACATTAGACTTTAATTAATCCGAAGTCAAACCTTGTTGAACCCAAATGGAGACAAGCCCCCTCAAAAGTGTTCGTGTAATTAATTCCACACACATATACTCCTATACTATGTATTAGCATTTTTATTACAGGACAAATAATTGTTTATATAATTAACTAATATAATTACTCTCTCCAATCCAAATTATAAAATATTTTTTTAGCTCATTTTGGTTCAAAATATAAGAAACTTAGTATATTTTAAATTTTTTCTATTTTACCCTTGTATTTATTAATTTGATTTGTTGTGTAACCTTATTACCATTTATTATATTCTTCTCACTATTATGATAGCTAAAATACAAGGACGTTTGCACTTTCTCATGTTATAGTAATTTATTAAACAAATATTATCTCTCTCATTTAATTTATTATTGACAAGTTGGGGAAAAGGGTAAAAAGAAAAACTTCTGATATTTATAACTAAAAACAATAATATAACTGAATTTTATTAGAATTCAAATTATAGTTAAAATATTTTATACTTTCTCTATCTCAAATTATAGGGCGTTTTTAAAGGAGTTTTTTTTATCTCAAATTACAAAACATTTTGAATAGATTAAGGATTCATTAAATGTATTAATTTTAATATTACTTTTTGTCTATCTACAGTTAATTTTTATCCCTTTTTTTTAATATATTAATTGATGAGTTTTTTAAAATTTATTTTTATTTTAAAAATATAAAGTTATTAAAATATTTAATAAGATTTATTAATATGTAATTTTTTATTTAAAATATTTTATAATTTACGAGGGTAATATTTTGGACCGGAGGAGTATAATACAAGAGCATTGATTAGGTGCAAAGACGTCGTAATTAATTTGGATCTCCGATTCTCGAAGTGATCGAATTGACCTCTATGGTCTGATTCGCTTCAATTCAAACCAGCCTAAGCCTAATATGACATTCAAAAGCCGCGTGGCACATTTCAAAGACTAGTTAAATATAAATATATCAATATTCTACTAAAAGGAAGAAAAAAATACCAGTTAAATATAAATGTATTTATCAATAGTTTTTTCATTGCATATGTTTCCATTTAAGGTAGTCATGTTTAAAAAACATTAAATATGAACACTTCTTTTAATAAATATTAGTTCATCATCTTGTGAAGGGTTAATCTTTTCTTTTGAACTCATCTTCGTTTATATACATTTATCATTATATAATAAAAAGTAAATTCAATTGAAATATATTTTTTTGATTGGTAGGACTCTCATAAAATAAAATGATGAGCTTACAAGGCTTTTGGATTTAATCATAATAGTCGATCAGGAAATAGTTCGGTGTGAAAGATTAAAGAATGAAAAAAAAAAAACTTCATTATAGTTCTTTGTTTTTTTTAATAGATCAAATACAAACACACCCACCCACCATAGAAAAGAGTAACATCTTCTAATCTTTAATTTTATTTTTTGAATCCCCATATAGCTAATTAACTCTGTTATGTTATTATGAGTTTTTTTATATCAGATTAATAAAATACATATAGTACATGACATGGAAGAAATATTTTTATCAATTTTTTAATACATAATGAGGGCAAAATATAATTTTTACTTTTCACACACCTGACAATGCTCTCATTTTTAGTTGAGGAACTTTGTTCTCATGATTCATTGCTATCACAATTTAAGAGAATAATTATGATTTTATTATTCTTTATTAATTAAAAAAACCTTTTATATTAAAAAAATAAAAAAAATCTAAAAGCTATCATTAACAAGAATAAAATAAATAAAAATTTATCCTTTAATACAAGAAAACTAAGCATCATTGATAACAAAAAGATATGGATTAAACTAATACAAAAGTAAATATTTAAACAAATAATATAATGTTTATGCATTTATTATTTGCTTACATAAAATGCCATATAAGCTTCTATGTGATTTTTTTTAATCTAATATGAAAACACTCTATTAATCACATAATAAAGTAATAATAATAGGAGCTTTGAAAAATAAAAATAAAGGTTAGGGGTTAATTTTAAATATTTAAAGGTGAGGGGGTCATATGCAATTGCTTTAAATTTTGAGAGGATTTTATGCATTTTAGTATTAAATTTTTATCATCAAATTTTTCACTTTAACCTCCATTATCATTTGTGAGAGAAAATATGACACTAAAACATATATATTTAATATGAACAAAGTTAGAAACTTATCAAATTTTTTAAAAGAATTAATAAATTTTAAAATTTTTGTTAATTTTATTGCTAAAGCATGTTAAGAATAACTTCTAAATAATGTTAAAGTAGAAGGTAATATCCAGAACTTGTGCAATACAACTCTTCAATTCATTTTCCAGCTCATCCTCAGGGCATGGGCTGACAAGCTGTATATATATATATATATTTACAATAAACTAGGTAATTAGGCTATATGTATCAATAATTTATTTTTTAATATTATTTATATCTAAACTTATAAGAGAGAATGTAATGGAAGGTTGAATTTTTTTTCATAAAATTGAAAGCTTATTTTATTTTCAAACAAAGTTAATCAATTAACCACACCTTCTCTATTCTAATGAAATAGTTAGAGGTGGGGACTGAAATGAGCATTTATGTATGTATATATATGTTGATTGTATGTTCATTCTATCTCTCCATGCCGACCAACACATGACTTGCTCTATTTAGGTTTTAGGAGGCCCTGAGCAACTAATACATGAAATTCATTTAAATGAATGTACATATAAGTTTTATGAGGCTTTTGAGAATTAGTAACGATAATTAATAACTTGGATTCTATTCTTTATTTGAGAAACCACTTTTGTAAAAACACTAATTTGTATGCCAAAAACAATAGCCCATATATAATTACAAGAACGCCCCGTGTTTATGGCAAATTCAAATTTCATAATTTTCAAAGATGCGCCTCAATGGCTGGTCGAAATTAAAGAAAAAATGATGACGCGGCTGGATTAATTAATTTCACATTTAGAGGTTCAGCATCTCTATAAAAAGGGCCGAATCCTCACTGGGTTTCTCACTCTCTCCTGCTCAATATCATTTCTTATATCCTCTTGTCACTGTGAGTATGGTTCACAAGCGTCTAGCAGTTAGTAGGCAAACGAGAGAGATGAAAGGCGATTTATGTTAATATAAATGCGTGCTGTTGATATTAATACTTGTGACGTTTTTCATTTCTTCTTCATTTGATAGTGTATGTGTGTGCGTAGGACATTGATCGTAAGTCAGAAGAAATGGACGGATCCGGCAACAAGAGAGGCGGAGATGGTTTGCCACTAGTCACTCCTCAGTCCAGCCGAAGAAGAACCAGAGAGGACAACCCTAACCAACAAAACCTTCAAATGCCTGTTGAGCCCCAGCCCCAGCAGGCTGAAGGTGGCGGCCAAATGGAACCCGCTGATCAGAGAGCGTACGTGTGATTTCATGCCCACTCATTACTTCTCTCATATGATCATGTCCTTTCATATGTGTCTAAGTGATCTAAATCTTCAGCTAAGGCCATTTAAGAAGCAAGGTACTGGGCGGGAAGGTTAAGATACTGATTTAAGGATTAATAGTTAAAGCCGTAATCAAAAGCATTTATTAAATCGTTTAAGACATTGATTTAACCATGTCAACCGGATGAGTTGACCTGGATTTTCTTATTATGCTAAGAACAGATAATTGTCAGTTAATGCCTGAGCATTTACACTTGTGATTGATCCCCACAAAACACACATTTTAAGTAGATTTTGTTTCTTTTTCTTTTTAATGTCGTGTACTTGTTGGGGGTTGCAGTCGTTTGGCTAATCGGAGATATTCAGAAGCATTTCGTCATAGAAGACAGAATCACGTGCAGCAACTTGAAGCCCTGACAGCAAATTTGGAGGTGATTAATTAGCTCTTAGTTACGCATACTGCATGTGTGCGCTTGTTTTTGTTTGACTCTAGTGTTTATATATGTCGGCACTCAGGCTCAACAAGCCAAACTTAACCAAGAAGTTCTGAGAATGACGACCGAAAGGTCCGAGATTCTGAGTCAGAATGACGCCCTGAGGAGAAGACGCGATGCCTTCTTGGCCGACTGTCGAGCCGAAGAAGGTTTTATCTCTCTGAATAGTGTTTTTTTTTTCTCCTAATAACATCATTAACTTTGAAATCCTGTCTGTTGATGATTATTGTGCAACCACTGACTAATAATATCAACTTCATATGTGGGAATGAACACCAATGTTCAGCGGGAAACACAGACGATCAATGAAAATATAGAGAGGATTCAGAAGGAGATGGAGGCTGATGATCAGGAAATGGAGAACTTGATCATGAATGACCCCTACTACGCCATTTTGAAGGAACCTTCAGCAGCGTCATAGATTCTGTGACGCCACCGTTCCTGGGTAATCCACCGCTTAACCCTCCCGCTGATGATGAAGCCGGATCCTCCGGAACCAAAGATTCCTCATCAGATGATTCCATCTGAATCAACCGTGTGTCGCTTATTTATATTATCTGTATTTTGATTTGTGCTTTTGTTGTCTTCTATTTTGCCGTGCATTATCTATCTCTCTGCCTAGGTGGGGTTCCATTAGCAGCTATGCTTGCTTGCTTGCTTCCACTCAGTGGATGTGATGGATTTAGCTTTGCTGTCGTTTTGAGTTATTGAATAAAGGTTATATTTGATTCCGTTCTATATGTCCTTGTTTCGTTATCAATCTCTTGCATGAGAAGGGAACCCCACCTGCAACACTTGCTTTTAACTTATGAGTTGTGAATCATGAAAGATTCAATATGACCCCTTTTGCTTGGTACGTGATGAACTTAAATGAAGATTTTATACGAAGGAAATATATCAATCCTGAAATGATCTTCTTCAACCATTAATAGCGATTCCACTTGCAATATATTGGTGGGGAGAGATGCTTTGATGAAAGACATTCCAGAATCGAAACCAAGCACTGGAAAATACTGGGATTGATATGATGATATTGACAATGCAAACAAACATACCTCAACACGATCTTCAAATCTAGTTTGCTGTCGTCCACGACGCTCAATTGCATTGTGCTTTTGAATTTTGACATCGAGACTAAAAAGATGTCTTCCCCCGTCCTCGTTAAACTTTTAGCAAGTTTGTGTATTGTCACATACAAACTAGCAATTTTATCATAAATTAAACTGAAGATAACATTATTTTGTAAGTTGTTGTTCGCATATTTTGATTATTTAAAATTAAGCTGTTTAAAGTATCAGTGAACTAGAGATAATGTGAAAAGTGCCACACACAAATAATATTAAATTTAATAATTAATAATAAAAAGGAAGGACTCATAAATTTTTGAGATGGAAACTTCCTTTTAGAATACGTATTTCTCCTCTCTCTCATTCCTAGATAGTTATCTCTATTCCAACAAGTGGTGTTAAAAATAGATTTCATCCTAGATTTTTAAGCCCAAAAACGATTCCATATTGTTAAAGTGGACTTACCTTAAAAAATGGTTCTCTTATATTTCTGATTACCCTGGCTATTACGTCACATTGCAACCCCACATTTTCTTACGAGAAGGACCTAAAGAGAGGATCTGGGGAGGGCCCGATTGTATTCTCTATCCATGTCTGTAACTGGGCCTTAAAGCATGTCGGTCTTTTCTGGACAACTACCAAAATTTTCTCCTTTGGGGGCCCTTCCATTGTGTATGGAAATCAGTTTTTTATATTATACGTATTTCTCCTCTTCTCTCATTCCTAGATAGTTACTTCTCATTCCAACAAGTGGTGTTAAAAATAGATTTTCATCCTAGATTTTTAAGCCCAAAAACGATTCCATATTATAAAGTTGGACTTACCTTAAAAATGGTTCCTCTTATATTTCTGATTACCCTGGCTATTACGTCACATTGCAACCCCACATTTTCTTACGAGAACGACCTAAAGAGAGGATCTGGGGAGGGCCCGATTGTATTCTCTATCCATGTCTGTAAATGGGCCTTAAAGCATGTCGGTCTTTTCTGGACAAACTACCAAAATTTTCTCCTTTGGGGGCCCTTCCATTTGTGTATGGAAATCAGTTTTTTATATTATTATTATTATATTATTTAATAATATAAATGTCTATTTCTATTATTTTTATTAAATAATTAAGAAATATTTTCATATTTTATATTATACTATTTTATCGTGATCAACCAACCACTTGAGATTTAGATTTTAATCCTCTAAAATTGTAAACAGCAAATTTTTGTAAAGGAAAAAAAATAAGAGAGAGAGAGAGAGAAGATTTTATATTTATAAAAAAAACTAACAAAATGAACGAAAATACTAAAAAAACTTATCTAAACTTATGAATTTCAATTTCAAAAAATTTAAATCTTAAAATTTATTCATTTGTTTTTTTTTTAACCAGAGAAAGTATTCGTGCGGAGCGTGTGAACCCGTTGAATATGAAACGACAGATTTTTCAATTTTCCACAACGTGGTTTCGATTTTCAATTTGTATTGTTCCTCCACTTCCTCGCTTCATTTAAATTAAATTAAATATGAATAGGCTTCATTTCGCACTGTTGCAGTGCTGTTTTAATCCACGTAAATGATGTCTGGTCCGCACACAAAATGGTTTTGTCTGGTCAATAATCTGTACACATGTATATGGCTGACATCATTTCACGTGAACAAGGGCGACGAATAGATTTTGGCGGTGGCTAAATAGATTTTATAAAATATTTAAAATATATAAATTTGCACAGGTTATTTATCTATAAGAGATAATATCATTCAAGACATGATTAAGTATTAAATATAAAAAATATTAATTTATCATATAGAGAAACTAGTCATTTTACTAAACTCAACTCTTATTTAAACTCTTTAATTTTTTTTTAATTTTTTTCAGTACATTTCTGAATTCTTCAGATCAAATTTTTTATTTGAATCGTTTAGGGTCAAGTTTTACATATTATTTAGTTATTAAATATTAAAATAATAATTTTTATAATATTGATTTTATTATTATTATTATTATTATTTGGTTTAAAAAAACAAAAAGAAAAAAAAATTAATACTGCAAAAGGTTAATGTGTTGGTGAAGAGCACCGAATGAGATGCCTACATGCCAAAAAAGGCAGACCACTTGATGAAGATGAAGAAGAAACAGACAACAACGATTCCACAAGCAAAGAGCGGCGTTGCCGCATTGGATTCAGTTTTGGTACTCATTACTTGGTGAGCATCCAGATCATTTAGATTTTTAATTTGAATAGTTTAAATTTATTAAAAATTTGTTTTTTATCAGGACAATCAACTTATAAAAATTTAAAAAAAATTAATATTAAACAAATATGCACTACCAAATAATATATATCTCTATATTTCAATCACTTTATTCATGCACGCATCATTTCGCATATTTTGCCGCTGCTGAAAAAATTGATGATAATTATATTAATGCATATTCATAGATGAGATAGGATCACGTGCTTCTTCTGCTAGATCTTGAGATCTTGACATTGTTTGTGTCAGGTGATCTCATAACTGAAGCTTTTTCTTGGTGACAGCCTGCCGGATTTGATGGAAGCGGCTGAGCAAAAGGACGAGAAGAGGATAAAGGATGGTGGAGCTGGGAGAAAATTAAAAGACAAAAAATTACGTTGATTCCAGTTGCAACCCATATCATGCCCAAGTCAATTTCACAAGTCATGAGCATCCAACCAAGAAATTCTTTCTTCTTCATACTTTTCCACGCATCATTATGCTTTTCTTATTAGCCACTGATCTGCATCAATAATTAATTAGAAGCTCGCGTTGCATTCTTGCCACGAAGTCACTGCTGAGGAGCAAGGAAGGCACTGTTAATAACCAATGTTCTTTTGCAGCTACATGTTGCCCTCTCCTGTATCATGTTCAGCTTGTGTTGCATGCATCTCTATTACTTTTGCTCTTTCACCTTGTTACCTTGTTTTCACTGATGCTTTTGTTTGTAGCCTGTGCTCTTCGCTATTCGTTCGCCCTTCAATGGAAATGAAATGAGAATTTTCATGGTATGGGGGAAAAATAAAAGAAAGTAACTTCCAGCTCACTGATGCAAATTATACCAACAAGCACGCAAGTTTTATGTCCAATTTAAGAATGGATGAAATTTATTACAAAATGATATCAATTTGATATCAATAAAATTATGTAAATAGATCTCCAGATCTGAAGTCCTCCCCCCACCGAGACTAGATTTTTCAATATATATATATATATATATATAATGCTGATCATTTTACTTTTTTATGTTTTTAGATTCGAAAAATTTATATTTTTCGAAGATTACTCAAGTAATAATTAAGTCTTTATCAGAATTAAGATTTTTACTCAAGGATGTAATTGATACATCAATCATATATAATAAACGAGGAAGAATTTTAGTTAAGGATTAGAATAGACAATTTATTACTAGTGGGTTTAAAAGAATTATAAAATTTTAGTTCAGTTTAGGAAAAAAAATTCAAACTAATTTTAACAATAAAAAAATTAAAATATTATTCACTTGTTATATATAATCACTAGTTGTTAAAATTTTTATTTCACTTGTTAATTTATTAATATCATTTTTAAGTTACATCTATTTGTCAAACAATTAGGAACATTAGTTATTAATTTGTTAACTTTATTTATTAATTTACTAACATCATTATAAATTTATAATTAATGTTAATAAATTAATAAATAAAGTTAGTAATTTAATAATTGATGTTATTATTAAAAAAATAAAAAACTCTCCATGGTGCCAGCCGTCATAGATTGCAAAACCATTTCTCACCACTTCTATATGTATAACTTTGGAAAAAAGTACTTAGCTCCACAGCCAATTTGCATTGCATCACAGACATGGAGTTGCTTTTCATTCTCTTCTTATCTATCTTCCTCCTATTTCTTATCTACAGAACAAGAAGAACGAGAGAAAATCATCCACCAGGTCTTCCTCTTATCGGCAATCTTCACCGGCTTCTCAGCTCTGCTCCGCATCGCTACTTATGGTATCTCTCCAAGCAATATGGTCCTCTCATGTTCCTGCGCTTTGGCATCAAACCCACCATAGTTGTTTCCTCTGCCAGAATAGCCAGACAAAGTCATGAAAACCCAAGACCTCGTATTTGCTAGCAGACCCTCCATGCTTGGTCAACGGAAATTGTCTTACAATGGTTTAGACTTGGCTTTCACACCCTACAGTGACTATTGGAGAGAAATGAGAAAATTGTGTGTCCTCCACCTGTTTAGCTCTCGGCGCATGCAGGAAGACGAGGTTGTGCGAATGATTCGCACGGTATCTCAATCTGCTGCTTCTCACACAGTGATCAACTTGAGCGAGACGTTGATGTCTTTCGCAAGCACCTTAATTTGTAGGATTGCTTTCGGGAATAGGTATGATGTGAAAGACGAAGTGAGTGAGAGAAGCAGATTTCATGGACTGCTAAACGAAGCTCAGGCTTTGATGGCGGCATTCTTCTTCTCAGACTATGTGCCATGGTTGGGGTGGGTTGATAGACTCAGGGGGCTCCTCAGTCGATTGGATAAAACCTGCGAGCAGCTCGACATGTTCTACGAACATGTCATCAACGATCACATGATTCCAACAAAACCTCAAACCGACCAACAAGGCATCATTGATATATTTCTTCAAATAATGAATGCTCCTTCAACCTCGTTGATCTCACTTTGGATCACATAAAAGCTTTGCTGATGGTAAAACTGTCCCTATTTTCTGCACTCCATTATAATATATAGTCTTTTTGTGAAGGTTATTCAGTTTCTCATGTGTGGATGCAGAATACATTTATAGCAGGAACAGACACGAGTGCAGCAACTGTAGCTTGGGCGATGACCGCATTGATGAAGAATCCCAGAGTGATGAAAAATGTGCAAGATGAAATCAGAATGTTATATGGCGAGAAAGATTTTATAAGCGAAGATGATATAGAAAGGCTTCCTTATTTCAAAACGGTGGTGAAGGAGACTCTGAGACTGTTCATACCTGTGCCCCTACTTGTGCCAAGAGAATCCATGGAAAGGTGCGGCATAGAAGGGTACGAGATTGAACCAAAAACTTTAGTTTTGGTGAATGCATGGGCTATAGCAAGAGACCCGGAGAGGAAACGATTTTATCCAGAAAGGTTCTTCAAGTGTTCAGTAGACTACAAAGGGCATGATTTTGAGCTGATTCCATTTGGAGCTGGACGTAGGATTTGTCCCGGAATGCAAATGGGAGTAATCAACGTGGAGCTTGCACTTGCTAATCTTGTTCGCTCCTTTGATTGGGAATTGCCTGCTGGTATCAAAGAGCAAGACATCGACACGGAGTGCATACCAGGAATAACCATACACAAGAAAAATGATCTCTGCCTAGACGCTAAGATCCACAAAACACACCCATACTATTGAAATGTTCTCTGCATTGTACGTGTTGCCCTTTTCTGTTTCATGTTCAGCTTGTGTTGCGTGCATCTCTATTTATTTTTGCTCTTTTACCTTTTTATCACTACTGCTTTTGGTTTGTGGCCTGTGCTCTTCGCTATTCGGACTTCAATGGAAATGAAATGAGAATTTTTCATGGTAAGGGGGAAAAGAAAAGGAAAGTAACTTCCAGCTGACACATGCAAATTATACCAACAAGCACACAAGTTTTACGTCCAATTTAAGGACTGGATGAATTTTATTATAAAATAATATCCATTTAATATCAATAAAATTTTATAAATAGATCTCCAAATCTGAAGTCCTTCCCCTTCCGACACTAGATTTTTTAATACATACATACATACGTGTGTATATATATATATAATATGCTGATCATTTTACTATGCTTTTAGATTCAAAAAATTAATGTTTTTCGAAGATTACTCAAGTAATAATTTAGTCTTTATCAGAATTAAGATTTCTACTTAAGTGTATAATTGATACATCAATCAATATATAACGAAAAAAAGGGAGAATTTTAGTTAAGGGAGACTTAATTACTAGTTAGTCCAAAAGAATTATGAAATTTTAGTTCAGTTCAAGAAAGAAAAGTTAAACTAATTTTAAAAGTAAGAAAATAAAATACACTTCACTTATTATGTAAAATTATTAATTATTAATTTTTTTACTCCACTTGTTAATTTACTAATATGAATTGATATGTTAATAATTATATAAAAACTTGGTATTAGTTGTTCAATCATAAATAACAACATCAGTTATTAAATTGCTAACTTTACCTGTTAATTTAACTAACATTAATTGTAAATTAATGACAAGTTTTATAATTTACTAACATAAATTGTAAAGTACTAACAAGACTTATAATTTTCAATTGATATTAATAAATTAACAAATAAGGTTAGTAAATTAACAACTAATGTTCTCGATTGTTTGATAAATTAATATAATTTATAAGTGATATTGGTAAATTAACAAGTAAAGTAAGAAAATTAACAACTAATGATTTTGTATAATAAGTTAAGAATATTTTGATCTTTTCACAATTGAAAATTAGCAACTTTTTTAATTTATACAATATTAAAATTTATTTGTCGTGTGAGATATTAAGTTTTTTTATAAGCATTTAAAATGATCCCATACCATATAAATCAATGATATTTTACATGTATGAAGATTAAACTTATATATATTAACATAAATTTCAACGGCCTATCATTCAAGTTAACTTTTTTTATTTTAAATCAATAAAAATGTCTACTTATATTGTGTGAGATTTGTAAAATCTCTGTAAATACTTGGCTTAACTATTTCATCATGTGGGATAATGAGTTTTCAAAAATGTTACAATTATTAATTTATATAGTAAATAAATAAACAAATTTTATAAATAATAATATAATAGACATTTTTTAAAGAAATAATTAATTAAATCAATGTATTTAAATTATAATTATGTTTACATGAGTAGATCTTTTGACCACATGAAATTTTTAAATCTCCATAACCTTTAATATAATCGTATTATCATGAATAAGATTTCACAGGTATAACAATTAAATTTTTTATAAAAATATAAATTATATATGTGTATGTAATAAATCAATTAAATTAAATATATATATATATATATATATATAATTATTATCTTATCTTTTTGTCAAGTGAGATTTTTGAATCTCTATAAACATCTAAAATAAATACTACCATGTGATTTAATAAAATTGTGCAAATATGATGATTAAGATAGCGCGCATACTTAAACAATATATATATATATATATATATAATTAAAGAATTAATAAGTAAATAAAATTAGCTATTTGATTCTTATATCACATGAGATTTTAAATTTTTTATAGACATTTAAAATAATTATATTATCTATAAGTTAATAAAACTCAACAGGTATGATGATTAAATTTTTTAAAAAAAAAAGCCAAAAAGGGGGATGATTTTGAACTCTTTTATAATAAAATATATTTTTTCCTTTCTCTCATTTCAAAAATTTAAAAAAATGAAAAAATAATTGAGAATTACTTTTTACAAGTTAAAAAATACTTATCTGAATTTTTAAAAATATTTTATTTACAAAATAGGATGTAATTTTTCAATTAATTTCTCACCAAAAAGAAATAAGATACCAACAAATAAAATTATAATAACTCCCAATTATATGAGTTTTGATTCTTATAGCAGGGTACATTGGCTCTAAATTTTCATTTTAGATTAAGTTTGCTTTATAATAAATAATATTTTTTATTTAAACATAATTTTTAGCAGGTGAATAATAAAAAAATAGTTAAAATAATACAAATCATACAATTAAGTAAGAAAACCATTATACGGGATGAGCAGTTGGGTGTGTAAAATATTTCCTACTCATAATTGAGTTTTAAACCTTTCTCTAACTATAAAAGCCATCTTCATCGCCGTGAGTTAGTTTTCAAGATTTTTCTTCAAAATTTCGGTAGCAATTCCTCTCTTTTTCTTCTCGACGAAGTGGGGACCGTGGGCGCGACACTAACGCTATCAAATCGATGAAGCATCTTATCTGTCGGCATCGTAGCAGCCATAGCTGCTGAAATTAATTATTCGGCAAGCCATATATCTGTATAAATAATACCAAAATTGTATGTGTTATAAGTATGTAATTTGAAGTGGCGTATGCGCTATTTTCATTCTATACTTGCTTCGACATTGTCTTTATTATTTATGCCTATTGTATGCTACCGGAACCATGCAAACAAGACTGCTGCAAAACATAGATTATGTCATCTCGTTTATTATTTACGTACCTTTACTGTTTGCGTCTCACATTAATACTCCGTTTGTTTTCAAATATAAGAAAAAACAATCAATTCACAGTTTGAAAAAATTAATTAAATATAAAAATTATGTCTAAGATTTAAAAAATTAGATAAAAATTATCCTTGTAATTAATGAAATAAATATGAATTTTATAAGAGCCAGCTTGATAAAAATGTAATAAATATTTCTTGAAATTTATAATTTTTTTATAAATAAAAATAAAGAAACACGTGATAATTTTTCTTTTATATAAATATGGAGGAATATATTATTACTTTTCAAGTGTATATTTTTTTTTTTAACTAGCAAGTGGATATTAGCTGATTGACTATAAATGGAGTTCACTGTAACCTGAGAGGTGAATGTAAATTAATATATTTAAATGTTTTTTTTTTCTTATATTGGGAAGGTTTGGAATTTAAATTGTACATCTCTATCCATATCTTGTCTGATCTTTTCCTTTTTTTTCTTAAACACCCCAACATTTTATCCTTATCACTTGAGTTAGTCCCAAATGACTATAGATTTTATTATTTTAATGTTTAATAAAATCTCACGTCAAGATTTTTTTTTTTTATAAAAATAGAACTTTTCATTTGTTCATAGTTTTTATCTGCATAAAAGGCATGTGACGGATCGTATCTAAATTTGTTTGGCCAAGGATGGAGTATCTCATTAGAGGTACCGTGTTTAAATAAATTTTCAACCGGACCTGAATGTGGCTGCACTGATTACTGGAATATCTAATTAACTATGATGCTATAAATTTATTGAAACATTCGAAGTTATGCTTTACAATATCATTCAAAAAAAAAATGTATGGACATAGTGTATTATTCATATCCTATCCAATAAAAATATGTCATATTAGGTGTTACATCGGTTCAATTAATAAAACATTATGTACTATTATTTATAATAATTTTATTTTTATAATAGACTGTTTTTTTTTAATTTTTTGTCATTTTGCTACTTCATGCTACATGACTGAAGCAGTGAAAAATTACATCCCCCGTATTTTTTTTTTTTTTGGGAACTGTCAACGATATAAGTACGTACTAGACTTTCTGTTAATTAAAGAGACGACGTTTATATATAAAAAATTCCTAGCTTAGTGAAATAATACAATATATGTATATAGAAATATGTGAATAAATAAATAAAAAAATAGACACATAAAAATAAATTTCATATACAATACTTTCTCCCGTATCTCTACTAAGAACGAAAGAGAAGAAGCAATCATATAGCGTTAGGTAATTCTAATTCTCAAGTGGTGAAGCCGTGGAGAGCGGATCAAGATCACTTCAGATGTGTTTGGATTAAAAATTTTAAAACTGAGGTTAAAATTAATTGAGGTTAGCAAACTAAAGTTGAAAGAAATGTCTGTGACTTTAACGTGATTTATATTTGAATATTTTTTTTCACAAATCAGTTAAATTAACTAAAATTTATTTGAATGATTTGATTCAAAAACTAGTTGAGATATACAATGACAAAAATAGACATCAATTTTTTTGTAAATATTTTTGTAACTAATATGATATTTTTAGGAAAGAATATTAAACTTACAATTAAATTTTTCAGAAAGGTAAAATTAAATTATACAATTTTATTTTTTAAAAGTTAGAATTAAAAAATCTAAGATAAATGACATATTAAATTTTTTAAAAATTTATAAATGTGTTGCACTGATTTTAAAAAATAAATTACATTGCTACTAACTTAAAAAAATTATTGTTTATGATTAGTTTTTTATTCCATTTAATTTAATCATAATTGATTTAATGATTCAATTTGTATAATCTCATATTTCTTTTTCTTTCTATTTTTTTCTGAAGCCTTGTGCAAATATTTTACGGTAAAATGAGAGATTGAGGAAGCCAAGAGATATCATGTGAGGACAAGAAAGAGAAAATGCAACAGCCCTCCGCTCACCCCGCCTCCCCGAGATCTTTTGTGACGCTAGACACTCTCCCCCCAAGCCTCACAACAGGGTGACCCCACCCCTTATGATGAGCATCAAGAGACAAAGGCTTTCCCGCAGTAGTGTACGGGATTATTCCCCTTACGGAGAGCCTCCCCAGGTTCGATCCTCCAACCATGTGGTTCAATGATACCAGGTTCAGCCTCAACTTTGTTATATATGAGAGGTCAGCCTTAACTTTGTTATGTAGGAGAGGTTGGAGAATCGAACTTGGGGAAGCTCTCTACAAGAGGAATAATCCTGCACACTACTGCGGGGAAGCCTTTGTCTCCTGATGCTCACCGTAAGGGGTGGGGTCGTCCTGTTGTGAGGTCTGGGGGAGAGTGTCCAGCGCCGCGGGTGACGGCGAGATCCCAAGGAGGGCTGTTACAAAAAACCCACAAAACAATGAATACCAACTTCACTTTCCCACGTTACGTTGCTCCAGAAGTTGTATTCTGTGGCTTCAGTTCTAACGCTCGTTTCTTTCCCAACGCTCTTTACAAAATTTTTGTAGCAAACAAGAATAAAATTTTTATAATGAGCTTTTGATACCTCAACTGAGATTATGATTACCCAAAGCTTAGTTACGTGTTTATCCAAACATACACTTCATTTTGCTATATGGACGTCGCGAGGGCCAATTGATGGAAATCTTTATAATTACTCCCTCTGACTATAATACAAAAAATCGATAACTAATTTATAGTTATTAAAAAATTTAAAATTAAAATATACTTTTAATTCTATAACTCTATATGAGTTTTAGGTTGGCCTCTTAATTTTATAAAGGACTTTTTTACTCTCTTAACTTTAATATAGTTAATTTTATCACAAAAATATTATATTAAACTTTCAAGTATCAACAAAGAATTTTTAAATATTAACATATTAAGTTTAATTTTTTAAAAATAACAATGATTGATATAAAAAAAATAACCATATGAAACTAATGGATTAAGGGATTGAAAAGATACTTTATAAAATTAAGAGATCAAAATCACACATTAATCAAAAATTAATTGACACTTTAATCCCTTAAACATTTATGTTTTTTAATTACGTTTTAAATTAATATTTTATATAAGTTTTTTTTATACAATTAAAATTTTAATGCATCATTATTTTAAAAATAATAATACATGAAGTAAAGTTGTAAATAATTATAAAAATTATTTAATATCTCATATTTTGATTAAATAAAGCTTTTAAAATAGAGTTAAGTCTAGTAAAAGGATTAGTTCCTCATATGATGAATTAAAGTTTAAATTTTTATTTAAAAATGGTGTTCACAATTAATATTCAACATTACTTTAAATAAAATTACCTCTAATAATAATACACGTGACCAATAATTAAAAAAAAAAGTATGTTCACAAAAACAGTGGAGTAAGTAAAAAATTTATGCTGAGAGATTAAATGATTTGAATCCACAGAATGGTTCTCTGCAACAGCCAAAATACCACGAGGAAATGACAAGGCGCGCGCCACAAACCATTCCTCTGTTTTCTTGTCTTTTCTTTCCGTGTTTTTTCAATTAATCATATTCACATAATCCCCACCTGATCTATTTATAAATTATAACTTAGAATCAAGAGCTCAGCGGCACACCATGTACACAGACATGTTGGCACTACTGGTCATTCTCTTCTCATCCATCTTCTTCCTATTTCTAATCTACAGAACAAAAACCACCAGAGCACACCTACCACCAGGTCCTCCGGGTCTTCCTCTCATAGGCAATCTTCATCAGCTTCCTCACTCTGGCCAGCATCGCTATTTCTGGCTTCTCTCCAAGCAACATGGCCCTCTCATCTTCCTTCGCTTCGGCCTCAAGCCCACCATAGTTGTTTCCTCTGCCAGAATAGCCAGACAAGTCATGAAAACCCACGACCTCGTATTTGCTAGCAGACCATCCCTGCTTGGTCAACAGAAATTGTCTTACAATGGCTCCGACTTGGCTTTCGCTCCCTATGGTCAATGCTGGAGAGAAATGAAAAAACTTTGCGTTCTCCACCTGTTCAGCTCTCGGCGCATCCACTCTTTTCGTCCCATTCGGGAAGACGAGGTCGTGCGAATGATTCAAAAGTTGTCTCATTCTGCTGCTTCTCGCAGAGTAATCAACTTGAGCGAGACCATGATGTCTTTCACTGGAACTTTGATTTGTAGGATTGCTTTCGGGAAGAGGTACGAGTTGGAAGACGAAGGAAGCGAGAGGAGTAGATTTCACGGACTGCTCAACGAATCTCAGGCCTTGTTGGCAGAATTTTACTTCTCAGACTGTATACCATGGTTGGGGTGGATTGACAGAATCAGAGGACTTCACAGTCGTCTGGATAAAATCTTCAAGCAGCTCGACGAGTTCTACCAACAAGTCATCAACGACCACATGAATCCAACAACCCCTCAAACCGACCAACGAGACATCATCGATATCTTTCTTCAAATAATGAATGCTCCTTCAACCTCAGTTGATCTCACTTTGGATCGCATCAAAGCTTTGCTCATGGTAATACTGTCTCTATTTTTGGGCGCTGCATTGGAATATAGTATTTCTTGAGGGTTATTGGTTGATTAATTTCTCTTATGTGGATGCAGAATATATTTATAGCAGGAACAGACACGAGTGCAGCGACAATAGTTTGGGCCATGACCTTACTGATGAAGAATCCCAGAGTCATGAGAAAGGCACAAGATGAAATCAGAAAGTTACATGTAGAAAAAGATTTTATAAACGAAGAGGATGTAGAAAGGCTTCCTTATCTGAAAGCAGTGGTGAAGGAGACACTGAGATTGTTCCCACCTGCACCGTTGCTCGTTCCACGAGAATCTGTGGAAAAGTGCAACATGGAAGGGTATGAGATTCAACCGAAAACTCTAGTTTTGGTGAATGCATGGGCTATCGGGAGAGACCCAGAGGCATGGGAAGATGCAGAACAATTTTATCCAGAAAGGTTCTTCAACTGTTCGATAGACTTCAAAGGTCAAGACTTTGAGCTGATTCCTTTTGGAGCTGGTCGCAGGATTTGTCCAGGCATTCACATGGGAGTGGCCACCGTGGAGCTTGCACTTGCTAATCTTCTTCACTCTTTTGATTGGGCATTGCCCCGTGGGATTGAGAAGCAAGACATTGACACAGAAGTCATGCCAGGAATAACAATGCACAAGAAAAATGATCTCTGCCTTGTTGCAAAGTCAAGAATCACATAGCACGCTCACATTCGTACCTATTGGCTTAGGTTGTTCACAATATGATTCCAGATCTATGTAGCTTCAAGTGTGATAGACGAAATTTGTGCTTGTCGTATTCTGATCACAATAGTTGATCTTGATCTTTACAAAATGAAGACGTCAACATGGACTCTGATAAATATTGAAGTGAGGATAATTAACTATATGTTACAAGTTTGATTGAAACTTTGGGAGTTAAATAACTTGCGCGTCACTTAACACCACACCCTTCTAATAATATACGTGCATAACTATTTTTGCAATTTATTTATTAGATCATTATATAGATATAAATATATATATATATATAGATGCTGATTCTCATTCACTGTGTCAGGTATAAATAGAAGAAAATTCATATATGCATGTATACAGGCCGAACAGAATGGATCAAGGAAGGGAGAAGAATGCATCTAACTAATCAATAATTCGCATATCAGAGTAACGTAATGATTTCCGTTTGACAGAATGATGCAAATACATTAATCTAAACATACAGTTTTTTTTTTAAATAATACTTGACGTTACGTTCCATTAATTAAAGACGTGGGGACAATATTCTAAAGTTAATGATGAATTCAAAGCAATTTCTTTAAATCAATATTAAATTCAATAATTTAGTAAATCATCAATATCTATCAATATCAACATATAAATTTTATAACAAGAACTGTAGTAATTAACCTATTAACATAGTATATATTAGCTTAGAGGTTTTCCTTTTCGATTATTTAGATGTCAAGGAAGGTATTTATTTTAATTATTTATGTCCTATTTGTTTTTCTTTTTTGAAACATCTTAAACTAACGTGCAGGGTTGCGCCAAGAGTATCTAAAAAAAATTGATGAATAAATTAAATAAAATGTATTTTAGATTGTTAAATAAATTTTTCCCAGTGAATTTTTTTATAAACAATAAATAAGACGAGGGTAATTTCAGCCAAAATAAAAAGATGGGTGCAATGTATTGTACAGAGTCAATTATAGCCGTTAGCCATATTATCCATGGCTTACTACGTAATGTGGCTCCATGTAGATTTGAGCGACAACAAAACTAGATGCGTTCTCATTGAAGTGCCGTGTAAAGTCTGAATAATAAATTGAGGGATAATGAGAGTTTTGATGTTTTAATTCTATCTCAATTATAAATTTGATTCTTTAAATTTAATTTTTATGAATTTGATCTTCTAAATTTAACTCAATTATCATTTCAATTTTCATGTTTGAAGAGAAGATGAAACTATTAAAATTCACTAATTTTGATAAGAAAATACTGATGTAGACATATATATTAATAAAAAAAGTATAATTCTTTAGATAGAAAAAGAAATTTAAAATTTTTAAAAACAAAAGAACAAGATTGAGAGAAAGGAATTAGTTTGATAAAATTAAACTGATTTAATAGCTAATTTGTTCTCAATTAGCTATATGTACATGTTAAATCAAAACATATTTTGTACATTAGATTAATTCGAGAGTCAATTTATGTTTTAAAATTTAAATAACTAATATGATAATTTAAAAAAACATAAAGAATTAAAATAAATCAATAAAAAATAAATTTGAGGAATCAAATAAATAATTAAAATAAATTTAAGAGACTAAAAATTTTATTAATAATCTATATACACACAGGGTCACACGTTTATATTGATTTATAGACTTGTAAAGTTTGTAATAACATTTAACTAGATATTTTTTCTTCACATATTAAAAAACATACAATTTTTTTTTACTTCTCACGGCTATCTTAAGAATGATTTTAATATTTTTATTTAATACGATTCTATATTTTAAAATTTTTAACTCAAAATATTATGATAAGCTGAGGCATTCAACTATCTCAACTGGATCAAGTGCTGTTCAATGTTAAAAACACAAACTTCCTGGATTTTTATTTGGTTTGCTTTTATCTTATATGATTTGTGCCAACTATATTTAAATTTTATACGAAAAAAATCAAACACCACATGTGGTGCCAGACTGCGAGGGGATATTTAGTGGGCATATATAAGAATACAAGTTGAAATTGCTTCGAAGTTTGAACCAACAACGTGATTCAAGAGGCTAATGGGAGCCACATTTTGAAGGACGCGTGCCAGAATTAAATTGTCCTCTGCTTCCGCGGTGGCGTCTCTCTCCTCTCTCGATCTTGATTCTGCTCTGTATTGACAGTTTTTTTTTTTTAAAAAAAAAAAAACCCTCCCACTCTTCTGAAACCAAATCCACAACTTTGCATTTCTAAGAAACCATTCAATCGACTCCACTTCTGCACATATCTCATAATCAAACCTCTCCATCCCTCAACGCCCAGTTTGCATCTCATCGTAGATATGGTGCTGCTTCTCGTTCTCTTCTCCATCTTACTCACATTTCTCATCCACACAACAAGAAGAACCAGAGCTCATCTCCCACCGGGTCCTTCCGGTCTTCCTCTCATCGGCAATCTTCTCCACCTTCCTACCTCTGCCCCACACCACTATTTATGGCAACTCTCCAACCAATATGGCCCTCTCATCTTCCTGCGCCTTGGCATCAAACCCACCATAGTTGTTTCCTCTGCGAGAATAGCCAGACAAGTCCTGAAAACTCACGACCTCGTATTTGCTAGCAGACCATCCTTGCTTGGTATACGTACATTTTCTTACAATGGTTTAGACTTGGGTTTCGCTCCCTACAGTGATCACTGGAGAGAAATGAAAAAAATCTCTGTCCTCCACTTCTTTAGCTCTAGACGCTTCCACTCTTTTCGTCCCCTTCGGGAAGACGAGGTTTTACTACTGATTCGAAAGTTGTCTCATTCTGCTGCTTCTAGCAGAGTAATCAACTTGAGCGAGACAATGATGTCCTTCACAAGCACTTTAATTTGTAGGATTGCTTTCGGGAGGAGGTATGATGCAGGTAACGAAGTGACTGAGAGAAGCAGATTTCACGGGCTGCTCAACGAATCTCAGGCCTTGTTGGCGGAATTTTACTTCTCAGACCATATGCCATGGTTGGGGTGGGTTGATAGACTCAGAGGACTTCTCAGTCGACTGGATAAAACCTTCAAGCAGCTCGACATGTTCTACCAGCAAGTCATCGACGACCACATGAACCCAGCAAAACCTCAAACCAACCAACAAGACATCATCGACATCTTTCTTCAAATAATGGATGCTCCTTCATCCTCGTTTGATCTAACTCTGGATCACATAAAAGCTTTCCTCATGGTAATATTGTCTCTGTTTTTTGGCGTTGCATTATGAAGTGTCATTCTTGAACGTATTGGATTTGTTTTATGTGGATGCAGAATTTATTTATAGCAGGAACAGATCCAGGTGCCGTGACAGTAATTTGGGCTATGACCTCCCTGATAAAGAATCCAAGAGTGATCAAAACGGTACAAGATGAAATCAGAAATGTATATGGCGAGAAAGATTTTATCAGTGAAGAGGATATTGAGAAGCTTCGTTATCTTAAAGCAGTGGTGAAGGAAACTCTGAGACTATTCCCCCCTTCGCCGTTACTTTTGCCACGAGAATCCATGAAAAGGTGCGACATAGAGGGCTATCAAATTCAACCAAAGACTCTGGTGCTCGTGAATGCGTGGGCTATAGCGAGGGATCCAGAAACATGGGAAGAGCCAGAAGAGTTCTATCCAGAGAGATTCTTAAGCTGTTCAATAGACTTCAAAGGCAATGATTTTGAACTGATTCCATTTGGAGCTGGACGAAGGATTTGTCCTGCGATGCACATGGCAATGGTCACTGTGGAGCTTACACTTGCGAATCTTCTTCATTCATTTGACTGGGAATTGCCAGATGGGATTGGCAAGCATGACATCGACACAGAAGTCCTTCCAGGAATAACAGTGCACAAGAAAAATGACCTTTACCTAGTCGCCAAGAATCACGTGGCAAACCACATCAGCACCTAGCCATTTAGGTTGTTCCCAATCATCAGCACCGAGATCCGAAGAATGCCCCATGAAGTCTCGAAGATAGGGCGTGATCGAGATGAGGTAGCAAATCGACTTGCTAAGCAAGCTCTGGGACAGTCCACCCACCTGCAGATTTTTAGCCGCAGAAGGATGCACCTTCTTGAGTGATGACGGACCTGCTCAATTTGCTACTGTGCTGTCCCCCCCCCCCCCCCCCAAAAAAAAAAACTCTCTTTTTTCTTTCTGTCTTGGTTTGTTGCTGTAGTTGTTTGTTGCCCTCGCTCGGTGCTCAACGTGCAAATATAGTGTATCTAATTGAAGCGATTACATATTTTAATAGTAGAACATGAGATTCACGATAAGCTAGTTGAACCTGACATCCCTCAATAAATTTCTCGAGTATTTTAATCTAAAAATATAGAATCAGTAAATTCATATAAATTTTGAGGGTTAAAAATATATAATACCGAAAAAATTAAAAAGCTCTGAAATGGCATGGCCCCCAATGGCCTCGATTCGTACATGGAATTGAAGGGGTTAGATTGTGATTGGACCTTGGACCGGGCAACACTCAGTATCATATTGAAAAATCAATCATGGGTTTAAAATTTTGAGACCAGATTACCCCCTACACTCTCTTTCATCGTCTCAACGTCTGCGGGCGGCGAGCCGTCGAGCACTCTTCTCCACATCGTTCTCGCTCACTGGTGCCGTATGCGTTTCCCTTCTCTCCATCCGGTGTCATCCTTGCTTTTCTCGACACCGCCGTCACCATCTCACTCAAGCTTCCCAAAGCTGTGCATTGCCAAAAAAATAAAAAAAGAAGACCCATGGCGATTCAGCCCGGATCCGAGAAGAGCCATTGCAACAGGAATGAGAGACCAAGGAAACTGAGACTGGAGCGAGAAAAGGACAATTTCTCAGCAGAGTGGAGAGGCGCAAGCCCAGAATTGGTGAGTGGGAAGGGAAAAGTTGAGGCAGAGGAAGCAGGAGACTGTAAGAAAGCACTCGAATATTCGAATTTTGTTTTTAAAATTATTTTTAATTAATTTTTTTATATTAATTACTTATTTTTTAAAAATATAATATATGTTTTTTTATATTTAAAAATTATATAAGATTTAAATATATAATATTTTAATATAAAATAATTCAAAATTTAAAAAAATAATTAATATTTATTATATTTTATAAAAATAAAATTTTTTTATTTGAATACTTGTATCCTGAACTCAATCAGAAATGATCCAAATATAAAAATATTATATTTTTTAAAATTTAACTCTAACTTTTTTTTAAATAAGTTTGGGCTAACCTTTTCAATTTAACGTGAATTATTGACTCTAAATTGGAGGCCTGAATGGATGAATTATTGAGAGGTGAGTGAAAAGTCAACATCTTCATCGCCGGCATTGGCATAGTGAGTTCACCGTTGGTTGAAGGAAGAAGCCGAAGATTTTGTGTCTTTTTAGTTATTTTTGCCTGGATCTTTGGTATTAACTTTTTTTTTTATTTCATGTCATACTAAATATCATTTTAAAATTTATTCTCACTGTTAATATCATTCTCAATCTCTCAAAATTCAACACTTGTATCAAACGGTTTCGGTTTTGACACTGTAGTGCTCAACACCAACACTACGGTTGGGCCGTGTTTTTTTTTTTTTTTTGCTTTTTTTAACCACAATTCATTATAATAATAAATAAATATTATAAAATTATTATTTTAATATTTCATAAATAAATAAAGATTATGAAGTTAAAATTAAACCTAACTAGTTTAACTCACTAAAATTTAACTTAAAAAATTTATATATAAATTTTGATTTGAACAATTCAAAACTATATTGAAAACTAGCAAATAGGTTAATATTGAAAGGTGTCCAAAAATTCAGAAAGAGTGCTAACATTGTTTCTAACAAAATTTCTAAGATAGTCACTCATAAGAAGTCGCCTAGCATGCATGAGGGAATTATACAGTTGGGATGTGGTAAAGAATCCATGCAGTGGAGAGCAACTTCAATTGTTTTGTGTCCCCTCTCCCAACATACTTCCGACCTATAAATAAGGTAAGGCCCTGTATCATAGTAGTTACGTCCATGTATAATGGCACTCTTTTATAAAATCCTGCAACCCATTGATTATCTTTGTTCTAAATAGCGGTAAAGCAGATATATTTCCCTTCCTTCGTACCTGTTATTTTCAGTTTCAACATGTTATGCTGTTGATTCTGGGAATCATCATTTCTTTTCATTATGCCCAGGTGACATAGCAATTAAGAATCTTTCTATCTTGTATGGCTTTGAACAGGCTATTTTTCACATTAAAATAAAATCATTTCCTCTTTATCAAACAGAAATTTATAGCTAGCCACCCAAAGATCCCGGCAAATATAAGAGAACAAAATTTTCCAAGGAACCTTATTAGTATTAGAAGATCCCACATCATTTTCCAAGTTTCAAGCTATCCATTGTGTAGTATTTCCCTGCATGAATAGCTGCCAGAAGACCTCATTGACTACTTGTCTCCAATCCTTGAATACATGCAGCTTGTCTTCTATCTCCACACAACTAAAAGGGCATTGGTTTGAATCTAATAGCCCTCTCTTGAAGCGAAGATTTGCTGTATGAACCTTACCATGTGCCATCAACCATAAAAGCATTTTCATTTTATCCAGAATCTACAATCTCCATGTAGATTTCCACTTGAAATCTAGTCGCCTTGTGGTACCTGCAGTTAAAATCATACGAGCAAACCTAATGGAGAAGGCTCCATCTCTATAATGCTTCCAGGCATAAATATCTCTCTCCCTCAAGCTAAAATCAAGTATAGTGCGAATAATGGTGTTAACTAGCATAAATGGAAATAGAATGTTCAGTTTTGACATGTCCCAGTGCCCTGATGGAGTTAGATAATCACTCACATACTTATCAAAATCAACTAGTCCCACGAGATTAGGTGCGAAATCAATAATTTTAAAATTGAGGGGAGACCAAATATAAAATATTTTTTTATTTTATTAATTTTACACAAATGTCTATCTATGAGAGGTAATGTCATTCAAGACATAATTGGGCATTAAATATAGGTATTTTTTTTAACAAGAATTGAAACATTAATTTGTTACTGTATAAGAAACTAGCTCATTTTGTTAGACTCAACCCTTATTTCAAACTCTTCAGATCATTTTAAATTTTTTTTCAATATAGTTTTAAACTATTTAAACTAAAAATTTTATTTAAACTATTCAGGTTCAATTTTAATATCTTAATATTCATTTATTTATTAAATATTAAAATAATAATTTTATAATATTTATTTATTGTTATTATAACGAATTTGTGGTTTAAAAAACAAAAAAAAATTAACGCTGCCAAACGGTACTGTTTTAATGCTGAGCACCGAAACTAAATTCATATCAAACAGGGGCTATAACTCCCCTCCTCTGGACATGACTTTCCTGGTCTTAAGTGCTGGAGGAGAAATTGAGAAAAGAGAACAACTCGTTCCCTTCCCTTTGCCATGCAAATGTTCCGTGAGAATGCGCGCAGTCATAAAATAACTGCAACCCTCCAATATACTCACAGGGAAGCAAATATTATATTATTTCAATTATTTTAATTTAGAAAAATATAAAAAAGTTGAGTTGAGAATTAAAGAAAAAATAACAAATATTATAAAATCAATGATAAATAAAATAAAATTTTAAAATCATAAAATTAATTTTATAGAATTTATGAATACTTTTTTTAAAAAATCATAATAAAGCTTTAATTTGTTGAAAGTTGAAATACGTGTAATGACTTAAAAGTTTTGGAGTATTTTTATAACTTAAAAAATATGGTTACATAAAAAATTCTGAATAATTATATGCACGCTATGTTTAAAAAATGAATAATATACAAACTGAAATCATATGTTCAACACATAAAATTAAAATTTATACAGAGGAAATATATTTTTGACAGTTTTCACATGTCATGATATACTTATGATTCAAACAAAAGATTATTATATATATTTTACCTATAAAATATTATTATATATATTCAATTTATTAAAGAATCAATATATATCTCAAAAAATTATATGCTTGACTGAAGCTAATTTTAATCAGTATTATATATAAATTAAGCAAGACTAAATATATATTTAAGCAAATACTCAATTTGTATCACAGTCGATTTCAAATAATTTGATTTAAAAAAGAGTAGAAAGTATGATATATATTCTTTTTTAACTAATGAGAGGTTAATAAAATTTAATAGTAGTCTAATCGCAATGAGTGGATTTGTAGAAAGAATATCAGCTTCTGAGTTAATGATCTCATAGTTTTTTTTTTTTTTTGTTGGGGGGGGGGGGAGTTTAATTTCATAGTTCGGTATCTTGGAATACTTGAGTTGTTACCATTTCTGTATCTCATGAGTGTTTTTAACTAATGTGTAATCAAGATTATGTATGTCCCAGCCAATAAGAAGCTGTCAATGAATATAAAATAAAAAAATTATATACTTAATCTTATATATTTAAAATGCTTGCTTACACAATTAAATCAAGGTATGTGTATCAGAGAAAATTAATATTTTAATCATTTAACTTTTAACTCACTTATAACTCGGTCTCTCAATTATGACTCGCTGTGACTCAATCTCTCAACTATAATTTGCTGCAACTCACCTCTTCAACTTTTAATTCACCTATAATTTGATCCTTATTTTTTAATTTTTTTAAAAATTTCCTTATCAAATAAGAGGGATAAAAAAATGTTCATATATTATTCTAAAATACCCTTCCCTTACTCATTGATGTGAGATCATTGATGTGAGAGATAAGCTAACATGAAAAAAAATTAACAAAAATTCAGGAACAAATTTGTGAGTGATTCAAAAGTTGAGAGATTGAATTATAGGCGAGTCATAGTTGAGGGATTGAGTCGCAGCGAGTCATAATTAAATGATTGAGTTATAAGTGAATTAAAAGTTGGAGTACTAAAATATTAATTTTCTCTTTATTCTATAATAAATTTTTATTATTAATATTAATAACACATTTAAATCTAATCATTTTGATTTAATTTAATAAAATATATTAAACATATAAGAGTACTTGGATCCATAAAATCATAACAGTAAACTGGAGAAAACAATAACATGTTACAACTCAGTACAACAAAGACGACAGTATCCCGCGCCACAAAAACGATCACAATTGACAGTTCACGAGTAGATGACGAGTTGTATTGGGCCGCTGATGACACGGGAGCCTTTACACTGTCAATAATACTTTTATTAAAAATAAAAAAAAAATGAAAAGAACAATCAAATAGTATCTGATATAGTAATTTTAAAATAAATAAGCCATTTATATTTTAAATTTATACAATATATCAAATATTTGAATAAAAATTTAGGATGAAGATATCAAAATTTATAAAAATAAATAAATAAATATTTATATATTTAAAATTATATTTTAACATAATTAAAGTGATCTTAATTAACAAGAAGTGAAATCATATAATAAAATATAAATATGTATTCACACAAACACCAATTTTATAAAATTCATTCCAAACATTTTTCAACAAAAAAAAAACCAACACATATGGTATACTCTAAATATTAAGTATAATTTTTTATTAATGAAAGGATAACCAAAAAGAAAATATTTAGTGAACTAAAAAAATATACTATTTTTATGGGAAAGTGACAATAGAATTTCACTTAAATATATAATAACAATCAAGTCCTTAAAATGTTATAATTTCTCTGAAATTCTTAGGTACATTTCTGACATTAATGATTATAAGTTAAATGATTAAATTCTTTTTGTTTAAAATAAAAATAATGAGTCTGGCTCTATTTTCTCAATCATGATATTTGTTTAAGAAATCACAATTTTTTTGTGAAGCAACAAAATTAAATTAAAAATCACAACTTTTCATGTAGAATTTCTTTTATGATTAATAAATAAATTTTAAAAATAATCAATCTTAATTATAATTTTTATTTAAAAAATTACAATTTTAATTTTATGAATCATAGAAATTGAATAAAAAATTATAACTTTTCAAGTAAAATTTATTTTATTATTAAATTTTAAATTTTAAAAATAATTTATTACAACTTTTGTTTAATCAATCATAACTTTTATTAGGTAAATTGCAATGATTGAATAAAAAATCAAAATTTCTTACTTGAAATTTTTGTCCAAGTTTTAAAAACAACTAATTACAAAATTTTGTTTAAGCAATTACAGTTTGTATTTTGTAAAACACAAAAATTGAATAAAAAATTATAACTTTTCACTTGAATCCCATAATTTTTTATTCTAAATAATGGATGATTTAATTATTTAATTTAAAATTATTAATTTTATAAAGATACTTAGGGACTTCAAAAAAATATTATAGCATTTTAAGAAGCTCGATTGTTATTTATATATTTTGATAAAATTTTATTATTACTTTTCTTATTTTTCTTCCAATATATCATAAAAATACATATATTATAAAATGCTAAAATATATGCGCACGTGCATGGGATCTTTTTAGAAAGAATTACATTCAAGTCTTACATAAGAAAATTAATTTCATTCATGGATCTTGTAATAATTATTTTCTTTATATGAAACTTCAATATAATTCTTTTATCTTTTAAGTGAAAATCACAATAGAAGACTCGAAAGAAATTTTTATTTCAAACAAGAATTAAATAATTTTGAAATTGCTTTGCAACACTATAAAACTTAAATACAATTAAAATTTATTGTTAAAAAATAAAACTACTTCTCATAAACACACACTTTTTAACATCAATTCCTCAATTAAGAAAAAAAAATCCTATTTTATTTTAACAACAATTAATTCTCTAAATAACAACTTCATAAATTAACTTAGTAGTGGAGTGAAATGAGTGTTGTGATTTAGTGAATAAATTTATATTTAAGAAAAAAAAACTTTAATGTTAATAACAATTAATTTTTTCATTAATAACTCTAAAATATTCACTTGGTGGTAAAAGAAAGTAGGGTTGTGTATGTTGGCCTGGTGGCCTAATCAACTTAGTCCTACTCTAACTAATTAGGCTAGTTGGGTTGAGCACCAAGTAGTCCTAGCCCAACCTTGCCCGGCTCAAAAATATATATTTATTTTTATTTTTTAAAGCTTAATTAGTTTATAGTGTTAGTTTGCTTAATATTTTTTATATATTACATTGTTTCCATGTTTGTTATGGATATCTTTGTAATTTCAATTTTTCTAATCTTTCTAAATATTTAAAATTGATTTTTTTTTTCTTATATCATATAAAAGTAATAAATAATGATATAAAAAATTTAAAAAAGTATTATTTTAAATAATTATAATTATAATTTTTGTTATTTAATAAAATTATTTTTATTCAGGCTATCCAATACTCAAGTACGCACATTGGACCGGGCATCAAGCTCGGGTGGAGCCCAGCCACAACTTAGTCCATGTGCACCCCTATAAGGAAATTTGGTGACCTGATGAACAAGCTTTTATTTAAGAAAAAAACAAGTTTTATTTTTATTTTAATAATTAATTTTATTTATTTATTTATCATCATATGTCCGTATGGCTCGGGGGCTGTGGTCTTCATGCGGGTTGGCCCTGTATACAACCACGCGGTAATTACGCCACTTTATATTATTATATATGTGTGTGTTGGAACTTCGAGTGATCAGCTTCCTGGCTCCATACACATTTTGCATCGCTTCACAAATATGGAGGTATTGTTCATTTTACTCTCATCCGCCTTCATCTTGTTTCTTATCCACAGAACTAGAACCAGAGCACATCTTCTTCCACCAGGTCCTCCAAGTCTTCCTCTCATAGGCAATCTTCACCACATTCCTAGCTCTGCTCCACATCGCTTCTTATGGCATCTCTCCAAGCAATATGGCCCTCTTATGTTCCTGCGCTTTGGCGTCAAGCCCACCATTGTTGTTTCCTCTGCCAGAATAGCCAGACAAGTCATGAAAACCCACGACCTCGTATTTGCTAGCAGACCGTCGTTGCTTGGTCAACGGAAATTGTCCTACGATGGCTTAGATCTGGCTTTCACTCCCTACAGTGACTACTGGAGAGAAATGAGAAAATTGTGCGTCCTCCACTTGTTTAGCTCTCGACAAATCCGCTCCTTTCGTCCCATTCGGGAAGACGAGGTTGCGCGAATGATTCGAAATCTGTCAGTCTGTGCTGCTTCTCAGAGAGTAATCAACTTGAGCGAGAGGTTAATGTTTTTCACAAGCACTTTGATTTGTAGGATTGCTTTCGGGAAAAGGTACGAGGTGGAAGACGAAGGGCGTGAGAGGAGTAGATTTCATGGGCTGTTGAACGAAGCTGAGGCTTTGTTGGTGGAATTTTATTTCTCAGACTATCTGCCATGGTTGGGGTGGGTTGACAGACTCAGAGGACTTGTCAGTCGATTGGATAAGACCTTCAAGGAGCTTGACTTATTCTACCAACAAGTCATCGACGACCACCTGAATGCAACGACATCGCCAACCGACCAGCAAGACATCATCGATATCTTTCTTCAAATAAAGGATGCTCATTCATTGTCGTTTGATGTCACTTTCGATCACATCAAAGCTCTGCTTATGGTAACATTGTCTCATTTTCTATAATGCATAAGAGCCTTTATTTTTTGAAGGTTATTCAATTTGTTTATGTGGATGCAGAATATATTTATAGCAGGAACAGACACAAGTGCGGCAACATTAGTTTGGGCGATGACCTCATTAATGAAGAATCCCAGAGTAATGAAAAAAGTACAAGATGAAATCAGAAACTTGTATGGCCAGAAAGAATTTATAGCGAAGAAGATATTGAAAGGCTTCCCTATCTCAAAGCTGTGGTGAAGGAGACTCTAAGACTGTTTCCACCTACGCCCTTACTGCTACCAAAAGAGTCCATGGACAGGTGCAACATAGAAGGGTACGAGATTCAACCAAAAACTCTGGTTTTGGTGAATGCATGGGCTATAGGGAGAGACCCTGAGACATGGGAAGAGCCAGAACAATTTTATCCAGAGAGGTTCTTCAACTGTTCAATAGACTTCAAAGGCCAAGACTTTGAGCTGATTCCTTTTGGAGGTGGTCGCAGGATTTGCCCAGGGATGCACATGGCTGTGGTCACAGTGGAGCTTGCACTCGCTAATCTTCTTCACTCTTTTGATTGGGAATTGCCTGCTGGTATGGATGAGCAAGACATTGACACAGAAGTCATACCAGGAATAGCTGTGCACAAGAAAAACGACCTTTGCTTAGTCATTAAGAACCCATAACCGTGCTCACATGTTCACCTATTTTCGTGCTGTGTGTGTGCTTGTAATCCTTCACGGTATTTAAAATTGATCAGTTGTAAACTTTTCTCTTTCGTGCTCACATGTGGCTGTTCACAGAATGCATAATAGCAGCTTTATCCATAAATGGGAAAATTTAATTATGCTTTCCTCTTATTTTTCAAGCTGTTTAAGGGCGTGGGAGAATTGCACCAAAAGAGCTGCTCTGTTTTAGCTGCTTTTAGTGAAGAACTGCAACAAATGCTTTAAAACACGTAATGCAACAGCCCGTCGTGCAAGTGCGACTAAGTCGTCCCCGCGTTATTCGTCTCCATGAACTTTGAGTCCTGTTGATTCACCCATCGAATATGTTTTTACTCAAAGCCGAAAAAGTGCTTTTAATAAATATGAAGTCATAGATAGAGTCATTTGTTTTTCTTTAGAAATAGAAGTTGAGTGTGAATATCAATATATATACATTGAAGTCAAATATTGAGACTTTTTTTTTTTTTTTTACTTCCGAGTAGTAAGACTAAAGATGCACGTGAGCTAATAAATTGTGGTCATCAAAAGAAAATCCAACTTATGCTTACCCTACCTGCGCATTGGCATCTCTACTCGTTGGCGTGGCATTATCGTCCCTTCCTCACCTTGGAGTGCCACTTGTCCCGACAAGTGACCTTTCCCCATATGGAAACGCATCGATCCACGTACTCGTCTCAAAAATTTTGATTCACTCTGCATCAGATGGTCCTAATAACAACCGAAGAAAATTAAACAAGCTCAGGTGATAACGACCTATTAATTAAGATTATCTGAGTAATTAGGTATAAAGGAAAATAAATGACAATATAATGCAATTATTTGACTTTTTTTTTAAAAAAAAAAGAGAATTCAAAGGAAAGGATGTTAATACATATATAATTCTTCAAAGAAACCCTTTCGACTAGGTTTCGATGAAAATAACTTGAAGCAATTCGACTTGTCATGATGATATATTTGACCTTATTAATTAAGTTGCAATCACACCTCTTACATATTTTTTTTGTGTTTGTTTTCCTAGTTATTTACAAAAAAAAAAACTTACAAGAATATAGGAAGCAGTTACGGGGGGGAAGTGGGGCATGGAGGTAGTTACTAATAGGGTTAAAGAGACTTAAGAAGCAGAAGGCGAAATCAAGAGAAGTTCAGGAAAAAAATATTTTTATGGTTAAGTCAAGTTGAATTAAGGTTGGGCATCATTTGAATCAAAAAACGGAGTTGAGTTGAAAACTTCACAGGTCTAAACATAATATTAAAAAAAATAAATTAAAAGTAGATCCTATTAGAGGTAATTGGATTTTTTACATATATATTATAATATGATTTGAGACAAATATTTTATAGAAAGATGTTGAGAGTTATGTATATAAATACAATACCTTTGAACCTACTTATATGATTTAATCAATATTCACTAAGTTATATTGTTATTTTATGATAATGTTACGTTATTTTATTAACAATATAATTAGATATATTGAGCATTTATTTTTTATAAAAAAATTATATATATATATATATATATTATTTATTTTAATATTAAATTTTATTTAATTATTATGTTATCAGTTTGAATCGGCAATCTAACCCATTGGCCACTCCAATTTAACATTTGACATGCTTTAAGATTTGCTTAAAAAGTATATATTACCAGATGGCTAAGAAAAATCCAGGTATTTAATACATCTCCCAACCTCATTTTTTAGGATATTCTTTTGTTGATAAAATTGCAAAAATTAATCAAGTCAATTAAATAATATCTCTATAAACTTTTAAAACACCTTCATTTACTAAGGGAGAATAGAAAAAATATATTTTACGAACGAAATGATGAAAAATAATTTAAAAACAAAATTTATTAATTAATCATTATTATTTTTTAAAAAAATATCTTGTATTATCAGATATCAAATCATTTGAAAAAATATCTCATGAAATGGACGGATGTCCTGAGTCGTGATACATCGCGGCCAAAAATCGGTTGCGTCCGCTACCCCACATGTCGTATGCAAGCGACAAAGCGCTCTGCGTACTACAGTGTGGACAAGTGGACAGGATTAAATATCCAGCTCCTGTTTTCGTTTTCTTTTGAAATACGTAAAGCAACAAAAATTGTCTCCAAATACGGGTGTCGCCTTTTGATTGGCGAGAGGCTATTAAAAGAAAAGATATGCCCATGCGATAGATGTGGTACGTACGTTTCCTATTGCATTTCTTTCCTCTTCTATTTTTGGCCAAATCCATTTATCCCCTCAGCATCTTGTGAGAGTAAACGATTCTAAAGCCACATCACTTCTTCTATCTATGTACCTTAGAATCAGACTTCCTCATACCAGCGCCACACAAACTTTGTATCGCATCACAAATATGGTGATGATACTTTTCATTCTTTTCTCTTCACACATCATCCCCCAATTTCTTATCCACAGAACAGCGAGAACAAGTTACTGCTGCAGAATAGACTTTAATGACATTTAAAATTTTAATTTTGTGATGTTTATAAAACAATATAGAATTCAATGCTATCTTAAATTTTAAATAGCATTTCATTAATTAATGAAATGTCACAGAAATTAGCAACAATGATGACATTCTAAAAAAAATCACCTTATTACATACATTTTAAAAAAAAAAGAGAAGAGAGGTGACATTTCTTGTAGGAAATGCCATCTCTCTACTTACTTCTTAAAAAATAAAAAGAAAAAGAGGTGATGTTTTCTTGCTCTCTGCTTAATTTTTAAAAAATAAAAGGATAAGAAACGCCACGTATCTCCTTTTATTTTTTAAAAAAATAAAAAATATCACTTTTTTTAATATATATATATATATATATAATTTTTTATATATCTATCAATTCATATACATAATTTTCTTAGTAAATACATAGTTAATTTATATAATAACTTTAATCATAATTAATAAAAAAAATAATCACTTTCATACTATATAAAACTAAAATAAATTTAACAAGGTCATAAAAATTAAAGATAAAGAAAAAACATGAATTAAATATTAGTTAAGGGATATAATAAAGTTTATTAGCAATTTTTGTAATATAGTTGTAAAAAATAATACTTACAACAAAAATAAATAAACAATAAAATTGAGAAAAATTATGGCTAATGTTTAACAAGTTTTTTCCTCAAGATTAATAAAGATTATTAGCATTACCTTCTTAAAAGTTTAAAACTTAATAAAATCAAATCATTTATCATTGAAAGCACAAAGATTTAGATCTCACTGTTTGTCCCTGTAACATTCCGAAATTTTAAGACTCGGATTTATAAAAATAAATAAAATATTTATAATTAAATTAAAATTTAGAATAATTTGATAGAGGTCCAGAGTTTGAATTTTTCTAAGCAAAAGTTTAGTTTATTTGAATTTTAACTATGGAAAAAATTACCAAAGTTGACCCGGGCTTTTATGCAATAATAAAAATATTGGGTCATTTCTTGTAATTTTCCCCAAAATTTTGACCAGCATTTTAAAGGCAACAGATGCAGAAAACGCAGAAAATGAAAGGGAAGGAACGCACAAACGGGAGAGTGAGAGAGAGAGAGAGGAAAAGAAAGGAAAAGAGAGGGAGTTAGGCTTGGATCTAGGAGTCTTTACGACCGTTGCGAGCTCGGCTACATGATAGGTAAACTCCCTACTTCAATCCTCTTCTCTTTCTCTTGATTTTCTTCAATTTTTGGAAGAGGAGATTTTTGGATTTTGATCCCAAAGGCTTTATTCTTGTAAGCTTTTGTTTCTTTGGATCCTAGGGAGCATGTTTTGAGTTTCTATATAGTGATCTAATATTTTGAGTGGATAATTGGATGAAAAGAGGTGTTTTGGACACAAAATAAATCCTGAGAAATTTGGTTTTTGCTCTTCAATGGTTTAAGCTTATTGATTTAGTTATAATTTTGCTATTTGAGCCCAATAAGATTTAAATTAAGGTTTGGTTTTCATTTTAAGGGCTAATGGTGAAAGTTGGTGACACTAAGTGAAGGTTTTTAATTGATAAAAAATTATATAAATTGAAATTAGCCTAATGATGGCTAATAAATGGTTTTGGTAGTTAAGTGATACTATGTGAATGGTTGGTTAAATATATGGACCATTGGGATGGATTATGGCTCATAGACCCAAGTTGTATGGTATGAGTTATAGTCTTCATTAATGCTATTTGTCATGATAAGTGATGTGGATCACTTATATGTTGTAGAAAATGTTGGTGGAACTTATTGAGAAGTAAGGAACAAGCCGAGCCCTATTTTGTACAAGGGGAACCCTTTTGGTACCAAAGGGTTGAGGTAACAGGGAAATTTATATTTTTTATTACTTTGTTTTAGCTATTTTTGAATAAATATTACTAGTTATCATGCATTACATGTTTTAAAAGATTAAATGTGCTTTATAAGGGGTTATGGGGTACTACTTTGATTATAGTGCAAATATATTTTCTAATTGTTTAATAACAATGTTTTTATGGAAATGAGATTTAATAAATATTATACTACTTTAGAGTGTTGAATGGTCAATACTCAGGAAAGGTAGACAAGAGTAAAAGGCATGATCTCGGTGGGAGTTCACCAATGAGAAGGTGTGGATTTTTGATATTCTATGGCACACTGTCAGTACTCAGTGTTGTCTTACGTATTGTGGGCTCAGTGCACTAAAGTGGTTAGTGTATTGAGTGTTCGACACCTCTCAGTGGGGGAGGGAATCCAACATATGAAGTGTGAGGTTGAGTGCCTAGGCCAAGGTAGCCCTCACATGAAAAGTAAGTTGGGCTGGCTCTGGGAGGGAGTTAGCTTTAACTGCTTAGGATTCACGTTGAAGGGGCATAGGAGGTTCGGTGGATTAGATCATGCCTTAGATTATGTTTTGTGCCTGTGGAGGTACAAGTAGGTATAAGGTTTACCTGCGAGTTAAAGAGTGCCAGGGGGCATTCTGTTGGTCATGAAAGGCCATACCGGCCTAGGTCATGCATTCATGCATTTTAAATGGCTAAATTATATACTATGTTGAATTTATTATTCGTTTATTTGATTATGGCTTACTTTGTAATAATCAATGTAGATTTCACTGTTACTGAAACTGTGGTTGTCTCACCCCTTTCTTTTCAATATTTTAAGTCCAGGCGAAGGATCCAGTGGTGGACGGGGAAAGGAGCAAAGCTAGGGGTTTGCTTGTGATTTGTAAAGAACTGCAACCCCTTTCTTTTGAGCAAATATATTGTAATGTATTTAAGATTAGGGTGCCAGTAGGATATGATTATGTGTGTGTGTGTGTGAATATGTGTGGATTGTGTGCTTGTGTATGAATTTTTGTCTGTTTGCAGAATTGTGGCTAGGAAACTTGGTTATGGTATGTGGTTTTGATGGATTTACTTAGTAGACCAAGTTTCTATTACAAGCAGATCTTTATTTTGATATATATGTGATTTTATAAGCAAATGCAAAGTGGTTGCATTGCAAATGGTGTGCTATGGGCAAACATACAGCTTGGATAGAGAGAGTGGGTGTGTAGGCCCCATAAGGAGCTCTGAGCCAAGTGAAAATGTTTAGCATATGTATTTATATAAATACATGGTATTTAGATTGATTTGTGACCACTCTTGTATGATTTGTGCATTTTGGGGGTTTAGGGTCCATTTTGGGAAATGGCACCCGGGTGGTCAAATTTTGATGTATGGGGGTTTTCCATCATTTGAATGTTCTTTCAGGTGTTTTTAGTCTTATTTGACGTGTCCAAAGTGTTCCCACAGGTTTGTGATCATTAGGATGAGATTTGGACAATTTTGAAAATGGTTTTTACTAAAAAGCTGCACTTTTGCATCCGGGTGTCCAAATTTTAATCCAACCGTTGGATTTCTCTAAAATTTGGGTCACAAGTAAAACCTTTTACAAGCTTCGTGTGGGCTTTGGAATCACATCGATCGGATATCGGACAGAGAAACGACGCACTTCGGAATTTGGTCTGGAGGTGCTGTCATGACAGCATTAAATTGCTGTCATGACAGCTACAGTATTGATGTTGTAACCTGCATAAAATTCAATCCGTCCGTTGGATCTTTTCAAAATTTAGTATGCTAATAGTATTCTTTAAAAGTGACATGTGGGCTTTAGAATCACTCCGATCGGAGATCAGATGATGAAATGGTGCACTCCGGAAGTTGGTCCGGAAGTGCTGTCATGACAGCTTTTTAGCTATCATGATAGCAAAAATAACTATTTTTTTTACATGTCTAATTTTCAATCTAACCGTTGGATCTTTTTAAAATTTGGTATACTTATAGTACCCTTTGAATGTGACGTGTGAGCTTTAAAATCACTTCGATCGGAAGTTGAATGACGAAACGGTGCCTCCCGAAAGTTGGCCCAGGAGGGCTGTCATGACAGCAATTTAATGCTATCATGATAGCATCTTTTTATTTCACTTTTGTCTAGCTTGCTTCCGCGTGCTATAGGTAGAATCTATAAATTTTTTTTAAGGCTTTAAATGGTTTGTTTCCTAAGTTGGTTTTAGGATTAATTCCTTAACCACACTTAGTTTATTTGATTGTGTGATTTTTGGATAACACTCGGGGCAAGTGTTACAGTCCCCTAGATCTGAATAAAGATTTATACCTAAAGAATTATTTTACCAACAAACATGTTTGGTAACAAATTAAAAGAACAAACCCTTTAATAATGAAAAGAAAAATTGCCAACTGAAGATAAACAACAACAAAACCATAAAGATCCATGTATGTATATATATATGAATTGGTAGATAAGAGATAATAAAAAAAAAACCTGTTATTAGTATACACATACAAGCAACCTTGGCTAGAGAAGACGACGAGAGCACCTTCAACAATTAGAGAATAGATAATTTGTGAATTATAAGAAAGAAGAGTGAGCGGCTGAACGAAGAGAACAACTTAGATGAAGAAATTTAAGGTTTCAAAATTCATATAACAGTTAAAAACTATTCATAATTTTAAAAATAATTAAAACTCATAGCAATGGCATTTTTTCATGAAAAAATTCACCTCTCTAATTTTTTAAAAAATTAAACTCATTAATAAAAAAATAATTTTGAAGAAAGAGGTGGCATTTCCATCTCATGAAAATGCCACCTCTCTCATTTAAATATTTTTTTAATATTTAAAATTAACTAAATAATATTTAATACCTATATATATTAAAAATAAAATAGTAAAAAAGAAGAGAGGCCACCTCTCTTCAAGTATTTTTTTTAAATATTGTTATATAAGTGTTATAAACACTTAATAACCAAATTATTGTGAAATAATTTTTGATATGATAAAAAAAATTTTAAATCAATAAGAGAGTATTGAAAATGTGATTTTCAAGCAAGTGGCATATCTTATTTTATTTATTAAATGATATGATATATTATTTAAAATTATTTATTTAACAAATCAAAATAAATAATTATTTAATTTGATAAAATAAAATAATAATCAATAACAAGGTAGAGAGGTGGCGTTTTCAAGTTGAAGAAATGTCACCTCTCTGCTTTGAAATTGTTAGATAATAATACATATTAATAAGTAATATCAATTAAATAAATTATAATAAAATAATATTTTATCCTAGAATAAAATGTTGAAAAAGGAAGTTTGGAAATGCCACCTCTCCTCAGTTATTTTTAAATATTGTTATATATTTGTTATAAATACTTAATAACTAAATTGTAATAAAATAATTTTTTAATATGATAAAGCAAATTTTTTAAATTAATAAGAGAGTATCAAGAATGATATTTTCAAGCACAACAAATGTGGTCTCTCTTATTTTATTTATTAAATGATGTGATATTTTATTTAAAATTATTTATTTAACAAATTATAATAAATAATTATTTAATCTTATAGAATAAAATATTAAATCAATAATAGGGTAGAGAGGTGGCATTTCTGAGCTGAAGAAATGCCATCACTCTGCTTTTAAATTATTAGATAATAATACATATTAATAATTAAAATTAATTAAATAAATTATAATTAAATAATATTTTTTCTTATAATAAAATGTTGAAAAAAGAAGAGAGGTGGCATTTTCAAGTTTGGAAATGCCACCTCTCTTCAATTATTTTTTAAATATTGTTATATATTTATCATAAATACTTAATAGCTAAATTATAATGACATAATTTTTTAATATGATAAAATAAATTTTTAAATTAGTAAGAGAGTATTGAGAAAGGCATTTTCAAGCACATGGCCTCTCTTATTTTATTATTAAATGATATAATATACTATTTAAAATTATTTATTTAAAAAATTAAATAAATAATTATTTAATTGATAGAATTAAATATTAAATTAACAACAGAGCAGAGAGGTGGCATTTTTCAGCTAAAGAAATGCCACCTATCTGCTTTTTAAATTATTAGATAACAATACATATTAATAATTAATATCAATTAAATAAATTATAATAAAATAATATTTTATCTTATAATAAAATGTTGAAAAAGGAAGAGAGGTGGCATTTTCAAGTTTAGAAATGCCACATCTTCTCAATTATTTTTGAAATATTATTATATATTTATTATAAATACTTAATAACTAAATTATAATGAAATAATTTTTTAATATGATAAAAAAATTTTAAATTAATAAGAAAGTATTGAGAATGAGATTTTTAAGCACGTGGCCTCTCTTATTTTATTTATTAAATAATATGATATATTATTTAGAATTATTTATTTGACAACTTATAATAAATAATTATTTAATCTGATAGAATAAAATAATAAATCAATAACAGGGTAGATAGGTGGTATTTCTAAGTTGAAGAAACATCATCTCTCTACTTTTAAATTATTAGATAATAATGCATATTAATAATTAATATCAATTAAATAAATTATAATAAAATAATATTTTATTTTATAATAAAATATAGAAAAAGGAAGAGAGGTGGCATTTCCAAGTTTGAAAAGGCCACCTCTCTTTAATTATTTTTTAAATATTTTTATATACTAGTTATAAATACTTAATAAGTAAATTATAATATAATAATTTTTATGATCAAATAAATTTTTAAATCAATAAGAGAGTATAGAGAATAGTATTTTGGAGCATAGCAAATGTGGCCTCTCTTATTTTATTTATTAAATGATGTAATATACTATTTAAAATTATTTTTTTAACAAATTATAATAAATAATTGTTTAATTTGATAGGATAAAATATTAAATCAATAACAAGGGAGAGAGGTGGTGTTTCCAAGTTGAAGAAACGCCTCCTCTCTACTTCCTAATTATTAAATAATAATACATATTGATATTTAATATTAATTAAATAAATTATAATAAAATAATATTTTAACTTATAATAAAATGTCGAAAAAGGAAGAAAGGTGTCATTTCTAAGTTTGAAAACGCCAACTCTCTTTATTTTTTTATTAAATAATAGATATACTAATTAAAATTACTAATTAAATAAATTATAATAAAATAATTATTTAATATCATAAAATAAAATGTTAAAATTAATAATAGAGTAGGGAGGTAGCGTTTTTAATTAGAAACGTCACCTCTCTATTTTTGATTGTAAAAGAAATATTAATTTAACAAAAAAAGAGGTGGTGTTTTGCCCTTCTTGAAACACCACATCTTATTATTTATTAAAATTGTAAGTAAAAAATAATTTATAAGCAGTGACATTTGAAATAATAAATGCCACATCTTTGTTTCGACTTTAATATTAATGATGTTTTATTTTTTATTGCTACAAAATGTATGCTATTAAATTTCATTTTTATAATGCTGAGTGCAAATCTACCACGGTCCTCCAGGTCTTCCTCACAGGCAATCTTCACCACATTCCTAGCTCTGCTCCACATCGCTTCTTATGGCATCTCTCCAAGCAATATGGCCCTCTTATGTTCCTGCGCTTTGGCGTCAAGCCCACCATTGTTGTTTCCTCTGCCAGAATAGCCAGACAAGTCATGAAAACCCACGACCTCGTATTTGCTAGCAGACCCTCCATGCCTGGTCAACGGAAATTGTCTTACAATGGCTTAGACTTGGCTTTCGCTCCCTACTGTGACTATTGGAGAGAAATGAGAAAATTGTGTCCCCTCCACTTGTTTAGCTCTCGACAAATCCGCTCCTTTCGTCCCATTCGGGAAGACGAGATTGCGCGAATGATTCGGATGTTGTCACAGTCTGCTGCTTCTCAGAGAGTAATCAACTTGAGCGAGAGGTTAATGTTTTTCACAAGCACTTTGATTTGTAGTGTTGCTTTTGGGAAATAGTACGAGGTGGAAGACGAAGAAGGATGTGAGAAAAGTAGATTTCATGGGCTGCTGAATGAAGCTGAGGCTTTGCTGGCGGAATTTTTCTTCTGAGACTACGTGCCACGGTTGGGGTGGGTTGATAGACTCAGAGGACTTCTCAGTCGACTAGATAAAACCTGCAAGGACTCGACTTGTTCTACCGACAAGTCATTGACGACCACATGAATCCAACAACACCTCGAACGGACCAACAAGACATCATTGATATCCTTCTTCAAATAATGAATTCCCATTCATCCTCGTTTGATGTCACATTTGACCACATCAAAGCTTTGCTCATGGTACATAATATTATCTCCATTTTCCATGACACACTTTTCTGTTCAATTTATTTAATTAACGTTGTCTCTCGTGTGAATGCAGGATATATTTATAGCAGGAACAGATACAAGTGCAGTGGCAGTGGTTTGGGCAATGACCTTACTGATGAAGGATCCCAGAGTGATGCAAAAGGCACAAGATGAAATCAGAAAGTTACATGTGGAAAAAGATTTTATAAATGAAGAGGACGTAGAAAGGCTTCCTTATCTGAAAGCGGTTGTGAAGGAGACACTGAGATTGTTCCCACCTTCACCCTTGGTCGTTCCACGAGAATCTATGGAAAAGTGCAACATAGAAGGGTATGAGATTCAACCCAAAACTCTGGTTTTGGTGAATGCATGGGCTATAGGGAGAGACCCAGAGGCATGGGAAGATGCAGAACAATTTCATCCAGAAAGCTTCTCCGACTGTTCAGTAGACTTCAAAGGCCAAGACTTTGAGCTGATTCCTTTTGGAGCTGGTCGCAGGATTTGTCCAGCCATTCACATGGGAGTGGCCACCGTGGAGCTTGCACTTGCTAATCTTATTCACTCTTTTGATTGGGCATTGCCTGATGGGATTGATAAGCAAGACATTGACACAGAAGCCATGCCAGGAATAGCCATGCACCAGAAAAATCATCTTTGCCTTGTCATTAAGAACCCATAACACACATCCACAATTCTGAAGCATCCTCACAGAAAACAAGCCCATCTAAATCATCATGTCCCAGGAAAAAGAAATTTTAAATTTATATATGTTTGGATATTAGTTGAAATTTGCTTTTGAAGCTTTTAAAATAAACAATATATTCTCGAATTATTACTTTGATTAAAAGTTAAAGCCATCGGTTATTTTTCAAACACATACTAGAAGATTGATTAAAAAATTATTTAAGGTCATTAGTGGCGTTGGTTTTCCACCATTCTTTAATTTGGCGTTGTAGGTCCGCCTTCAACGATTTCAAACAAGTAAAGTAGAAACGATATAATATATTATAATATTTCTTATTTTATTCAGAAGTAGATGATAATCGAAAGGAAAAATAATTAGGGGATTTTAACATTGTAAAAGCATTAGAAGCCCAAGCTCACGGAGTTTTAAACTGCTAAAATTTATGGGTTGGTCTGGCTAAAAAAAAGGCATTCATGGGCTGGTTTAAAAAACTGCTTACTTTATGTATTATGTTACCAACCACTTGATGAATATGTGTGTGTGTGTGTGTGTGTGTGTGTGTGTTTGCGGTTTTATAAGTGCTTCTTACCTTTTGGGTCATCCAAACATCTTGTTTAATTTCCTGATCTAAGTGGTGGCGATCGTTGATCGAACTGGCAATGCTCTGTTCTCTGTATTTAAAAACAGGTCCAAGAAAAGCGTAAAAAGCAATGTAAGAAATCAGCGTTTGGCTCATTGGCTGTGCTGATCCCTGGATCCTTTAGATTTTTAATTTGAACCGTTCAAACTAAAAGATTTTATTATTATATTTTTATTTTATATTTATTATAAAAAATTATAAATTTTTAATAAATTAATATTATCATCAATTTGAATAATACAAATTTAATTTGAATGATTTAATTTAATATTAATTTTTTTGATAATTTTAGTAAATTGGTTATCCAGAATTCCAAATGTATTTTGCATAGTCTGAATTTAATAATAAACTTTTATAAAAAATTTTATAAATTTGATCTAAGTGAATATAATATAAAAATAAAATAAATATTATCTTGAAACTGATACTTCAAAAAAATTAATAAAAATTGTAATTTAAAAATTTTAAATTTAGATTGTTCAGATTACATTTGACAAATCAATTTATAAAAATTTTAAAAATATTTGATATTAAATTTTAATCATTCAAATTAAATCTGCATTATCCAAATTAATAATAAAATAAATTTATTGTTATTTATAATTTTTATTTTAATAAATATAAAGTAAAATATAAAATAAAATTTAAAAATATGAATTATTCAAATTAAAATTTGGACAGTCTAAATTGCTGACACCCGAACCGCACCAAATCACGCCACACATTCGAGTGCTCGTCCAAAGTCCAAAAAGGCATCCTCTTTTAAAATTTAATTAGTTTGCGTAGTATAGAATATTTATATAGATAGCTAATCAAAAGAGAGGGGTATATTACATTTCACCTCAGACTGGATCTAGACAATTTAGATTTCAATTTTTATTTTTATTTTACATTTATATTTATCAAAAGAAAAATGTATAAAAAATATTAAATTTTTAGTAAATCTATTTATCATCAATCTTGATTGTATAGGTTTAATCTAAGTAGTCTAATTTTATATAATTATTTATAGCTTTTATGAATTAACTATTTAAATATACTCTGAATAATACAAATACAATTTAAATAATTTAATTTAATATTAAATTTTTTTATAATTTTTATAAATTGACTATATAAATATACTTTAGATACTCTAAGTTTAATATTAATTTTTATAATTTTTATCTTCACAAACATAATATTTAAAATATTTAAAAATTAATTTAAAATTAATAGTAGAAATCGTTTTAAAGTGAAATAAGTGGTTAGAATTACCTATTTAGGTAGTGAGCACGGAATGTGGATCTCATCATTGAAAGAGTCATACCTCATGCAACATAAATTTGAAAATTTAAAAGTTTTAGAATATAATATTGATGTGTGTGTACATTTGACGTTGCAGACGGTCTTGGCTTATACTCTTTCTAATTTTATTTATAAGAAAGGGAGAGAAATTTTTATTTTATTCTATTTATAAGTTATATTATTAAATTTTTATCATTAATTTTTTTTACCCTTCATTAAATATTAAAGAAAAAAGTTATGTTGTTAAAGCTGTATGTTTAACAGAAACAAAGTTAAAAATGTATTAATTTTTAGAGTTAATAAATTTTAAGGATTTCTTTAATTTAATAAAATATGTTAAAAATAATTTATAAAAAGAATGTGCGTGTGTCATACGTTTGATGTATTGCCGTGTTGGTTAAAAGAAAGGAAAAAAAAAAAAACAAGATGTATGGCCGCGCTATGATTGCAAAACATTAATTATGCGGTCCCAATTAAATCATTACATAAAACATTTTTGTATTTAAATATAAGGAAAAATTAAATCTCGTACTATTGCCTCTAGATTAGTTCAATTTTGTTTAAAATAATTCTCCTTATCCCCTGCTCGATCACAGCTAGTCATTGGTGAGGCACTTGCCACGGATTCTTGAGAATCTCATTGCCCGCAGCTATTAAGGTGTGTTTGAATTCTTGGATATAAGTAAATATAAAAAAATTAATTAATATGATTGATTTATATTATTATTGATTATATTACGTGATAGATAAAATTAATTAATAAAATTGATTTTAATAAGAATTGAAAAGTAGAATTGAAAATAAAGTAAAATTAGATTTCGTAAAAATATATCTAAATAATATTCATGCTACATGTTAAAATAATTATGTATCCAAAATTATGTTTTTAAAAAAATATCCAAACAATCATTATACATGTCAAAATTAATTATGAATTTAAAATTATAATTTTTTTTAAAAATATCCAAATACACCCATACTAAAATTAATTATAAACTCAAAATCATGATTATCTTTAAGATAGTACTGCATGCTTTTTAATTCAATTTTTCAATTGTACATTTCTAAAAATTTATTCAAAAATTATATAAATTATCTTACAAATTATTTTTTTGTTCACAACTAATTTTGACATAATAAGATATGTTTGGATATTTTTAAAAAAATCATGATTTTAAATTTATAACTAATTTTAGCATATATAATGGGTATTTAAATAATTTTAAAAATATAATTTTAAATTTATAATTAATTTTAATATATAAGATAAGTGTTGGGGTAATTTTTGTCAAAACATGACTTTTGACTTTTATACAATTAATTGATTTTAAATGCAAATCTAAACAGTCACACATGCCATGCTTCACGATATGGGCCCCATGATTCCTCTTTTATGAATTCTCTCCATTTCATCCAAATATGATAGTTTACCTTCATGGATCATAGAGTGGTGTTTTTTTTTTTTTACCTTGAACAAGTGGTTTAGAAGTTGAGATCTCAATTATTGTGTATTTAGTATTTCGTTGAAAAAGATTATCTTTTTTTTTTTTTGGTGTTTCGAGAAGGATAATCTTTAGCTTACTTCCTATTCTTGCTGAGGGGGAAAAAAAAACTACATACTCCCTTTGATCTTTCTAAACAGATTTTTTAATTTTTAATATAAAACATGTGAATAGTCGTTAATTACCATTTTCAATTTTCATTCTATTATAGATTTAATTTTATGGCATATTGTGTATTTTATCTTTTTAATAGGAATAAAGTTTGAAAAATATTTTAAATCATATTTCAGGAATTAACTGTCATTCTTTAATTTTGATAAAGTAATTAAAATCAGAGAAGAGAGTGGTTTTTTCATGCTAACTTTAAATGCTGGTTAAGTTTTTTTTTTTTTGTTTTGTTGAAATAAATGCTGATTAGTTATTAATTATTTGCAAAAAATAGTTTATGTATTTTTTATTCCTTAATTCTCTCCAAGTCCACCCTACAACGAAGAATTCAAAACTAAGACTCTCCCCCCGCTAGCATATAACGCCAAGTGATTGAAACGATTTGGCTGCATCAGAGCCAGAAACAAAACAGAAGCTCTAAAATCCACCGCCCGCCGATCATGCTATTTCTAATTGTTCTTCTCTGCGTCGTCCCTTTGATCTTCTTCTATCTTCTTCATCAACACAGAACCACGGCCTCAAGTAACACCCCTCCCGGTCCTCCAGGTCTTCCTCTCATCGGTAATCTTCACCAGCTTCCAAGCTCTGACCTGCACCTCCATCTATGGCGTCTTTCCGACCACTACGGCCCTCTCATGCAGTTGCGTCTCGGTTCCATACCAACCTTAGTTGTTTCTTCTGCAAAAACTGCGGAGCTCTTCTTCAAAACCCACGACCGCCAAATCGCCAGCCGGCCATCCTTATTCGGTCAAAGGAAATATTCTTACAACTGTTCGGACCTGGTTTTTTCACCTTACGGTGATTACTGGAGAGAACTCAGAAAGCTCTGTGTAGTTCATTTATTCAACACCAAACGCGTCCAGTCTTTTCGCGCCATCCGAGAAGACGAAGTGCTCCGAATGATGAACAAGATATCAGAGTCGGCTTCTCTTAATCAAGCTACCAACTTGAGCGAGGCGGTGATGCGTCTCACAAGCAGCATGATTTGCAGAGCTGCTTTTGGGAAGAGATATGAAGATGAAGGAAGCAAAAGGAGTCGGTTTCATGGGATGTTGAATGAAGAACAGGCCATGATCGCCGCGTTTTACTTCACAGACCATTTTCCGTTGATCGGATATTGGGTTGATAGGTTCAGGGGAATGATGCGGCGGCTCGACAAAAGCTTCAAGGAATTGGATGATTTCTACCAGAAGATAATCGATGATCACATCCATTCAAAAGCCCGTAAATCCGATCAAGAAGAAGACTTCATCGATGTCTGCCTTGGATTGATGAAGGAGACCTCTTTTTCATTCGATCTCTCCTCGACTCGCATCAAAGCCTTACTCATGGTTATTGCTCTTATCTTTTTGAGAAAATACAATTTTTACCCCTGAAATTTTCCTCAATTATAAATTTAATTTCTTAATTTTAACTCGTAACAATTTAATGCCTTCTTTTTTTAACTCATGTAATAACTAAACTCAGTTTTTATAATTTTTTATTCGATACACTTCAACTTTCATAATTCCTTAACTCAATAAAGATGAGTTATAGACTAAATATATAATTGAGAAAAAAATTAAAGACTAAAAATTATATTATTCTTATTTTTTACCTTTTCTAGCCTTAAAATTGTAAGTAAAAGTTTTACGTAGAAATTAGAATAGCTATCATATAGGCAGTAAAATATGAACTAGCGCCCATTAGATCAAGGCTTGCAATAAAATCCTCCCTTTGTTTTTATTGTAGAATGTTTTCCAGAAAAAAAATTGTTTTTTTAATATAAATCATACAGAGAATTATTAATCAATATTTTCAATTTTTATTATTAAAAATTATTAAAATAAGAATTTAATTTTAATTGAATGTTTCTATAAAGCTTCTTCAATATTATGTTTCTCTCTGATGGATAGAGATAAGACTAAAATTTTTTTTGATGGTAAGAGATATTTAATGTGTTATTAATTCTTGAAATTGTGGAGAGTGCCTAACAAGAGTACGAGGAATGCCAGTTCAATGGAACTTATTTTGGGACTAAACAACAAAGCATGACAGCGTCGTAAAATAATAAAATATAATGGGCGGTGCAGGATATATTCATAGCAGGAACTGACACGGGTGCGGCAGCGCTTGTTTGGGCGATGACGGCTCTGATAAAAAATCCAAGAGTGATGAAGAAAGTCAAAGAAGAAATCAGAAGCTTAAACCCTGGGAAAAGCTTCATCGACGAAGATGACCTTCAAAAGCTTAATTATCTGGAGGCGGTGGTGAAGGAGACCCTGAGACTGTACCCCCCGGCACCATTAATGGTTCCGAGAGAAGCAACAGAGAGATGCGAGATTGGAGGATATGACATAGAAGATAAGAGTGTGATATATTTCAACGTGTGGGCTATAGGGAGGGACCCAGAGGCATGGGACAAGCCAGAAGAGTTCAATCCAGAGAGATTTGAATCGAGTTCTGCAGATTTCAGCAAGGGACAAGACTTTGGGTGGATTCCATTCGGAGGAGGAAGGAGAATCTGCCCAGGAATTCAGATGGGTGTAGTCACAGTGGAATTAGCACTTGCCAATTTACTCAACTCTTTCGATTGGGAACTTCCCAGAGGGATGAAAATGGACGACATAGACACTGATGTTCTTCCTGGAATCACCATGCACAAAAAGAATGCTCTTTGCCTCATGCCCGTGAAACTAATTTAGGATCTTTCTCATCATACAATAATCCCACCAACTACAGAGCAATGGGCATAGTTTAGTGCTGTTATTATGTTTTTCTTTTTAAATTTAGGGTTCATGCGCTGTATTGGGTGCGTGCTTCTGGTATAGTATGATAATGAAATATGCATTGAAAGCGTACTCAATCATCCTTGCTCTAATCGAATTTTGAAACCTCTGCGCATTTGTGCGGTGAGTAAATAATGATAACATGTAAAAAGAGAAAGTATAATAAGACAAACATCAATGACGCTAGTTCGCACAAAAAGTAACTACGTGGCGCGTTCGGCAAATAATTAATCACGCAAGAGGGAGTTCTTTTATTTTCTTTTCCTTTTTTTAAAATACAACATAGGTTCTTGTATTTTTTTTAGTCTTTATAATTTTATTTTATTATTTCTAAATTTTTTTAGTACAATACGTTAATCTATATAATTTTAAAAATGTACATAAGGATCATTAGCGGGCATTGATGGAGTTAATTTTGCCAATATATACTTAACCCTGTTGATGTCCCTGTTAATGTGTACTTAATATTATTTTCGTCTCCTACATTCTATTTAATCCAAATAAACAAGGAAACTTTTTTTGCCTCCTTAGTTTTTATTTTCAAAAGAAAATGATATTTAAAGCCCTCTCAAGATAATTTATCACAATAAAAGTCGATATTGTCTTATAAAAACAAATATATATTATTGTTAGAAGATGAATCTTAACTTGTTAAATTTTTAAGAAAATTAACTTTGTTCCTGTTAATTCATGGTTGCTATGTATATTTTTACAATTATAACTTTATAAGGACTAATATTACAAATAGATTAAACTGAAGGCACTGAAAATAATGAAATAACATTATATGGATTAAAATTAAAACATAATCAAAATACTGGGACTAACTATTACATTTTTCTTTTTTTTTTTTCATTTGTAATGGGAGCAAGACGAAGTTCACTGACGAAGCTAAATTGAAAAAAAATGGTGAGACAATTTTTTTAGACAATGAGTTTCGTATAACTATCTAAAATATAATTATGCCAGATTGCCAGATGGTATTAGTAAAAGTCAAACTGATACTAACGAAGACAAATAAAGGAAGAAGAGTAGAAGACGAACAGCTATGATGAATGTGCAAGTTGTCTCTCTCTCTCTCTCTCTCTCGCGTTTAATTTTCCAGTCATGAATATCCTTTAGAATTAGAATAGTTAGATATGGGATTGCCGTGACTCGTGATGATGTATTTTGTAATCGTAAAAAAACGAATGGTGATATTCGTCTCATAAACAGTGCTTCCTTTTTATTGATATTTTATACTGATATTGATTGATACGTTGAATGTTGATATTGATTACACCATTTTACTGTTTCTCGTTTGCGGGGCATTTTTTTTTTTTTATGGGGACAATTACCAATATAAAATACTAAACGATCCACCTACCCCCATTTACGTTCCTTTCTTGTACGAATTAAAGTCGCACACCCACCTCTATGCCTTCTCTTGAGCTTGAACCGTCATCTTCCTTGTCATGGGAAGAGAGTTGGTGCGAACCAAATGGTTCTTGGCGTTTGCAGAGCAATCGTTATACTGACAAGTGAATTTGAGGGTTTGCAAAAAACGAAAAAATGCTATCGTAATTTGAAGGCTTCAACTGTCACAATAACTTGACAATGTAACGTGTATTGAATTTATTTTCATTCTACACTTGCTCTGCCTGCTGCCTGCTACTACTGACGATGATGGTGTATTGGTCATTATATTGAATCATTTTAAACTGAAAACTAATCAGCAAAACCTCTACAATTATACTGCTGAATTTCAAATTTCCTTTATGACTCGCATCCTAATGTTGAGTGACTTGTTGGTTTGAATTATATTTATGTAGGACTTCATTCCCCAAGTTGACTTACATTGATTTTAAAGCAATGAATTTTCTATGTAGTAGCTTTTTTCTTAAATACAACACTTGGTGAAACTAAGACTTGATCATTCCAAACGGTAGTCGTTGAAAGTATATTGTTTAAAAAAATTAAAGTAGTTGCCAGGTATCATATCTCTATTGATGTATTTCACAAGGAATGACTTGATACGTAATTTTATGTTCGGTGAATTTGGACGTTTGCAAGAAAGAAACATACCTTAACTCCAGTATTTGTAGGCCGAAGATTAAGAAACACTTCAAATGTCTTTACTGGAAAAAGAAGAACAGAAACACTTCAGACGTTGCCGCCTTTTGACATTGCAAACCAATTAAAGTTTCTCAGGTAATAACGGGATAGATTTCGCATGTGGGGCACTCAACAACGACAAGAAGCCCAGTTCCATCCACCGTTTGGTTGAAGGGGTGTTCCTCAGGGAATTTTAATACGTTTGCATATTTACCATATCTAGTAACATCGTACGTGTTTCATGAAAAACGACTTCGCAAAATACAAAGGGTGGCAAAGATGAAAAATACACAAACCGAAACTCGTTGAAGATCGCCCCTCGACACTTGATATGTCGAGTTACTCATGTTAACGCATCTTCATATTAGATACTACCGTGTCCAATCAAAAAACAGGCCCTAGCATAACAAACAAAATGAAAAACTTTATTGATAATGCAATGTTGATGAGAATAATTAAGAGGCCTGTTATCGAGAAATTAAAACTAAATAAGAATCTCAACATGACCTAGCACGAAAGGGTTTTCTTGCGTATCACTTGTCTCAAAACTTGGAGCTTGCTGGTCAAAGTGTCTGCTTTTCCTTGTCAACTCACTACCGTCGCCAGTTAGAATCAACAGTCACTCAGAAACAACAAAAAGAGTGGCGGATAATGAGGTAAACAAAAAGACATTTTCCTTCACTTAAAAAGTAAAACCCAGCCTCTGGGATATCCAAATCCAACTACTAGTTTCCTAAAAAATTTACAATAAAAACTCGGCCGAATAAAAATTTCAATAAATATAACAGGTAGGCAAATTCCCCAGCCAACAAATAACATAAACAATTCTCTTGGAGAGCAAAACTTTTAAATTTGACCACAAAACCTAAAGTCAAGACTTACGGGGTCTTCCTCTCTTACCCGTTTTCACCGAAGACCGATTTCGCCCAGGGCCAGAACCTTTAGCTTTACCTTTCGCTTTGCCAGAATTATTTCCACCGCGTTTCCTTTTCCCCTTGGCCATGCCATTTACTTGCTCCTCACCATCACTTGCTTCCTCATCCTCTTCCTCCTCTGATTCAGATGATTCTTTTGTTTTCTTCTTCTTGGAGTTGTCACCACTTTTTGCACCCTTTTTTGTACTCTGCTTAGGCACTGGAGTTTTCTTTACAGGTTCCTCATTTACTATAGCAAGAGCACATTCAAATAAGTAAACAGTGTAAGCTTCAAATAGCTGTCACACTTAAACCCTTCTAAACACCCAACTCAAGACAGATTAAGAAATTCTCAGGCGTAAGGAACACCACACTACGGAATACCGTGTATCAAGTTGAAACTGTCCCCCATCCACCCAAAAAAAAAAAAAAAATCATTTCCCGATGATTCACTTTTCCTAATAAATGAGTTTTGATTATGGCATACCTTCACCAGAAGCTTTCCCATCGTATATATCAAGCTGCAAAGAAACAGGACGTTAGCCACAGTACATAGTATGTGTGTCTGTGCGTGTAACATAAAAACTCTAATACGTTCCCCTATCCATATGCCTGGAACAATGTGATTTACTCCTCAAACTCCGTGCAATACACAGGGCCCACACACTAATTGCAAATAAAATACAAGTTCAGGAACAGCTACCAAAATAAAATTAGTTACGTACGAACAGGACAACCAATGTAAAGCACTTGACAACAAGAGAAAGAAGATGGAGAGCGAGGAAGAAGAAAAACAATAATATCCAAGTTGCAACTAGGAAATATCCTACTTGTTTAAACTCGTGTAACTCATGGTCCCAATACTTGGCCGAGATTTTTTTGAAATATGCAATCAGGCTAAGATTTACCTGGTCAAGTCGTTCACCAACATTTGTTCCATCGACAATGACCATGGAGTGACCCATACCACAAGCAACACTGTTTCAAATAAAAATTTATACACCATAATCATATCTTAAAGCTCCTACCATACAAAACTACCCAAAAGGCATCTAACAAGTAATTTCCTACAGACATCCTCAACATTTTGGCTTCCAGAGACAAAGAATAAGAGTGAAGATTGAAGTTTAGCTGTTACTCTCAAAGTGAGACGTATATGGACAACCATAAGACTAAAGTAAGGCAGATAAAAACGAAGGAAGAATTAAAAGACACATGACACCTACCCCATAACATGCATGCCCTCAAGAATATCCACCTTTTTGGGTACTGCTGAAGACCTGAACATAGGAAAAGCCAATTGAGAAAATAAAAAAGAAAAAAAAAAGAAAAAAGAAACAAAACACTAACAACTCATTGAGGAAATCAAACACATACTTCTGCGCATTAGGTCCATATCCCAGTTCTCCATGTTGAGCATGGCCCCAACTTATACATGAAGAATCAGCCCCAACAAAGTGGTGCATATTGCCTGAATCCATGCATCGTAAGTTCCAGCCACTACCAAACAAAGACCAAAAAAGTTACCTGATTTTTTGACCAAATGCAGAAAAATATACAAGACGGAAGATTAATAAAAGGAAAGAAATTTGTAAATATCATGGTACATGGCCCAACCTTAAGTCCATCAGAGGCTTAGGATACATCCAATCATCTCCTGTATTCTTTATTTTGCCCCACATATATAATTGCCCTCCACCTGGAAAGTGAATAAACTCAGTTGTGGCACTAAAGCCAGAAACTATTTTGCAGAAAACAACTCCCAAGTAATAACATTAAATATGCACTGTTCAATTCACAGGTGGAGAAGTAACAGATTGATCCTATAATGTACCCACAAATAACAGATCAAAAATACGCTCCAACAACAGCATGCTAACACGCCTGAATATGGAAAAGGTCAGCCTTACCCTCTAAAGTCAACAAATTTTATGATTCTGCACCAACTCAATTTAAAACAATATTTTGCATAGGACAAGTGGAGCTGACTGCCAACAGACAACATTGATATTGCAGCTTGAGAAAGTTATAACGAAGCTCTAAATTGCTGTGAAGTAATAAAAATGAGCATCATCAATATGATAGACTTGTATGAACTATGGAATAGCACTACTCAATAACAAGTCTTAAAACTGATTCAAAAATGACCAAAAAAAAATCATACCATGAAAATGCATGGCAATCAGGTAAAATTACTATAAGTAATCCCTAGTTGGCTTATTAAGGCTAGTAAAATGTTTAAGCCAATCAAAATTTGGATGAGACGTGAAACTTGCTGATTTCCCCACAAAAAGCTAACCACTTGGGCATGAATGCTCAATACGATAACCCATTCAACCTAGAAGTTTAAACTACTAGGATAAGACCCAAGGTTAAATTTATTAGCAAAATTCACATGTTATGGGACTACATTACTCTCAATCTACTAGTACAGACACAAATATGACAAAGGAGGGAGGGAGTGGCACTTTGAAATTCCAATTTCACACATGAAATACACAAATGCACTTGGCACTCAGCAAACAATTCGTCACAGTAAAAGTAAGCCAGCTGCATAACACTTAAATAAGTTATCAACAATAAAATGTCATCAATATCAGTTTATAACAGATGCTTTCCCAAAAAGGATGGCAAAATGAAAGATTTTCATATTAACACAGGGGAACCAGGAAATTTGATACAAAGCCTACCTGCAGTGCATGCAGAGTTAACAGAACCAGCCGAAATCACTGCATCAGGAGGCAGAACATTTCTATCTCGAAAAGCATCCACACGACGTGGGACCCACTCATCCTTCTGCTCCCTATGCCCTAGCCTACAGAATTTTGAACTTATAGCGAGCAAATAAACAGTAGACATGTACAAAATATGAAACCAAATTTAACTAAAATTTCTTGGATACTCCAGTCTTTGAGAATCCATGAAATATTGACAGCCTACTAAAGAACCAAGCACTGACCTTCCATAACCACCAAAACCCCACCTACAAAAAATAACAAGAATTCAACAATTAAAACAAATCCCACATAGAACCAGGAGTAGGAAATTATATGAAAAACTAGAGGATTACTCACGTGTAAACGAAGCCATTCTTATCCACCGCCACTACCCAAAAAACAAATATTAATAAGACATTGTAATTAATGGCGTAAATGAAGTGGAAAGAGCACAAAGTAGCAACCTGTGTGATTTGTCCCACATGCCACTTTGACAACTGTTTCACCAGATAGCTTAGCAATTGCCCGTGGACGTGGTTGGGCTTCATAAACCAACCTCACAGAACTGTCTTTGGAATTATACTGCAAGCACAAGCAACATAACGCTAAGCTTTTCTATTCTTTGTTGTATCAAGCAGCATGAATGCAAGTGTATGTCAGCATATGCATAAGGAACAAAGGAAACAAAAAAATTGCAAGCAAAGCAAGTTAAGAGTTGACGTGATGTCACCAAAGAAGAGATGCCAATACCCAAAACTACAAACTATGATAAACATAGGCCCATCACACAATAAGCAAAGAAACGAGAATATGAAAATATTATAAATCAACACAATCACCACATAGATAATGTCCAATCCTAACAACCATGGCCATCTCAATAGTAAACAATGACCCCAGACAAAAGGCATCTTTGCATGAAGATGATCATAATGTAACCAATCAAATACAGTACTAAATACACGTAAGATGGGATAGAATAAATAAATTCAGAGAAGATTTCAAGACAGGGCATTCACAAATATTGGGTTAACAGAAATGATTTAGTGTCTTCTTTAAGCATACCTCATTGTCCGTTCCATGTCCTAGCTGCCCATACTGTGGTAGCCCTGCAGTACTGGACAAGAGAAGGGGAGAAATCAAAGAATTGATGGTGATAAACTAGTGAGTGTCAAGCTAGAGAAAAGTAATAATGTAAGTTGGCAGATAACAACAACAACAAGCAGCCTTATCTCACTAAGAAGTAGAAGATGAATTAAAAAAATACTTTCATCCACAAACCATACAGTATAGAAGCTCCTTCAACAGAAGATAGCCACACAGTGAAGTCACCGCCACAAGTAGCAAAATTGACTTCTGACACAAGACAGCGAACAGGAGATAATTCAATTTCTGCATAACAAAAAAAAAAAGTGTGATTCCGATGTGTGACCCTTAATATTCATAAACAAAATACAAGTCTGAGCAGTGCACTACTATCTTTTTTTACTTTAATAGAAGGAAAATAGGCAACCAACGTGAGAAGTGATTTAATGTTCTGCAGCCAACGGCGTCTAACTTTATGCAGCTTAATCAAAATGAGAGCGAATTAAACAAGATAATACCAAACCAATAATCCAATGACCATGACAAAAAATGAAAACGAAAGAAAAGAAAGTTACAAGTTCAAACTACCCAAAAAAAAAAAAACCAAGTTGAAATAAGCAGGAAGATGCATGCGATGATAAAGGAAGATCGTGATTATACTATTCTACATGCCTTGTAACAAGCATAATATAAACTAAGAAAGGCATGAATTACATTAATCATTCAAGCAAACATAGAATTAATTGACACAATCTTCACAGATGAACAAACCATTTTTCACAGAGCCTGAACCTAGCTGTCCATGCTTATTCCAACCAAAGGCAAGGGAATGTCCATCCTCTGTAACCACCACTGTGTGGTTCCTCCCTGCTCCGGCTTTGACTATTTTATATCTTCCACCCAAACACCATAAAAGATTAGTGCTAGAAAAATTAATGACAGTCTTACAAATAAAACTGACAATGGATAAGACAAACACCAATCTTGGTATCTGATATAGATTAGCTGAGAAAAATTTATAATATGACAAAACCTTTGTTCAGTGACGACATCAGAAATCACATCACTTTCAGTCTCAACATGATCACTCGCACCCCGTAGAAAAATACACACCCATATCCACACATGATCTATTAAATAATTTCACTAGCAAAAAATTTCACCCTCCATTTGTTTTCTTGTTACTTTGTGTTTTTTTAAAGTTTACCCAATTTGCATCTGGGTACCTTGAAAGAAAATTATTGATACTTTTGTACCATGAACACATCAATTTACAAGGGACCTACTGGGATTCATAAACATGTTATACTATATTAATGATTATCCTTTTAAAATAGATAGAAAACTGTCAAAAATTTCCTTAGAGGTAGTCAAATGTTATTCTCCCAATGCTTTTTTAGCTCCATTTATATATTAAATACTTAGACAACTCTTCACTAACCACACGGTATATCCATCAAAGAAGTTCAACCATCAACAGTCCTAGGAGCCATTTGACCTCCTTACGGAAAAGATAAATGAAAAAATGAGCAAGACGCGCACTATCTTCACTATCATATACACTGAAAATATGAAAACACAACATGAGGAAACATTCAACAAGAGGGGGGGCATATTTGTAGTTAGAGACAACAGATAAGAAATGAGGACCACGTGCAAACAACTGCGGCAACATAATCTTCAACTCACTTCGAAAGTTCAGATACCACAGTTGGCCTATCACGCTGAATGGTATCTCCATGACCCAGTTGCCCCTTCTGTGCACCAAAATTCACGAGTTAGTAAGACAGCACATGCGATGGAAAAAAGTAGATAAATGATTAACTTCGTGTCATATATCTATGATATATTTTCATGCCTCATTGCGTCCCCATGTATAGCAGCGCCCTTCAACATCTAATGCCACACAATGACAAGACGCTACATTGACAATATGACAGATGGAAAATGAGCATAGTATTAGAAACGAACTGACATAATCTTGTAGAGACAAAATAGTGAAAATATCCGCATGTCCTCTGTCTAATAAAAACTGAAACTCACCGCACCCAGATGCAACGAATCGAATATCGACCCCAACGAGGGGCCGAAGTCGAGTTGGAGAGACCAAGTTGCCGTCAGCTGGACCTTTACGACGACCAATAATATCCCAACAAGTACCCCCGCAGAACAAGAGCTCTCCTCTTCTCACCACCTCCTTCTCTTCTTCGACATGCTTCTCCGCTTCGACTGCAGACATTTCCCCCAACTCCGGCAAGACGAGCAACGGTCAAAAAAAAAATTAAAAAAACAGATAAATATCGAAATGACAGATCGAACGGCTGCTATTCAAAATCGAAGTAGCGAACTGCTGTAACTTAGCGGGAAATGGCGGGAAATGGGAAATAGGTAAAGATCAGGGAAGGGGGGAGGAAGAACAAGGGTCCAGCACTGAGCGAAGGAAATGGGAGATGGAAACCCTAATTGAATTTTGGAAGTACAAAAGGGGTTAAAGAGCAGAAATTTGAGTTTGGGTTTTCGAGGGTGCGAACTTTTTGATTATTTAATGTAAATAGAAACAAATTGTGGAGAAAAAAAAAAGATAAAAATTATAAAAAGGATAGACAGAGAGAGACGGGAGAAAAGGAGAGCGGGCAGGAGCCAGCGGGCGAAGTTAAGTTCACTTAAATTTTAGTTTTTTGTTCCTCTTTCTTTAACCAACAAATTTACATTTTCCCCATTGCAAGCATGTTGTGTCGTTGTCAACAGATTTTCTTCCCCTGTTATCAGCTTATTTTGGAGCTAATAATAGCGCGCCAACCTTTCGTTATTTATTGGCAAAAGCTTCTTTAAAGGGGAAATTTATATTAAAATTTAAATATACAATATTTCAAGATTTAAATCGATAATATATGCATTGGCAAAAAAAAAAATTTGATAATTTTTTCCGTGCAAAAAAAAAGGACGGCATAATATTTTACCTCAGAAAATTACATAATACCAGGCTAGTGATTAAAGCCTTGAAAGCTAACGTTACGATAAAAATAGCAGGCTAAACTATGAGTACATCTGTTTTGGTCAAAAAAAAAAAAAAAACTATGAGCACATCTTTCACACAATAAAAAGATTATAGGCAATTAGTGCGAAAAACGTTGCTGCGATTATTTTACGTTCCCTTCTTTGAAGACTATAGTCTCATCTTCTCAATGAAAAAGATTTGGAGGGGATGGAATTACAACTTTTGCATCCCATTCTGTGTTCATTGGCAGGGCAATAAAGCCGTCTTTTATTTGAATGTCATGCATAATTTATAATCACCGAAGATCCTTTTTTTTTAGTACATGATATTAATATAAATATAAATATAAATGCAAAAAAAGATTGAAAGTATAGTGATGGAAATAAAAAAAAATCTCAGATAAATTTTAAAAAAATGACGGAAGTTTCTTGTTTTAGAAAAGGTTGTTGCTAGTTGAATCTTCAAGCCAAAAATACTAGTTAATATTAATGGCCCATATATATAAATTGAGTCGGGAAAGATGCCCTTGTGGCCTTAGATTATATTGCCATTGGCGGCTTGATCCCAAAATCCCATCGACAAGTGCTGTATAATGCGTGACATCTCTTCCTTAAATCCTAGACGGCACATGTTGCTTCGTCCATCAATCTCCTTTGTGAGCTGCCTCAATCTCATCTTTATTTGTAGTCCTCCTTGTCTTCTATGTTCTCATGATGCGTGCAATCATCTGTTTTTACTGTGTTTCGAGCGTTTTCTGTAGGGAGATTATTGGGCCAAATGACGAATTTTTCAATCTGTGGATAGCTCAAACTTTTATTTAAGTGCGATGAATTTTTCATTGAATAGGAAGATTTGATGCCTAGAATTGAAATTATCTATCATTTATTTTGTCTCTTTTGATTGGGGTTAGATAATACTATGGTTTGGCTGTATCTCTCAGTTTTTTTACTACGTTTTCCATGCTCTTTTCTTTGAACTTGATTTTTTACAAGGGAAAAACGTGTCAATGTTTTCTCAGAATGTTAATACTGGTTCTCTTTGTTTCTTAGCATTCATTATAGCTAGTGATGAAGATCTTTCTTTTGGCTGAAATGCAGAGTCTTGCATTCATTTGTTGATACTACAATGCTTGGACGATCTTAGGCTATATTCTACAACATTTCATTTTTATTTTCATCTTTTGTTTTTGCCTTATTAATGATTGATTTTATATTTTGGATAGTTCTGGATTTCATCGTGCCATTGTTAGTAGTCTTGTGGATAATGAGAATTATAATTTTACAATTATCATGGTTGATCTAATAGCTATTGAAAAATTCTAATCTGACATGCAATTCATCCTTCCATTCAATATTTTTAAAATCTTACCTGCCGCTAAATCTTTCAAGTTATCTATTGATCAGACAAGGTTTTGTTGTTGTTAATAATTGTAGTTTATTTTAATTTAATCATGTATATATAAAGTATCTTGCACATGAATGATGCCAAGGTAGCATTCGGAATACTTAGGGTAAGGTATTTTGTACATGTATGATATTTTGTAGGGAGTTGTGGATGATGAGAAAAACAATTTCACAATTATCCCTGACTGATGTAGTGGGTGTTGAAAGTTTGTGATCTGACGTGCACTTCATTACATATGGATATTTTTCTTGCTAATTTAGAAGAGGGGTCTAAAGGATTGGATTGCTGGAGAAGAAGATATATATTATACATAAGACTGAAACAAGAATTCTGACAATTCTTAAATTACTAACCATTATTAGATAAGCTTGAGAGATGATTGGATTACATATTTGAGTGAAATTTTCCCTACATGAGAGTCCAGTCCCCATAAGTTGAAAGACTTACATTCAAATAACTCGAATGAGTTGCTAATCTTGTTGCATTTCATACATATACATATTGACGGACATGTTATTGTAAGTTCATAAAAATTAATCCTAATAAAGAAATAAGTTTAATAATCCAAGCTTATATCTTCATTTTAATTGGTTTTACACTTTTCTTGTGAGATTGCTTGGCGTGTTAATATTTAAATTCTTTTACTTTATTCACAACTTTTTCGTATCTTAAACTAAATATAATTATAGAAGCTAACTCTCTTGTTGAGATTTATTTTCATTCTTAAGGCAATTTTACTTGAAAGGTATCAAGTAACTCTTTTTATGTAGAAAAAAACTTATATACTTAATCTCACATATTTAAATTATGGAGTAAAAAAAAATCAAGTTCTTGTCCCCCTTCCTTTCGGTTTGACCTAGCAATAAGACTATGATTAGTAAAAATTTCTTTTTCTATCAATTTAAGCTAAACCCCCTAAAGCTCCAAACACAAAAATCAACGGAGCAGGTTTATGAATAATTACTGGTTTAGTTAATGATTTTGATAGAATTTATCCCTAATTCAGTATTTGACATAATCAATTTATTTTAAATATAATCTAATGAAATTCAAGCCCAAGCCGAACCAACTTGGGAAATTAGGACAAGAGTCAAAAGATGGAGTATCGAGAGAAAGGGTTCTAAACATTTGGATTTCATTTCATTGTCATTTAGGATTGGGATATGTCAAGCACTTTGGGCTTTTTCTCTCGTACTTGAGTTGAACAACATGGTCATGAACCTCAACCCACAAAACAAGCATAATGACGAGCTTATGTTGTATCTAGGGTTATGCCTCTATTAAGACCCTATACATTGACCTACTTTAGGGCCAAACTAATCTATTTATTAAATATACTTTAGCCAAAATTGAGCTTTTAATTGGATCTATTTTTTTAAGGCTCAGCTTATAAGTCTAACAGGCCGACTTATATATATAGTGTAATACATCACACGCACATTATGTGCGAATAGTTTTTAATCAATTTATTCTTTTTTATTTCTAGTTATGTTTTCAACCAAATTATACTTGTATATATATTTTAATGTTATCGCTTTATTGTTGTATTATATTATAGTTGGTCGGTCCTTTAATTATTACGCACTGTAATTGATAAATCAAATTATACATTGCATGCTAATGGCTTTAAAGTATATTTGATACGTTTAAAACTAAAATGTGAGCTTATTTGAAGGGTTTGCCTTTAAATAGGCTTCTAAATGAGTTTTTAAGCTAGGCCAGGCTTTCGGGAGGTTCAGATCTGAGTTGTAAAAAAAGCTTTATATAGGTTTCAGACTAGGTTCAAACCTTTAATTTACCATATAAGCTCAGGCTTACTTAGTTAAAGTCTAGTTCAACTTAGCCTATTTTCACCCTAGTTGTATCATACATTTTGTATACATTACATTAAGCACATCACTGGCAATCCGCACACGGCCAAATAGCCAATGAGATAAAAGCGCTAGGGCCTATGTTCCTTTCTTTCAGAATATGTCGTCAAATGGTTATGTCCCTAAGTCCACATTTTCCTTCTTAACTTCCAAAATAACTAACTTCACACATGCCTCCAAGATAACTGCCCCCCATTTACCTGCTATAAGATAACTAACCTCGCTCCCTTTATCCACTTTTTCCTTTTTACACTTTCCTTCTTTAATATGATAATTCTTCACTTTCTCCCCCCACTCACCATTCTTGTAAGCCCTAGTCTCGAGTTGCTTCTGTGTTCTTCTTTCTAAGTTCTATCCAATGGCTCGTGCCAAGCAAATTACTGGCAAGTCAACTGATGGGAAGGCTCTTAGGAAGTAGCTTGCCACCAATGTATACTTTTAAATGTTTCTTTAATTCCTTCCTCTTGTTGCATGGCTTGTCGAAAAGTTTTTCTTCCTTTTCCAATTGCTTTCTTAAACCAAGCTTGAACATCTTTCACTTGCTACCGTTATAATGTAAGTGTCAAGTTTCTTGGTTGACATTTATTTTTTAAATCATGTAATTTTATGATAAAGATTGAAAATTTCAATATAGAATTCCCTTTTCTATACTTTCATCCTATTAAAATATATAGGCTAAAAAAAATTGCTCCCACCACTGGTGGTCTTAAGAGGCATCATCGCTTTTGCCTTGGAACCTTCACCCTCTGGTACTCAATTGTCTCATCATGTCTACAAATTATGGATGCACCATCGTTAACCATTTTTTTAATTTTTTAAATTTTTAGAGAGATTTAAAAATACTAAAAGAGCAATGATCTGTTGATCTGCAAGTTACCCTTCTAGCATCTCGTTTGTGAAATTGCTCAAGACTATAAGGTATGACAAATATAATAGTCATGATATGTTGATGATAAAATTTGAGTGAAAGGTGAAGATCTTATATCCTCATTATATTTGTTCCTCATAGTTTGTGTTGTTTAGTTGCAGGTGGATTTGAGATTTTAGAGCCATGCAGTCTTTGCTCTCAAAGAGGCTGCTGAGGCTTATCTAGTGTGTTTGTTTGAGGACACCAACCTATGTGTTATTCATGCTAAGAGGGTTACTATAATGCCTAAAGATATCTAACTTGCCAGGCGTATCTGTGGCGAACGTGCATAGTTTCACACTCTAAATTTCCATTATTGCATACATCTCTTTGTTATTGTAGAAACATTTCTTTTGTTTTTGTTTTGTGTGTAAAATATAATAGCATTTTTCAATATCTCTTCATGGAATCTTTTGATTGTGCTTAAGCATGTATTAAGCAATCTATAAAATATTAGGACTCTGTTCTTAATATTTCTTGGTTCATAATGAATTCTCTCTGGTTAATGCATTCCTTATATTTGCAATTGTTGTACTATCGTTAAAATTGGCCACAATCTTTCTTGCCCAGTCCACAGTACCAAATGGCCGAAACACTAGAAGGCTCCAGTGACCATCACCAAAGTTCTTCACGTTTCTAATGAATACCAATGCATGTTGCTACAAGAAGTGGGGTTTTGTATGACTATGACATCATTATGGAAAAATAATATTTATTTAGTCCCAATGATCTGTTTTAATTTTTGATTATCTTATCGCATCTATTTTTTATTTAATTCTTACTATGTTCTTAAATAATCTTTAATTTTTGATTAAGCAACTCAATAGTTTCGATAGATGCTAAAACATAATACTTGCCTGGTTCTCTGAACCACGAAAAAAGGCCTATGAATAGGAATTAAAGGGAAACTAACTAGCCAAAGCAAATGCTAGACAGAGAAAAATAGAGTATGAATAACTAAAAAGCAATATCATTTGCTCTATTTTTTCATTTTGATCAATTAAGTCGAGCTAAATATTATGGATTTAATTTGGCTAAAAAAAATTAACAATTTAAGCGCTTATTGTGTTTCAAGCTAATTAGGATCAATATTGGTTTCAAAGAAATAGATTAGTAATACGTACAAATAAGTTTCTATCCAGGACCTATTGATTCAGTATAACGTGAAAATTTACCACGGCTTCATTACATTCCTATCCTTCTTGATGTTGATTAATATCAAGTGACAAGCATTATGTTCATATACAAGCCACGAAGAAGAGACTAACACACTGGAGCTTTAATACGAAAGAACAAACCTCAGCTTCTTGTAATTTACACGTCTACTCACTCTAATTTTCACGTGAAGGCTGGAGAAAAACCAATGATGTATTATTATGTATATGCTATTAATTAATCAAGGGTATCAACACATGAATAGAATCAAAATCATAAACAGTATTTTTGTTGACAGGTGACAAAAAAATCAAATTAGCTATACCCAGATGCCGTTGCTCGAAATTTCTTAATGGATCACGAATAGCTTGTAGTAACCAAGAGGAGTAAGAATAGCTAAAGGTGGCGTGGTGACCTCAACTTCAGACACAGGTCTTCCCAGATTTGTCACTCTTCTTGGCTCTAGCACCAGCATCCTTTAATTCATGGAGAATGAGTATGTGTTAAATGTCGGTAACAACATCATCACCGATACCATATTTTAAACTAATGTTGCTGTCACCTGAAACCTTAGCTTCAGCTTCTGACCATACTTGAGTTTAGCTTGAGAAGAAGGAGACGCAATTTTTGGATGAACATTATTAAATCTAGACTCTAAATACGTTGGTGAAAATACCTCAAATCTGAACTCCATTCCATTGTGAAGTAGAACACCTGTGGAGTGGTATATCCATGGAATATTAGTCGGGTTTTGCAATTTAAACTGAGACCTCACTGGGCTATTCGTTTTATACAGAATAGGTTCAACACTGCTTTATGACCTACTTTTCATCCAGCAATCCCTAAAGCCGCTCTATTGATGATTAAAATGTTACTGTTAGGAAGTATTGCCATGTCATTCATGAGTCTAAATCTGGGCACGGTCTCTGTGACCTACTGTGGATTCAGGTCAGTGATCTTGATCTAAGTACAAGCATTCAAGGCAGGAAGAAATTTTCCTTCGTTGGTCTGCTCATACAAACCTCTCGGGCTTTACCATAAATTAAAACCTTTACTTTGACACTATTAGCCTGTAAATTCTTCAAAGGTAATAACACTGTCAAGCCTGCACTGGGATATGACCTGGGATCTCTACTTGGTATTTATGGGTAGGTCCTGACCACCTTCTTCTTATTGTATTAGTCTAGTAAGATGGCTCGATTGTTAGCGAAGATGAACAGGTTGCCATCCACGTTAAAAAAGACAATGGGGTACAAGTTGTTCTCTATACTAGCATTATTGTTCTGTACTAGAAACGGTAGACTGTAACTATTTCTAGCATTTGTTTTAGGATAAAACTCATAATTGAATGCTCTTCTGCCATCAACTATAATCTAACGTCTGTTTGGAAGAACATGATTGGTGGAGTACCACTTTCGCTCCACCAGCCTGCCGTCAACTTCTTCCTATTCACAATTGGGGCAAGGACTAATCATCTGAACTGCATGTTCCCCATCATTGAAGCCACCTATCTAGATGAGAAGATCGTTTAGAGCGATGGAGCTGGAGGAACACCAAACATTAGTCTGGACAAAGAGAGGGCGGAAAGAGTTGGAAGTGACGTCGTACTTGAGGGTGTGAATTGTGCAATCTATTTTGATGATTAGCTCTCTGTGGTTTTGCCAGCATTTGCCGTTGGGAAGGGATAAGTTAGAGAGGCCAAAGTCAGTGAGGTTGAAAATGATGACATGATCGTGGTGGAGTAATTGCATGTGCAAGGCCACGATGCTAATGCTGTTCTATAGAAGCTGCCATCCTCCATTACTGACTTTAGTGAGAGATAATAAGGTGGCAAAAAAGAGGTGGCGAAAGAGAAAACGAGCAAGAAGAAGAAAGGCTACTTGTGTTTTGTACTTTCTAGATTGTTTGGATTCAAGTGATGCCTTGGGCAGCTCAGGCTATCTAGGCTTAAATACTCACTAATTAACTTGTGACACAATCGATATTATGTATAACTCTTACAATTAAGACATTTATACTCTTAATCTTGATAATATGTAGTTTGAAAATGTGAACCATCTGGTTCTTTGCTTCTTTCTTTAGAGATCTATGGCATCTGAGGTGGGGTCCATGTTCTTTAACAAGCGTGTAGACCAAACACCTTTATCATCTTTGGTCATAGACTCTGAGTTTAATCTCAGAAGGGCAGCAACAGTTCTCTCCTAGTGCTGCCTCAAGTTTCCTCCTAGTATGTTAAAAACATCAATGGTAGCTTTTTTCTTTTGGCTTTATTTTGCAAAATATTTACCACTTTATCACACTTTTACACCCACTAGGACAGGCCAGGACAAAACTCAATAGGAAAGAATCGTTTTGCAAGAAAGGCATCTTTCAGCTATGGCAAGCTCTCGCTCTCTAGATATAACTCGCATGACACGAGCCTATTTCACATATGTACCATTGTCTCTTCATTCTTTGCTTTTTCAATTGCTATGTGCCTTCGATGAGCATTTTCCCTCATTCCTTCCAAGTTAGGTCTTAATAATATTACAAGTAGAAGAACAGGGAGTTGAAAAAATGTCAAATTATATATCCTTAATGGGATGTTAGTGAAGTTAATGTTAGGGTATGTTGAAAGGTCTAGCAATCTCAATCTTTAATTGTGAGTTATCTGTGCTTTGAGATTTCTTTTAGACAGTATGAGGGAATTTTCTACTAATTAAGTTATGCTTGACAAGCTTTACGCACTAATAGACATAATTGATCATTATCTTATTTTTTAGTGGTAACTAATAATCTATCCCTCTGTCGAAATTATCATGTAATAAACTTGTTAAATATATACTAGTCTAATCTGAAGTGAAATATAATGATATTTAATCATAATGTCCTTAATTTTGCATATATTTAGTATTCGATTCTCTCACCTTTTTTTAATTTGCTAATTGCTGTGCCCTGCTAAAAAAAATTGCATACCTATACACACAAAGGAACTTGTCACCTGCTTTTTTACACGCAAACATCACACCGACAATTATCTTAGCACCAATAATTTTCGTCAAGAACTCTGTCATTCCTATGCTTAGATTTAAAAATTAATTAAGACCAACTAAACTCGATGGCATGTTCAAAGAGACTGATTGATTAATTGGAACTCGTTGTCCAATTAACCTATGAGGGCTAATTTAATTACAACATACTAGTAAAAAGGATGCCATGCATCCCATAATGAACAAGATTATGATAATTTATGAGTGAAATAAAAAGATGAAATTACCAAGCTAGAGAAAAATAATCAAAATGCATGTGTTGAAATTTATGCACATAAAAGATTATATAGAGTTCATATGGCTTGAGATCAATCATGGTAGCTTGAATTAGATTAGGTAATAATAAAATTTTACTATGATTAGACAGCATGAGGCACAGGAAATGGTGAAGCTAGTTAAATTGACATGGATTAACTTGTCCAGGAAGAAATGAGGGAGATAAATTAATGATCAATAGGCATATATTCTTGTTTAGGTGTAAGCTTTAAGTCTTCAAAGGCAAGCTGGCATTTGGTTGTGTTATGACTCATGTGCCTTTGCTTGCTAAGCCTCAATGGAAAAGTTCCATCTCCGATTGATCCACCCTACTTGTCAATCTGCCATGCACCTTCTTGCGCCCTAGTCAAGGCATCTTCCTTTCCTTTACAATCAACACTTGCTTTGCTTGCTGCATGTGGCTACTAACGATAATGGTGTGTTGGTCATTAAATTGAATCATTTCAAATGGAAAAATAATCAGCAAAACCTTTGTGATTATATTGCCAAATTTCAAACTTCCTTTGTGACTTGCATCCTAATGTTGAGAGTGACTTGCTAGTAACACCATTCGAACAATGAATTATGTTTATTGCTTGATTATTATTGTCAACTTTCACCTTTCAAACCAAGTTTTTTTGTTGTTGGTGATATCAAAGTTAAGGGAGTTTAATCTTAAAGGCTTGCCAGAATTATGGCATGTCTCTAAATTAAAATTGCATTTATAAAAATACTTATAATACAAATCACTTATCAACTAGGTATTTATATCAGTAATAAGATTTAATCTCACAATTTCATAGATTGTAGATTAAATTATTATTAACCGGACTAATATTTGCTCACAAGGAATAACTTTTTGATCAAAGCATATATAGTCAAATATTTCTGAGACACATTAAAATGATTGATTTGTTGGGGCAGTCTTGCGTGGAGCTTCAAGGATGTACGAAAGAGGAGCCATTCAACATATCAGGGATGTTAAGACAAAATACCACTTATCATATCTTCCATCTTGCTTAGCCTACTGGGACTCTCTTTTTTAGTATATTGTTGTTTCAATGCAGTTATGTTGACATAATTTGGGGGGGGTGAAATTTAAATTTCGTAATGATTAGTCTTATTTTAAATATCTTCTACTCATATTTATGTCGGGCGTGCTGTACTTTTGCATTAGAAATTTATTGTGTTTGGAGATCTTTTAAGACTCTGGACCTTATTATGAATAATCTTTAACTTTTTGATTTAATAAAATGATATTTTTGGCTTTGGCGAAAATAACTCTTACATTTGGGACCAAATTATGAAAAAGATTGAGCCAAATTTTACAATGCACCTCGGTTACGTCCCCATGTCATTTAATTTCAATCTATCGTATCTCTTATAGAAGGCCACAAAAAGTTTTGGTGCTCGATTTTCCTAAAAATGGCAAAGGAATCGGAAGATGATGGATTCACTTATAATTAAAAGTCAATATAATATTGTGCAGAAATCTTGCAATTGGCTCTCACAACTCAGCTGGTTAGAGCACCTGTTTAGTAAGTGGGAGGTCTTGGGTTTGACTCTCAACGAAAACATGATGGGATAACACTTTTTTGAAATTTTTAAGAGCTTCTTTCCATGTACAAGATTGCTCCTAATTGTTTGGCCAGGTAAGAGGTTATAAGCAATAAAATATTAAAATATAAATCATTGGAATGTGGTCTTTAAAGCCTCTAGCGGTCTAGGCCTTTTCCATTACTGACATTTTTGGGTTTCAAATTCAAGTGATATAACAAGCAGCAAATGCAAAGGAAGCCATGGTTGTTCACGTGTTTCAAGGAATTAAGTGAAAGAGTAAGGCACGTGTTCTCTGTCATTAATGGTTACCAATCTATCCTATATTCTTTACGTTCTTGCTAAACTTACTTCCAAGTTTTGACATTCAAGTAACATAATCTCCTGATTGAAAGCCAAATTTCTGGAAGTTCTGAAACTTCAAAAGTCTTGAGTTTCTTGGTTGCCAAGTGGACAGTTTGAAATTTTTGTCATGATTTTTCTCACGGCCGGTGACATTTAATGAACTGGACCCTTAGATGTGCTTCTTACATTCCTGGCCTTTTCTTTTCTTCAACAATGAACCTCTGTTGGATGCTCAAGCCAAAAAAAAAAACTGTTCAACACATAAACTTCCGCTCCTTTGTGGGCTAATTGTTTGACAGAGACAAGACAATGGACTGCCAGGTGAGAGCTCTTAGGATGTAGCACTTTGTACTTTTGAGAAAGGGTTGCTAAAATTTATTTCATCTTCCCACTTCTCACGATCTTGATGGTCAAGGGCATGTTCTCAAATGCATAACTCAAGAAACAAATAGTCATTGTAGTCCAACTTAAGTAGGCTTTTTGTAAACATTTTAGGCAAATCTAACCAAAATATTGACGGAGAAGTATTCAATAAAAAGAGATTTTTCTATTTCTATGAAGAGGTTCAATTAAAACATCAGTTGAATTTTCCTGATGACATGCATCAAAGGATTCGGTACATCAGTGCCTTTGAGGGTTGACAATTTGAGACCCTCATTTTATTGAATGGGGGTGTGTGTCTTCATTAGAAAGACATTATTTGACTTCATAAATATTTTTTATTTGTACGGTTAATTGTTTGAGGGCATGAAGTTATCCAAAGATTGCTCTTTTAGGTTCCTACTTTTGATCAGTTGTTAAAAATAATTCATAGTATGCAATAGATTTGGCACGCTGTGTTTATTGCCTAAAGCTGCTGGTGTATTACGAGGTAGGGTGAAATGAAAGATTACACACGTCAATAAAGGATGCCTGTGATTCGTCTATTCTTTCTATGTGATATGTTGTTTATTGCAATTCTAACATCATAAGACAATTTCCATGTTTGCCGTTTTGGTTTTACGTTGATATGTTGTTTATTGCAATTCCAACACCATAAGACAATTTCCATCTTTGCCGTTTTGGTTTTACGTTGTTCCACTTGGCTTCCGAGGTTGATCGGGCCATTTACGATGCAATTGCCTTGTGTTTCTCATGCTAGTGTGTCTATTATTATTGTCTATTCATCAACACTTGCATGGTAGCTATTTTAGCTCTAGTCTAATAATTGTAATTTTAGATTGCTGGCGTGTTTCTTTTCATTAATAAAAGACTTAACAGTATAAATCATGAAGGATGGCTCTGTTTTCAGTGAAGCTATCTCCGAGGCCAACAAATCCGGGAAGAAAATCGTCTTGTGATGTATTTCTTGATGCGGTGTTCCTATATGCAATTGTTTCATCCCATCCCATCATCTCTGTTCTCAAGTCTGACAGAAGCTTACAATATTCCTTTTGGCTGTTATTTGAAAACATGCTCGTATTATATAACGATGCAAAATGTTTGGAAATTCATGTATTCCAATTTTTGCTGGGGGAGGGATTGGACAACATTATTCACTGAAGGGTAGGTAACAAACCAATATTATATCAGCCACAAAAATCTTGCAGAGTCCGTGTGGCCTATGTTGAATCACAAAATTAGCTAATTTCCTTTGTACTCCTCCTAAACATCTCTCCTTCTACATTAACATCTTCGGATACTTTGTAATTCAATTTCTTGTAGCTAAACATCTGTGTTTTCACTAATTTCGATCAACTTGGTCGTCGTCGTTCTTTCCTGGCTTATGTAAACAGGTTATTTGCGACCCTTTTCCTCACCGCTACAACCTGCATTACCATGATTTAGAAGTCACTAGTGCCGTTCTTTTAACTGTTTTTGTAAATAAATAAGTGATAATATGTTAGAGGGAGCAGTTTAATCACAGTAATGAATTTTATGTGGATGAAATAGAGACTTCAGAGTCTAGATATATGTAAATTAACGATGTGTTAAGTTTTCAATTGAACAAAATTGATAATCAAAACAGAACTTCAAAATAATTAATTCTTAGATGAAACTTTAAATAGCATCTATTATAATGGGTGAGTTTGAGAGCCACAATTAATTATGAAGCTGTATCCAAATATACTCTAAATAATTTATCATTGTTGTTGTTGTCGTTTTACTATTTAATCTTACATGAACCCAGTGCCAAATATATTAAATAAGGTTTTCTCTCCGTAGAAGCAGGTTGCATATTCTATTCATTTGCAATTTTTGCATAGCCTCGCATCTTTCAGTGAATAGATCGGAGGCTCCTCCGCATCTTCCGATCTCGATGAATTACGAAAGTATGTCACTGCGCACGTCAGCAAGAGTCATTCGGGCCTCTTTTAGGGACCAAAAGGCATAAAAACATGTAAATTTCGTTTTGATATCCCTGACTTTTTTATATTCAATATTCGCCGACTATATATGTTTAATTTCAGCGCTGGTTTTTTTTTTTTTTAAATCTCAACTTCTGCAGACTTCTCTTCTTCAATGGTCAAATTTTGTTGTAGCGTGGAGCGCAATCCACCGATTATGATTTATGCTTTCTGACTTTGAATTGCCGGGAACAAATCCAAGTTCCTGGTGGGATATTTAGATCCTAGTAGTCTGATAGCAGCATCTTCATATCGTTGACGTTTTATGACCGTGATTCGGTATCGCTGGTCAAGTTCAATATCAAGAATGGCCGAAGAGATCAAGACGGCCGACCTAGGATCCTCTGCTACTTCTGCAAAAACTAGACGCTTCTGGCCTTCTGTGCTTCGCTGGATTCCTACTTCCACCCATCACATCATCGATGCCGAGAAGCGCCTTCTCTCCGTTGTCAAGTAATCATTTTCTTCATTTGTTCTTCCGAAACCCTAACTTTTATCGGCAACAGTCACCGCAGAAAATTTGGGTTTTTCTAAAAATTTAAAACTGTGATTCCCTTTGAAAATTCTAATATCAGGGTTTTCCGTTACTATCATGCATTTGTCTACTTTCGTTCGGGAGATATTCTTAACCGTTAATGTTTTGTTGATGGACTTATTCGGAGGTGGCCATGAATTACAGGAAAAAGTAGTTCCGGACTCAGTCAATTTTTCAAATGAAGTGATCCTTTAACTGTCATGATTCGTTTGCTTGTTTTATATTAATTGCATTATACCGGGGGCATATTTTACATCCCCCCCCCCCCCCCGGGGAACATTCATTTATGATTGTTATGGCTTCTTTTACAGGACTCCTTATGTTCAAGAATTGGTTAATATAGGCTCTGGTCCACCTGGGTCGAAAGTTAGGTGGTTTCGTTCGTCAAGCGATGAGCCAAGGTTTATCAACACTGTAACATTTGAGAGCACACAAAATTCTCCTACGCTTGTAATGGTTCATGGATATGGTGCTTCCCAGGGTTTCTTTTTCCGTAATTTTGATGCACTTGCCAGTCGTTTCAGAGTCATTGCTATTGATCAACTTGGGTGAGCCTTGCTTCTCTCGACCCTAAAATTTTCTGGTAGTTGATTAATGTCTTTTGTCCAAAAAACTCCATACCTGAACGTATAATGTGTTTTTTCGTCTTATGCTTCATTTTAACCTAGGAAAGGTAAAGGAAACCGACAAAAAAATTGAAGTTGGAAAAGGAAATTGACATGAAAAACTTGAAGTCCTTATTTAGGCCATTTACAACCTCATTTTAATCATCAAGTCCTTTTGAGGGGAGATGTGGTGTATAGTTGAGGCCTGTTAATTGATCTCATTTCCTCCCTCGAAACTTTTTTCTGCAGTTGGGGCGGATCAAGCAGGCCTGACTTTACATGCAGAAGCACAGAAGGTTAGTCATGTAAAATAATAATATTGTCAACAGATAGGATGAATTCTAGATTTACTCTGGAAGAGGAACGACCTATATGTTACTGAAACTGAAAAGTACTCTAGCAACTACTTATAACTTGTTGTTGGCATTACAGAAACTGAGGCATGGTTTATTGATTCTTTTGAGGAATGGAGAAAAGCTAAAAATCTAACCAATTTTATACTACTTGGACATTCTTTTGGTGGTTATGTTGCTGCTAAATATGCCATCAAGGTGAATGTCATCCCTTATATCATTCTAATGTTAATTACCGGCATTTTTGTTGTTTGTTATTATAAATATTCTGATGTATAATTTAATTATCTAAATATAGCACCCTGAGCACGTACAACACTTGATCTTGGTGGGACCTGCTGGATTTTCATCAGAATCAGATGCCAAATCTGAGTGGTTTACAAAGTTTAGAGCAACATGGAAAGGAGCACTCATGAACCATCTTTGGGAGTCTAATTTTACACCTCAAAAACTTGTCAGGTAAAATTACCTAGTTGCCCTTATGATCCACTTTTTATGTGCGTGGCATATTTTTAAAATTTTAGACAACTTATATGAAGGAGCAAAGGATGGGATGAAATGGAAAAAAATGATTTGGTTGGCGAAAAATGGTCATGACCCTACTCTTAAAAAATATTAAAAGAGATAAAAATAGTTGAGTAATAATTACAATATGATAGATATTGCACGAATTTTTCTTTTTACTTTTCGGTTTACTTTAGCAAAACAAAATTGAGTTCTTTTCCTTTTCTTGTCAAATCTCATGTTTCTACAATATTACAGTCTTTTGCTTCGTCCAGCGGATTGGCTTCTGGAAGGCTGTTTGATTATTGTACCTGACTATTCAAATAGAATAGAGTAAATTATACAATCTTCTCAGTTTTGTGGCCATTACACAAATCTTGGGATAAGGCTTGTTGTTGTAGCTGTAGGGCCTGCTAGTGTACTTTTCTCATGAAGGATATCTTAGTCGAAAAAAGAAAATTGGAATAAATGCAACTATGGATGCATTTACTCACGTAACTCACCCAAATCTTAAAGTCTTCTTGATGAATAAAATAAATTCCATCCTTGGAAATTCAGTTTATATTTCAAGGTAATGTAATCCATTTCTTTATATCTTTAGGTTAATCTGTTCTAATGGTGGTGTTACTGAAGTACTCATATTTTCCATTAGTTAGATATGGGTATGAATCATTACTGAACCATGGACACTCTTTTATTCATTAACATTAATCTTCATGGGGAATTTACTGTTGGGGTTGGCTATTGCAAACAATATATATTTAAATTAAATTTTCGGGTTGGGAGACTGAGGCTGTGAGATGTTGGACTGACTCCTGTTTAAGTACTTGTCGAGGGAATCCTGTTTTGTGTTCCATTGGACTTCCTTTTTGTGAACCATGCAACATGGATTGATACCCTATAACTCCAGTTTTGTTCACCCCTTGATTTACTTAGTTACATTATCATAGTTCTTTTATATTTTATTTGGGTATAATGAAAATTTTATTAGATGTTGTCATTGTAGAATATATCTTTTTATATGTTTGTTGTAGAGGGTTAGGTCCCTGGGGTCCTGATATAGTCCGCAAGTATACAAGTGCTAGGTTCGGTACACATTCAACTGGTGAAGTATTGACTGAAGAGGAATCAAGATTGCTGACGGGTATGGTTCGATACTATATTGACACATTGTTTCAATATCAGAGTGCATTCTAATTGTTGATTTCTTCGTTTTGAAGATTATTTTTACCATACCGTAGCAGCCAAAGCTAGCGGAGAGCTGTGCTTAAAATATATTTTTTCTTTTGGAGCGTTTGCTAGGATGCCCCTTCTTCACAGGTTTGCTGACCACCTATTTTTTTTAATTTAACTTATATTTCAGATCAGCGATATGAAAGTCCACTTTTCTCTTCAACAAACAGCTGCATTATAAAATTGCATTTAGTTTGCAGGGTATGGTAATCATAAAATTTTGATGATAACAAGTTCAAATGTGCTGTTTGGTCAGTTGTAAATTTTTGCATGATGTAATTGATTAAAAAGTATTTATTATCCGACTTTTTGAAGTCAGCTTGATCCTGATGGGCTTCTGTTGGAGAAATCTTTTGCCCAATGGGGACCCTTTCCCTGTTGATGGCGGTTTTGTGGGGATGAATTGCTGTTTTGTTGTTACGCCATCATGGAACTGGAATTTGTTGGAGCTATTGACATGGAATCTTTAGGATGCAGTATAACTTGACATTGATATATTTTAATTATTTTGTGCATGAATTTTTTGCCCATTATATGTTGGCATAATAAAGTAGTTGTGGCTGGGTGATATTGGATTTGCATTTACTAGTATTTATAGAACTTCCCTGCATAATGTGCACCTTCTCGGAAAAGGGTAGAAAACAAAACAAAAAACAAGAGATGGGGCAAGAGAAAAGAAGAGAGTTTGTCCTCGGTATTATCGAGATTACTGTTGTAACTATCATTTTTTTTTTCGGTGAAAGAGTTGTAATTTATACTGCATGGCGTACTGCTTGATGATGGCTATTCAATTTTGTTGTGCGACAAGCAAGTTATCGTGATGATGGAATGCACTTTAGCTTCTTGTTCATGCCCTGTTGCTGGTTGACGAATATTGATGCTTGTTGCATACACATGAAAGGCATCCTCAGAAAGTTCACGCATTTCATGATTCGTATGGTAGAAATAAACAGTATCCTTTCCATCCCCAAGAAAATTTGAGAACAGGGGCAAATTGAAACTTCTCTGGTATTGCAAACTTAGTTATCCAGGATTATAATATAACATCAGGGACCTTTACCAAGTATTTTTTTATTTTTGATGATAAGACTATATGTAAACTGCGGGCACATGAGATTGGGCACATGGTGTGGTAAGGCTTCATCTATGGATTGGTCTCTTGTTCTAATATGGAATGTTGTTATTATTATTATTATTATTATTTTTTTGTACTTCCTCATTTTCATTTTTATTTTGGTAGGTGTCAGTTTGTAACGTGTTTTGTTTTCCTTTCCCTCCCTTGGTGTTACAGTGCCTCAGAGTGGAAGGTACCAACAACTTTCATGTATGGTTTCCAGGATTGGATGGATTACACTGGGGCCCAAGAAGCTCGTAAGCATATGAAGGTTCCATGTGAAATCATCAGGGTTCCTCAGGTACGGCTTTTTAGCGTTTCCCAAACATGAATCATTATGCTATTATTTAATCTAAGGGAGGGAATTGTGTTACTTGCTGCAGGGTGGGCACTTTGTGTTCATTGATAACCCAACTGGCTTTCACTCAGCTGTGTTTTATGCTTGTCGAAGGATCCTTTCACCTGATCCAGACAGTGAATCCCTTCCTGAGGGCCTCACTTCTGCATAGGATTATTGTTTTGGGCAGTCCTATTAAATATTATCATTTTTTAATGAAGCGGATGTCATAATTAGTGTCTTGACATTATTGCTTCGTTAAAAAACAATATTCTTAAGTGGAAGCACTGCTGCGGTTTATTCTTGTATGTATGTATACATATTACAGAAAATTTTTGCCCACACCCGGGGGGGGGGGGGACGTTGTAAGAACTAAGAATACTCAATTTATTTTATGTAAAAGAAAAAAGAAAAAAAAACGCCTTGAAAGATTATTGATCTCTGAAACATGTTTGGTGAGACTGAAGAGTCGGCTCCACTCGCATTTTCCTGAGGGTATGCTTATGACAGTGAATTCACCACTGACAGGTTTGGACTTTTCAGGTGACGATAAATTTCCCAGTGCGTTGCAAGTAACTGGTCATCGAAGAGGTTAATAATAGGCTTCTAGAGGTGTTTCATCTATGGTGAAATTTTCTTACAGGGATCTTATATTAAGTGTAATGTTTCTCGCTAAATGGTTAGGGGAAAAAACGATGAGCTATCGTGAGAAATCTGCGGAGGTGAAGTGAAAATGTAAGATTTTTTAGTAATACATACTTTGGAGCCTTTATGATTCCTCATACGGTCACACCAAAAATGTACTTGGTTTTGTGACTGTCACGCTAGTTAATGAGGACAGCGACATAGCTCAGCTAGCTGGAATCTCTGAATTGTCGTGAACTCACTCAATTGTCACTCAATTGAACCCCAAGTATAGGCTGGGCTACTCTACTCATGCTGTACGGCACCCCCTCTGTGTTCGAATGAATTTAAAACGCAACGATGGGTATTAAAGATTTCAACAGTCAAGTATAATAAATATCAATTTTTTTTAGATGATAATAAAATTTCCTTAATTATATAAAAGATAATCCAACGTTTTAAAATATTATAATTTCATTAAAGTTGTCCTTAAGAATTTTTATAATAATAAATTTTAAAATAAAAAGACTATTGAATCTTCATTGATAAATGTAATTTTTTAGTTAATTTTTATAATTTTTGAGTAAAAATTATTATTTTTTAAATAAAAGTTATGATCGGAGCTTATTATTTTAATATAAAAAGTATATCTGATAAATTATAATTTTTTATTTAATTCTTTTGATTTATAAAATAAAAGTTATTATTTTTTAAATAAAAAATGTGAATAGAACTTGTTATTTTCAATTAATATAAAATAATTTTTTTATTTTAAAATTTATTGATACAGAAATTTTTAAAAACTTAAATAAAATTATGATATTTTGAAAGAACATATTGTCATTTGTAAAATTTAAAAAGATTTTGTTATAATTTGCTCTATTTTTTACCAGAATAAATATCATATTAGATGTAAAATTTTCCATAAATTATACTATTCAAGAAAATGTGACTTAATTTTTTATGTTTTGCAATAATTTGCAAAGTGTATGAAAGATGTAATCAATTTTTAAACTTTCAAAAAATAATAATAAAAAGCCTATTCAATATTCACACCCGCATTAACCCCTCCCTGTTTTTCCCGTGTTAGTGAGCATAGCATACAATATACATCCTGAGTTCTTAGCTCTCACATAATTGATTCACAAGTTTGGAGCCACAGCGACGGGCGACGTGACTTGGGTCCACGTGCAGGTCAATGCAGCGCCTTGACTCCTGTGCGTCCGTCTCTCGCTATATATTTATTTATTCCATTGCAGCCTTGTTTTTTTTTTTTTTTTTTGCTTGGGAGACGATGGAAAGTTGCTATTAATCTAATAATCTAACTACACTGTGACGTAGATGTGAAAATGCTTGAGGAAATGGTATCTATCTTAAGCAACGCTCGTTTCTCACGATTTTTGCTGGCCTTATCTGCGAAATTGTTTCACGACTTCATTTTAAATCTTGAAATTGATTTCTTGGTTTTAATCTATGACTAAATAACTCGCTCCTTTTTGTTTAAGCACGAAAGTTCCCCCCCCTCACTTTTTATCTTAATGGCATAGATTTTCAAGATTTAAATTTAGTCCCGACTTAATTTCATAACTGTGTCGAGAGGACGATGATGACATCATGCTATGACAGTTCGATTTGCCATGATCTGAGCTCTTTCTACCCTGACCTGATTTTGATTTCAATTTATAACTGAGCTTAGCTCTCATGCATCTACACAACATTTTTTCCACCAACAATAACGGTAATAAATGATAAAATAAGAAAATTTTCACTACGAACGCATAATAATTTTCAAAAAAGTGAGACAAAGCAAGTTAAGAGTGGTGTAAGAAATTCCGATAAGAATTAAATGAACATATTTAGCAATTCAAAGTATTAGAGCAATATATTGGATGAACTAAACCACAATTTAAAGATTTAAATAAGATAGATAATCAAAATACCAATATTTTTATAATTTTAATTCAAAGATACTTTTTAATCTGTGTTTTTTAAATTTTAGCACCACACATCGCACGAGTGGTTGTAAAGTCTTAGTTTTGCACTTCCAATTATTTTTTAACTTATAAATCCAAAGCTCTGAATGTCAAACGAGTCAATAAACGCAGGCCCCCAAAAAATGAGGCAATAAACAAAAAAAGCGTGGGAGTCACAGTTCATACAGTTTTCCGGCCAGCGGCATATTGTTTATTTCTTGCAGAGATGAGCCTCAATATTGAATAGTTCAAGTTGATTACTTTAAAAAGAAAAGGGAAAAGAAAAAACAATAGTTCCTCGAGAGAATCTGGGTGCTTTGTCCTTTTGCTCTCAGAAATTTTTTTATGAAAGATAGCATTTCTGATTCGGCAGATTCACGGACTCTGATGCCCCATCACCCTTTATCGATGACTCATATTAACGGTTACTTTCCTCTACCCTCTTGTCTCGACACGTGGCACCGCCCCATTCGATATCCTTCATTTGGCGGGAACAACCTTTCAGGTTCGCCCGCACGGAATTTCGGATAACCATTTGACCAGAGCAGCGAACAGCGCCGTCGGGTCAAAGCTTAACTCGACAAGAATAAAAAGTCACTGGGGCGAACAAAGGAGCTTAAATTCAGTACGAAAAACAATTCTCTACATGAACCGCAGTAGATTACCATGATTAACTCGAAAAAATCCCGTTACTTTCACCATTTTTTTTTCCGGAAAAAAGGAAAAAAAAAAAAAGAAGTAGAAATCATCAATTAGGGGAAGGTAGCGCGGTCGGATCGGCTGACGATGGGATCTCCTGTCCGACCCGGCAACCTTCGAGCATGAAAACAATGTCAGTCATGGACGGCCGATCAAGAGGATCTGGTGCTGTGCATAGAAGAGCCACTTTGATCCCCAACAAGAACTCTTCCCATTCCGAGGACTCCGGGTCTAGCTCTAGCAACCCAGGCTCCAGCAATTCCGATATCTGTCCTTTTTGCAATTGCCTTTTCACCCATTTCACAATGTCTTCGTCTTGCGTGAACATCACCGGCTTCCTCCCCGTCAGTATCTCCAACAGTACTATCCCAAAGCTGTACACGTCGGCCTCCTTCGTCGCTTGCCCTGTTAATGCTGCTTCCGGTGATACATACCCCAACGATCCGATGGGAGTGGACGATGACGACGCTTCTGCTGGGGTTGCAATTGATATTCTGTCTAGCCCGAATTCTGATAAATGAGCTTCAAAATCTGCATCAAACAGAACATTTTGAGGCTTCACATCGCCATGAACTATTGAGACTGAATGCAGGAAGGCTAGCCCTCGAGCAATGCCTAGTGCGATGAGATGACGCATCGGCCAATTCAGTACATGGCCATCTTGCTGAGATGCTTCTTGAAGAAGCGTCCCGAGGTTTCCATTGGGCATGTAGTCATAAACAAGCAGCCTCACGTCTGGTGGTCCTGCATAATAGCCACGCAATACTGTTAAATTCCGATGCTTCACCTTTCCTAATGATTCTGCTTCTTTACGGAATGTTCCCTCCTCGATGGACCCATCCGGGAGACGACGGATCGAGAGCACCATTCCGTCTGGGTACGAGGCCTTGAACACAAGGCCATATCTTCCTCTGCTCAACACATTCTCCTCATCAAATTGTCTAGTGGCTTCTAGTGTCTCGCCATAAGTGATCTTGTTATTGAACATTACTAGTTTTGGCCCTCCATTTTCACCACTCCCTCGACGTCTGTCTGCTCCTGAACTCGAACGAGCAGGGCTCTTCTTCTTCTTCTCTCCTGTTACCCCTTCTCTCAGCTTCTTGCGCCACCTTAAGAGGCTATAAATATAGCCGCAGCAGCATAATCCCAGAAGGCATACTCCACACAGAGCCACACCTATAAATATTATTAGCCTCTTCCTCTTTCGCCTTCTTACATTCGCACATTCTCTATGCAGCGGCTTTCCGCATAACCTGCCGTTCATTGCAAATATAGAAGGATCTTTGAATCGGGAGCCCAGCATTTCTGGAATCTCGCCTTCGAGATTATTTCTAGAGAGATTTAAATACTTCAGACCAGGTATGAGTGACAGGCTTCCATGAATCTCTCCGCTCAGTTGATTTGAGGAGAGATTCAACGCAGTCAGGTTTGATAAACTTGACAAGGATTCTGGTATTTGACCCGTTAGTTGATTGGCATCCAAGAGGAGAGAAGTCAAAGCAGAACATTCGGATAATTCTGCCGGAATATCTCCTGTTAACTTGTTGTCTCCCAAATCAAGGAACCTTAAGCTATTTAGACGGTAGATATCACCAGGAATGTAACCATGTAAACGATTTGAGCGAAGCTCGAGCACTTCAAGCTGAGAACAGTTACCAATCTCTGATGGTAGTTTACCAGAAATATGATTTTGAGACGCAGAGAAAACACGTAACGACCGAAGAAATCCATAAGTAGCTGGAATTTCACCAGCAAAGACATTGGAGCTGATATTGAGATGTTGTAGAGAAACTAAACTGCTGAAACCCTCTGGAACACCTCCAGATAAGTGGTTCTCCTGAAGAGCAACAACCTGAAGGCTTGGTAATCCGAAAAGCTCGATTGGCAAATCACCTGAAAGATTTTGCCTACTTAAATCAAGCACTGTTAGTTTCATTAAGCCTCCGACACTAGCAGGAATCCGTCCTGAAAGCCCACAATGACTCAAATTCATAACCTGCAAAGCTGTCAAGTCCCCGATGGCAGACGAAAGTTGGCCATAAAATTTATTATTACTGAGATTCAAAGCACTCATGTTACCCAATCGCATTAATTCTTGGGGTATAACCCCATTTAGTTCATTATCGCTCAAATTCAACAACTCGAGTTCAGAAAGTGTTCCCAAACTCGTGGGTATAGAACCAGTAAACAGGTTATCGCCCAGAGATAACATTTTGAGGTTCCTCAGTTGGCCAAGAAATGAAGGAATGGGGCCGGAGAATCGGTTTCCTTGAAGATCAAGAACCTGTAACGAAGCACATTTCACAATTTCACGAGGGATGTCACCAGATAATGAATTGTTTGCCACCCTCAGCTCCTCTAGCCTCAATAAATTCCCAATATCCACCGGCAAAATACCAGAAAAGTAGTTTCCGGAAATATCAACAGTTGTTAACGACGTCGCATTTGTCAACCAGGAGGGAAATGCAGTGCGAATATGATTCTCTTCAAGCTCTAAAATCTCCAAAACATTGACAAATCTTGCATTTGGCGGCTCGGGAATGCCCGTGAGTGTATTAAAGCCTAATTGAACGATTCTCAGCGAAGAAGAATTGACCAAGTGGACATTGCAAAACAGAGAAGTGGGGACCGATCCCGAAAGTTGATTCGACGATAACGACAGCACTTGAAGTCTCGGCATCGTCCCTATAGTCGACGGAATCAAACCGGAAAGCGCATTGTTTTCGGCGCTTAGGTGCACAAGAGAAGAGCAGTTAACTAGAGCCGAAGGCAAAGTCCCATACAACTGGTTGGAGTCCAGCCAAAGATACTCAAGCAGTCCCAGAACTCCAACAGTGCCTGGTATTCTGCCAGAGAACCGATTGTAGGACAAGTTGATGAGTCGTAGCTGAGATTTTGACGAAACATTCGCCGGAATATCACCGGAAAATGCATTCGATGACAAATCAAGGAACAGAAGAGAGTTCGAAAAATCTCCGAGGATTCGGCCCGAAAGAGAGTTGTGAGCAACATCGAGGATTTGAAGGTTGGTGAGGTTGAGAAGAGCCGGGGGGAGTTTGCCGGAAAGAGAGTTATTATGAAGATAAACGGAACGCAGAAGCAAGCACTGGGAGAGAGAAGGAGGAATGGAGCCATTGAAGTTGTTAGAATGAAGGCTTAACTTGCGAAGTTGCGGCAAGTTGGAGAGGGAATCCGAGAGCGGGCCAGCTAGTTGAAGGCGAGGCAAGCGAAGCTCGCGGACTCGGTTGTTGGAACACGAGACGCCACGCCAGTCACAAGGAGCGGAAGGCGTGGAGGGATCCCAGCCGTCCAAGGAGCCGAGAGGGTCGTGGAGGCTAAGCTTGAAAGCCGTTAAGGCTCCGATCTCCGACAAGGACTCAACACGGCACAAGAAAGAGGCCAACGCAAGCAAGAAGCACAAAAAACTAGCCGTTGTTGTTGCCATTGTTGGAGGAGGAGGAAGCAGAGAGGTTTTTGGGGCGGGTGAGGGAGTTAGGGGATGGGCATGGCGTTTGTGGGTGTGTACGTTGAGGAGGAGCGTGTGCTGAGGCTGATGTTACTGTTACAATTAGGAGGCGGAGATAGACATTGTAATGTGTGTTCTTGCTGACACAAAACAATGCAAAGCGCCTCTGTCTCCCTCTCTCGCTCTGTTCCCAAAAGGGTCTGACTCAGGGGGGGCTTCTTGATGGAGGAAGAGCAGAAGGGGGAAAGGGCCTTTTGTGCTTTTGGAACCTTGTCATGGGAGTGGCATCATGAGGTCTTGTGAATTTTGTATCCAACGCGGGGACTGTTACTTTTTGATATTCTTAATTCTTATTCTTACCCCACTCTTTTGCTCCTCCTCGTTGGCTCTCCTCTCACATTCACGCTTCTCCCGTAAATTGAAGCTTCTTGTTCAGTTTAGTGTATATATTTGCTAAATAAAAGTGATTTTAAAATATAATCTAATACAACTTCCTACTCTAAGCCCCCTCTCCATTAAACTATACACATACATGGCCTCATTCCTCCATGAAGCATCCGGTTCTCTTCATCATTACTGTTCTAGTCTCGTGACCGGTTAGAAGTAACAATTTGTTGTTTCATTAGAGTCCTAGACACTGAGGGCAGTCCATGTTAGGAACACATAGCCTGGGTCTTTCCCAGCATTTACGGAAAAGAGGAAAAAGTTCTCTCTCGCTCCCACCCCCCAGGGGAAAAGTTTACTATCTTTATCCAGAGCAAAAATATGTAATATTTAAAACTATATTCACTTTTTTTGTTTGACATTGCAATGTTTAAAATGGAATGAAAACACTCGCTATCCTTAAATAAGGTCAACAATAAAAAAATATCTTAAAAAACTACCACTATTTTAGTTCAATAATGTTTGGATATGGATTAGTTGGTAGTATTAGACAGTTGTGCTAATACACACACACATATAATGGGCAAAATTTCTTCACGCAATAGAAAATCAACGATTTTTTTTTTTGGGCAAGTTGTGCATAGCATGTACACATCATGAATTGATTCATTGAGAAATGGTCCCCTTTATTTTTTTTCATTTGCCTCATATCTACTTTAGGTTCAATACAATAAAATCGGATAACAATTAACAAAGCAGAGCAGTCCATTAAATAGGGTCGGGGGAATAATAAAGTGAAAGGAGGGAATTTTTTAAGTATTTAATAATTAATAACAATAAACTTTTGGGGCATTGTTAGTTTCAAAATGAGACTCCAACGCACGCAGACGCAGACGCATCAATTGCATTGATGGCAGCAGAGCCGTTTGATGGGCCAATTTTAGGAATTGAATAGTGTTTCCTTGTTTAAAGTTTTACCCCCGCAGCAGTTGATTCTGTCATAAATGAGAGCTGCCAGGTTGACCAGATCTCCGCTAGAAGACGTGCCAATTCTCACCCCTCAGACCCTCACAGTCTCCTGTTATGACTGGACGACCCATTACCACTACTGTCAATCAGCCCATTTCAAAGCCCAAATTTACTAAACCCCACTTCAAAGTTCAGAGCGTTCAACCACTGTTACAAATAGTAATAATAATAATAAACCCTCTTACCACGGAGGCGGTTAGTAAGGGTTGATTTTTCAGACTAAGATATGGGGAAGAAGAAGGCCTGGTACGAATAATCCTACTATAATAAGAGAAACACTTTCATATGAAAAAAAAAAATGATTGTTATTATTATCACTAGAGTCATCTTACTTTTCTTCGCAATGAAGAAGAAGAATCATCATGGGCTATATCATAGCGTACTCCAAAACTGAGGGATTTACGGCTCTTAAATAAGGCTAAGAAGTTATGTCCAAAAGTCTTCTTCTGCGCCTCATTCGACTCCGTCAGACCAATCAGCTTTGCAACGAGTATGGCACTTTCTCTTAAGTGCTCCATGTCTTGCGTATTCGTCCACAGTCGCCATGCCAATTGTATACTCCTGTGCTTTGACTTCAAATCAATACCCCAATTCAGGTAACATTTCTCTCTTTCCTTCCTTGAGAGCTTCTTATGGACCTTTTTACTTAGCATCTTCCTCTCGCTATCAAGTGCCATGCGGCTGCCCCAGAAAAAATTAAACGTCAGATAAATGCATATGACAAACTTACAGATTTTTTTTTTTTTGGTTTCTTATAAACAAGCACTTTGATCATTTTCCTGGCCAAAAGCACCAGTCCTCCCTATTAGATTTTTGGCTTCTTCATGTGTTTCTGAACATTTCAAACACCCAAGTTCACGTGATACTTAGTGGTGCCAAGTATCAACTTCACGTTGAGTAAGCCTCTCAACCTATGTGCAGTCTATCATTTCATTTTGAATAAAAGAGATTTCTCTTAAATATCTTTTGTAAAAGATAACAATGTGGATTTGCATCGGCAATATTTCTCAACATCTAATGCACTGTTTTAAGAAAAACTGAATTTGAGCTCAAAATGAGAAGACTGATGTAAATGTCAAAAAAAAAAAAAGATATGCATAGACGATAGTCACCATAAGAATCAATCAACGAGAAACTAAGCATGATCGTGTTTGAGTGCAGGCCAAAAAATCAACTCAAAGAATTGAAGTTATACCTCAAATCAGGCGTGAGATTCTGACTGTCTTCTATCATAGGGGCTCCAGTAGAAAATTTCTCCTTTAGGAAGGACAAACGTCTGAGCTCAATGTCCAAGTACATAGGATCCCATAATTCACCTACGATAAGAAGAAAATAATAGGATCTATGAACCAGCGGTACATTGCAAGCATCCCAAAGTTCGACCATGTATCTCTGCTGCCTCTCAAATTTAGAAGGCAACGAAACTCCCGGTACTCCTTGGAAGTTGGCAAGTCTAGCTTTGCCCATTTCATTATTGAAGCCATGTGTCGTGGATTGAACCTAACACAGTGAGGTTCGAATCAATGCTATAATACCTTTCAATGACAAATGCTTTTGGAAGGATCTGAGAGCATAAAACGTAAAAATTTTCCTTAATGGACAGAGAATTAAACTGGATAAAAATAAGATTATCTGCCTATTATTGATTGTTTACCTTTTCTATCCAAATACAATTAAGGATTATTTATTTTCGGTGAAGTGTAACATCCAATAATTAGCTTTGAATGTGTGAAATATTTATAGAATCTATCCGATGAAATGAGTGATTACAACTCGAATGAAAAGCACATGGCAAGTAAGAACAGTTACTAGTTCATATATGAGGATAATTAAATAAAGGTAACAGAACTAATATTTCACAGATCCATTATCTTTAGTATACAAGCACGCATTCATGCATAATGATAATTATCATTGTTACAAGTCTATAAAAGATCTACATACTGCCCCTACCCTGTTGAACAATACACAGGACTTTGTAGAACCTTTAGCAACTGATGAATATATGTATGATTGAGACGTCGCAACCTACGATTTCTTAAGCACTCATATCTAACTACATAATTAGTTTAATCATAACAAGATTCACGTATATGCAATTCAGAAGTCATTTTGACTAATTATCTTGTTGCTAGCAATTAACTAAAAATAACATTTTAATAGAGAGTACCAAAAGGACAGAGAAAGCATCTGGCAATCTGAGTATATGCGCAACAAAGTTTTCCAACTCACCATAAGATCATCAAAGTCCTTCAGTCGTGCTGTCTTCGACCTTCCATTTATTTTCACGACAAAATTGAGGACACTAGCAGTATCTTCCACATCAGAGTCCATAACAGATTCCACTTCATCTAAAGCAACCATTTGGTGAGTTTGAAGATGTTCTTTCGATGATTTCCATTTTTTGGCTTGAAATTTCCGTTCAGAAAGTTTGTCATGAAAGTATGGTGAACTCGTAGGGTTTTCTTTCTCAACCTTAGCTAGTGATGTAACTGTTTCCGCTTCTGGCTTTTTGAACTGAGGAAGTAACAAAGTTTTAAACTGTGACTTATCATCAAACTGGGGAGGTGATACAGGTTCCTTATCTGGCTTATTGAACTTAGAAGGTGACATGACTATATGGTCTGGCTGATCAAGCTGAGGAGATAACATCTCTTCAAACTCCAACTTACCAGGCTGAGAATGTGGAGTTATTTCCTGATCCACCTGGTCAAACTTAAGATGACATGTAGCAGCCACAACTGACCTGCAACTATTGCTTCTAGTGAGTTGGAAACTACTTGATGGGGAAATATATAATTCAGAAGACCTGTTGAATTTCTCTGCGAAGTCTCCAAGACGTTCAATGGTTCTTTGAAGGTCCTCAATTTTTTGCTGAAGAACATCTTGGTTATTGTCTATAGGTTCGTGAATCAACTCATTATCCTCTTTTGATGATTTGGCATCACCATTCTTGACAAGTCTCATGGGTGATTTTCCTCCAATATCTTCTAAAGCAGCAACGAACAAATTAACATCTACTTCGTGGCCTTCAGTGCAATGAACTTCCCTACAGTTATCTCCATATTCAGGATTAACTCTGCCAGCTATCTCTTCCCAACCCTTACATGGATCAGGCCCAATAAACTCAGGAGTATGTCCATCCAAAAGAAAATTGTCTTCAGGATTCTCAGGCTGTTGAGCAAGGTGCTTATTCAACAGTGTTTCAATACGTCTTGGTTCATTGGAAACCTCAGACGCGTTGCCTGTTCTTGGATCCGTATCAGGATGAAGATTATTTGTAAAACCTGAGCATTCTGAGGCCATATCTCTATATACACTCAGAAGCTGATCTTTCCCTACCGACTGAAGCAAATTTTCAACATGAGATTGGAAAGTATCACGTTCCCGAGTCAATTCTTTTATCACTTCATTCATCTGCACATTTTCACGTCAGGAAAAATGACAAACGACGGCTAATATAAAATACCATAAAAAACCAGTCATTTTATTAGTTTCCCGTTGACAACAAATCAAAGAAAAATCTGACTCTATAATAAGCTTTGAAAAAAAGTACTGACCACCAAATTTTCACTTAAATCTAACATATTTATTTTGATGGGCTATGATTAAGTGCCGCATTAAGTTATTTAGAAGGAAAACTTGACTTGACTTCCAAGGTTTTTTTTTTTGGGTGAGAATTTTAGTTTCAAGTTAAAACAGAATAAAGAGATCATAACTAATAAGATATTTAGCTCATTTTCCTCCTTAAAGCCTTATTTCACATTCGAAGAATGGAAAATAAATTTTAGTGTGTTCATTGATGTTAAAAGATAGTCCAGATGGATGTAGCAAGTAATATCTATTGGCACAATTGAAAACAAAAAAGAAAAGAAAAGAAAAAAATAGTCTTAATCACTCGCGGTAATAGGGGAAGGTTTTAGGAAAAAGGAGAGGAGATGACTACCTTTTTGGTAGCTCATAAGTCATAAATTCATTAAAAGTGAAAGTGAATTTCTTTTTTGTTTTTAAAATCTGATTCAAAATAGCAGAGTAAATTTTCTAAGTAAATAACTTATGAAAACATTTTGCCAGTACCAATATGGATTTGGCACCAAGAGGATCCATTTTATTAATCAAAACTCACCTGTTCAATCTGAAGTTCTTTCTCCTTAAGCATCACAGTGTTTGGAGCAAGGCTCCTTAACTCATTCTCCATTCTAGCCAATTCCTTTTGCAGATGCTTTACCAAAATCTTGTCTGACATCATGACATTGACTTGAGCATTAGTAGCAACTTGTTTTGCACAACCAGCAAAAAACAGGGTATTTTTAGATTGCTCAACATGGTTGCGTGTTGGACTAATGGTGCAAATGATGGCTGTTCTGGCATTGCCTCCTAAAGAGTTTTGTAAGATGCGAGTTAGCTTGGAGTCTCTATAAGGTATATGTCCGTTTCTTTCCTTGCTGCATTGAGTAGTTGCAATTCATACAGACGTTGTAATCAATGTACTAACATGGTAGAGATAGACAAGGGGTAAGAAGAATAATCTTGCATGGCAATAAAGGGTAAAAATGCAGACAAAATATGAATCCAAACACTCGTTATAACAATGAGCTATATCTGGAAACCCCAAACAAGAGCTAATAACAAAAAAGCTGTACATGCTTCCATTCCAAACCGCATCTTTTTTTTCATTAGTGACTTTCTTAACCTCTAGGACAGTCAGTCAAAATTCCTAAAAATACAGGTCATGTACGACTTAAATTACTACTGCTAACTTTTTGAGTTTCTTACTAGCTTACATAGGGCATAACCTCTAGGACAGTCAGTCAAAATTCCTAAAAACACAGGTCATTGCACTCTTCAGATGAAGAGCATTTACTCAAAAAAAAAAAAAATCATCTAAAGATTGATCACCTTGAAGATTGATGAAGATTTATGCCAATCTATGATTTGGCCAAATTTAATTTGTCGTTTGTATAATAAGTAATATCATGGCCGGGCAACAAGGATGCCTCGTGACCAGGAGAGAGGTAATAATAGCTACTTAAGAAATTCCGACATTTCATATTTTCTTTATCTATTTAAACTGTTTCACCTTCCCTCAAGTAGAACTTTCAGATCAAGAGCTTCAATAATTCATTTGAATATCCTGCAACTGGAGGGCAAGTACCCTTAAGAAAGAAAAAGGCTTGAGAATTCCTACCTTAGTTTCCGGATCACTGTTCCAAGGGTTAGTAAACTGCGATTTATATGGCCACCTTCTCTCAGTCTTGTACCTTTTGTTAGTGCTTGAGAAGCTCGCTCACTTCCAGCAAGATCAACAAAATACTGCAGAAAAAAATGAACTCTTTCGTTCCTTTTACAAGACAATTATCATACCGCTGTAGGATAAAAGAGTCAAAGATCATACCACACTAGCTACGAGAATGCCAGACCTGCTAGTGCCTGCACAATGACTAGGAGAACTTTCAATCGTCTGCAGGAATTTAAATTTTTTGTGAAAATTTCGGGAAAACTTGTCTCAATTAATGAAAGTAACTTCGTGATGGAGTTCACACCAATCGAAGAATTTGATGAGATCTGGAGCTAGTTTCATTCACGGAAGTCTCTTTTGTTGTCCTTTGAGCTGCCATAATAATACAGATAGCTAACACTTAAAAAAAATTCACCAGAATGTATCAAAAGCGATACAGGAGTAGCACTAAGTAAACACCAATACCAGCACATATAGACAGGAGTTGCTGCAAATGGCTCCTCCCTGTCAAAAGCTCCTCTTTAAGTTTCTCAACGATTGTCCCTCTCTGTTTAGGGTGCGAATATCAATGATCATTCAATAGAATGAAAGCCAACAATTGGACAAATAGGGAAAACATGGCATAAATTTACCCTTGGATCATCTAGAAGTCTAAGGGGGTTATTATCTGCACTTTGAAGGTCTCTGACATTTTCATTATAGATCTCCATGGCAGAAAACCTCAGAACAAATTCTCTGTCTTGATGCTGAGAAATGACAAGTCATCTTTTGGATGCTATTAAAGAACATCATCTATTTCATTGCAAGCGAAGAGCAATAAAATTGTTTTATACCGTCTCTATATAGTCGTATATATCTCTCACTGCAAGTTCAGTAATTCCAGTCATGGTATATGTCTTTCCACTGCTGGTTTGCCCATATGCGAAAACACTAGCTGAAGATGGGTTTCATCAATGAGGCAAAGATGTTTAAAGCATAAACAATAATAGAAATAATCAGGAAGCACAAAGCGACATTTTTTTTTTTTTAACTCACAATTGATACCACCAAGCACCGAAAGAGCAACTGCCTTGACCCCTGCCTCATATACATGCTGTGTGGAGCAACCATCCCGAAACACATTGTCTGTGTTCCAAAAAAAAAAATGATTATTAAAAAGGGGCTTGAGAAAGGAAGAAAATGTTGAACATGGGATTAAGGATTGCTGCAATTAATAGAGACGTCATGCTTGATCTTGAAAATCACAAGATGGAACATATATATGTGAAATGCTAGGTCATAATTGAGAGTGTGTCCAATTTATCAAATACAAAAATTACAGAATGGCCTTCATCATCCAGCTAAATTGGAGCTTTACCAAACGTGTAGGTATCCATTGAGGAGGAGGATTCTGAAAAGGTGTTCTTGCATTGGATGGAATTGGGAGAAATGCATTCCCACTCTGATACATCGTTCCTGGCTTTTTCTTTCTCGTTCAAAGGCCTTACTCTAACCGAAACAAAAATTCTCTCTTCATGGCCATTTGATCGAGGTGTTTCCCTCATTAATTCCCCCCAACCGGACAAATTTTAATAATGCAAGACACGGAGACGAGGACTTCGGGTTCAACGATTATTCCTGTTCAATCGCACCGTCTGTATCCCTACGGGAAATATCACCCATTGATCAAATCATTTTGTCGTCATTCAATCGGTACAGGCCAAAGGCAGCTCCCGAAGAAAACGAACGATCAAACATGAGCGAGCATTACTAATTCAAAGAGGTACAATGCAGGTACATAGACATGCTCGCATACAGCTATGAACAGCCCAAGAAGCCGTTCTCTCTCCCTATCGCGCCAGAGAAAGAGAGAGAAGCTGAAGGAAGGGCTATGCCTCTGTTCAATGGCGAAGCCTTGGGTCCTTCCCTCCCATTCCATGTGAGGTATAACAGAAATCAAGGCTGAATCCACAATTTTGACCCCCACTCTCGCTATCACTAATATTCACGCAATCACCGCGCGCATTCTGGAAGTTATTTCGTTGAATGAAAAAGAGCATTTTTTTTTTAGATGACGTAAAAATAAATAGTACCATTATGATTTATGACCTTTGCCAACCATTGATGTAGTTTCCTTTCATTTCATCCCATTTTTGGACGTGGATCGCATGATTTGTGGCAATGGTCTTCAATCTTTGTACAGGTAATGGGTAATGGAGCAATGAAATGGGGTAAAAGCTTTTATATTATTCCTCATTAAAAAATATAAAATATTAAATATTTAAAAATATAAAAAAAAATTAATTTTTTAAAATATAATCATTATCTTTTTTTAAGTATCCTGTTAAATAAAATATTTTATATTTATTTTAAAATAAAACGTCTTATTAAATAAGAATAATTATAAAAAAATAAAATTAATTTAAAAATAAATAATTATTTTATTAGGGTGAAATTAATTTAATTAAAAATATTTTATATTTTTTAATAGATTAGAGTATATTTTCTCCCTTTCATCAAATCAAAGTTTTTTCAATGTTTCGTAACATCAGAATTAGGATAAATAAGCTATCAAAAAAGGGAATTAGGATAAATAAACTATATTAAATTGTCAATCAGTGCATCATCCAAATAGTGTGTCGGCTTATCAACACATGAAAGAAACATGGTATACGTACGATTCAGATGGTATAGTTTGAAATACGTCTTCAATTAAATTACTGCAGCTTCCATGTGCTGCATAATTATAAGTCGCGGTTTAGATAAACGGTTGAGATGACAAAGCTAAAAAAATAGTGTTTGGGTAATTTGATACATGATGGAGACGCAGGCAACGACAATTTCTCCGATTTGCTTCTTCCTCCCACCTCCTCCTCCTGTATTCTCTTAATATCTTTCCCCACTTTTTTTTTTTTACTATTATTTCTCAATTAAATGAACGAATTTCAGGTCTGAATTAACTTGCTTAAAGCAGCATGATCTCCATAATTTCTAGGAAACACAAGACACAGAGTTATGATCACATACATTAACCAAAACCATGAGCTCATTTCTGAAAAAGTTGAGCATGGTGTTGGCGATTACGTCGATGCTGATATCATTATATTCAAAGTCAGCACGGATTTCGTCACCACCAGCACTAGCAGAGGCGCCGGATTTAAATTTTCAGACGATGGAGGCAGAGAGGAGTGAGGATTGTTATCATGATTTGGAAGACTATGGCAATTGGAGCCCTAATCCTGTTTCTCCGGGAGGCAATGCTGCTCCTATTCCTCATCCAAAACAGAAATAACCCTAACACTCATTCTCTGCTTCACCAGGTTTCTTTAATTTCCTGCTGAATTAATTTCTAATAAGAGGATGAAAGTGGCCAGGGATTAATTCCTTCTGTATCGGAAGAATCGATGAGAAAAGTCATCAATGTATATATACTTTGTAACTCCACCTAGAGATTTAAGATCCTCTGAAACCTCGGAATAATTAATCAGAAAGCATGTGATATCATTGCGTCACCACCACCACCACAAATTCCTGAACTACCACCACCACCACCATCACAAATTCCTGAACTAAGTTCATCTCGGAAGTTTATACATACAAACGTGAGGGGACAACGTCGAAGTCCTCCTTAATTACAGCCAACTGGCGACGAATCACTATTCACTACAGCCATCAAGCAATGTAATTACGTCAATCGTCCTTCCTCTATATATAGGATAATTGGATGTTACTCTATGATCTCCATAGGTGTCTCGAGAATGATTACCATTGCACAGTATGACAAGAGTAAGAAGCCCAAAATGGAGCACACAACATGAGTAGTGATGATCAGCTTATGACAGTTAATAAACTGTAATTTTTTTTTTTGGTGGAGGCACGTGTTGAAATTAATGGAATTATTAAACGTAAATTTTAAAATGAAAAATGTAACAAGGCGTAATTTTTAATCAAATTAGAACCATTTGTGCACTTGTGCTAGGTGTATTTTATTTTTTAAGGGTGCCTTTCGGACTTATCTTATAAAGCTGCCAGTCTCTTTATTCTGGTGCAGAAAAAGAGAAGAATTATACATATAACCATAGTATTGAAAACCAGACCGGACCGGCCGGGTCAACCCCGAAACCGGTGAACCGGTCCCCTGTCCGGTTTGGGTTTGCTCTTAACCCGGTGAGGGAGTAAACCGGTGTAACCCGGTCAACCCGGGTTCAACCCGGTATAACCCGGATAACCCAGTGGGTTGACTGGGTTAACCGGGTTAATATTTTTTCAGACTTTTACCCCAAAACGATGTCGTTTTTAATTTTTTATTTATTTTTAATTTTTCAGAGCTCTGAGTTCAGAAAAAAGATAACAAAAAAAAATAAAATTGAAGTCAAAAAATGAAAAATTAGAGATAGAGCATGCTAAGTCCAAAAATATAGTATTTTATTATTGTTAGACTTTTGAGTGGTTGGATTTGGTTGAATATTTTTATAATTAATGTCTTTTTATTTAAATTGTATTATTTTAATCATGACCAGTTTGCCACCGGTTCAACCCCCGGTTCAACCCCGATTGAACCACTAACCCGTGACCCAGTGCCATAACCAGTTTAATGACCGGTCCGCTTTTACGTACCTTGCATATAACAAGTGATACGACTCTCATCATTGGGTCCTATGTACACCGCTCACGGGGTTGGTTACCTTCTACATTTTCCTGTAGTTTCGTTTCCTGTTAATAATCCCGAAGCCTTGCGGCACTGTAATTGATCTTGTGTGATGAAATAATCCTTAAGGATACTATCATCTGGTATTAGTCCGATCATGTTTTAATTTGCTCATGTTTACAAGATTTGCTCTTGATACGTAACTTTACTGGGACATGGCATCATCAACATATGCATATATATATATTGATTCTGGGATTCAATGCTTTACCTCCCCAGAAATCATGAAAGTATCTAAGCTTCTTTTATAAATAAAAATAATCTTATACTTTCCTTTCTTGAAAAAAAAAATAAGAGTATTGCTTAAATAATTGAAAAGCTATATTTCAACTGTCTAAATTGAATCTGAACAATCTATGTTTATCTCAAGAATATATGATGACTTGATGAGTATTAAACTTAGACACATGCAGCGTGCAGATTAAAAACATCAATAAATTCCCTGACGAATCCCATGAATAATTAATGACGACCAAGTTTGGAGCATAGAAATCACAGGCAGCGTCAGCTGGCTTTGCCATAATCCTAAGCATTGGAGAAAAGATAAAATATATTTCGTCTTTTAATTTTATCTAAAATTTTATTTTGATCCTTTAATTTTTTAAATCGCATGTATTTTCAATCCTTTAACTCTAACACTATTAGTTTGATCACAAATTTTAAATATTGATAAAAAAATTTACATTAAACTATTAAATATTCACAAAATATTATCAAATGTTTACATGTTGAATATAAATTTTTAAAAATAACAATAATTGATAAAAAAATAATCATTTGATGCAAACAATGTTAGAGGTGAAAGATTAAAAAATACTTTATAAAATTAAATAATGAAATTAAAATTTTACATAAAATTAGAGAATCAAAAACGTACTTTAGCCATACATGATAATTGCCTCTACCATTCTCACTTTTGTAAAAGGGATTAGCATCACATTATCATGCACTATATAAGGTCAATTCCGCTAAACAAACAGTCGAATTACGGTTCAGGTAAACATACACTTTTGTTTGGGGATGCAAAATTACAATCAGTTACGGTCTTAGGATAGCAACGTAACATGTATATTTTAAACAGTGAACATGCAACGTAGTAACATACACTGCATGTCTAATTTATTGGAAAATAAATCTGGCAGGTTTGAGCAAGCTAATAACGATGTGGAGCTAGAAAAGCAAAGGATAAGTGGTAAGATCTGAGCCTGTCGCTCCGGAATGCGGATTGGGGTGACTAGGCTGAAGGCTTAATGCAAACATGCGAGGACCTATATTGGAGAATCCCATCACAGCATCATACTCCACTGGGTTTTCTATTAATCCAAAACGTGGATCTTCTGCTCTTGCCTCCTTAATGAACCAAACAATTGCCATTACATGCAAATTTTTAAGGTGCCAAAAGATATATATTTATATAGAGAGAGAGAGAGAGTGTGTGTGTGTGTGTAGGTCGATAAATTCAAACTAGAAAAAATGAGAGTTTGCTTACTAAGTCACGTAGGAGTCTGCCGTGTACTTCTCTCTCGTTATTGTACTGCAAGAAAAGTACAACACATCTAGTAATTAAGTTGAAGGCAACTAAACACCTAAACAGATTATTATTTACGAAACCAGCAAACCACAACTACCTTCTTCCTCTGAGTGTCGATCTGATTTGTAAGCACCTTATACTGTAAACCATTGTAAATACAAAACTCGTTAGCATAGATCTCTACTGGGGCAACGTTACTCTTGTTGTGAGATTTTGCTCTAGTGCTGTGTAAAATATCCTTTGTTACTCTGTGTGTACGTGTGTAGTCTAATAAAATAAAGAATCTGCCTCTCAAAAGATAGAATTGTTTATGAAAAAAACTTAACAAGGTTAAAAATGTTAAAGCAAGACGACATCAGTATAGCAGTTCATCAAGGAGCTAATAGATGCAATTTCTTTTATCAAAACATCCGAAGTTTCCAATATAAGTTATCAGGGTATATTGTCACATGAAGAGTTTGTTTTCCCCACTCATGTAACTCTTCTGATCAAGCCAATCAAAGCTTAATTCTATCTAAATTAAAGCGTTCGAGCAAAATACAAAAGGAAAATGTCAAGCAACTCGATCCACGAATCCATCCTCCCCCAGTAAAAGGGAAATCCAAGACACAAAACCTGTAATTTTCTCTCATACAAATAGATTTAATTTCGTGTGCTGAATTAAAATTAATAATTTGTGTTAAGAACTCTTTCAATTTCTTATAGCCATTACCGGAATGTAGATACATGTTCTTGTTTCCCGTTTCTGTAGAAGTTTCAACTCATTTAACCCGAAGACACCTCAAGTTTCTATGTTATCGGCTGTGTCTTGGGACTTTCATAGATTTGTTCCTTCAAGTAACCAAAGGATATATTTATGTGCTCTGAAAACTCCAAAATTTTAAAAACTTTTAAATGAATTAAATTTAATTAAGATGGTAAACAGGCATGTAAAACAAATTAATTGACTTAACAAAATCCGAAAGTGCATGTATATTTCCTAATTAAACATTATATTGTGTTACCTTCCGCTCACGAATGACCTTGGTGGCCTGTTCCATTTCTTCTTCAAGTAGGTTCAGGTCATCCATGCTCAGACCATCCAAGCAGTCCCCCATCCTCTGCCTGTTCAATTATACAACCACATATGTCACAGTCTTTATGTAAACAAAGAGAAAATCACCCAAAAAATGACCGAGAGGACCTAATATCTCTACGAAGATTCTTGTTCACTTCTTTCAGCTTCTTCAGGTTCTCTAACATATTCTGGGGCAAACAAAACCGATCGACGCCACATAAGAAAATTTCTTTTTATTTAGCACAGGGAAAGTTAAAAAAAAAAAACCTGAAAATAAATAGAGAGAGAATATGGGAGCAGGAAGGACCTCGTAGTGGGAGCTCCATAGATCAATCCCTACGGTCTTTTGGTACTGATCGAAGAATTCCTTCGTTCTATCAAAGTAAAAAAGGAAGAGCAAACATAGCTTAATTTTTTTCTTAAAAAAAGTTAGGGTTTGGGAATTTGGAGGAGGAAGGAATATAGCAGTACGTGATGGAGGGGCTGATGTACTCATGGAGTTTGCCGGTACTGCTGGAGAACATAATAATGGAAACCTTGGCGTCGCAGAGAACAGTGAGCTCATTGGCCTTCTTGAAGAGACCGTTTCGTCTTTTGGAGTAGGTGACCTGACGGTTGGTGGTATTTTCAATCCTCTTGATCTGGATCTTGCCTCGAGCCATGTTTGTTGTTGTGTATAAAGAAATTAAAGGTATGGTAGATTTTTTCTGCTCTCTCTTCTTCTCGCACTCTCTCTCAAGAGAAAAAGCAGAACAAGGAAATGATATCATAGAGATTAAAGACGAGGAAGATAGGAAGAGAAGGCGAGGGAGTCCATTGCCTAGAATGGAAGCCTCTTTGCTAAATTGGTGAAAGCCTTGGCAGACTTTGTTAAAAACGTCCTTCTTGTCTTTCTGCTTCCGTCGCCTACGCAATTCCACGTGGTGTGGACCTTGCGCCGTTACTTCACGGAACTCATCGCCCTCCCCTAACACGCTCACACTATCAAAGCTTCCAGAGTCCAAGTTTTATACGGATGCTTTTTTCTGAAAAATTTAAATAAAAATAATATTTATATTGTTCTGCGTCTGAATCCTAAATATTAATTGAAGTACTTCAATGTAAAAAGGTTCAATTCTAATAACTCTAGATAGACATTCATTATAGAATTATTTGATTAGACAACAACAGCTATATTATTTTTGAATTTTTAATAACAATATCAAGACATACACCTATGTATATTTTTCAAATAATAGCTTGATTTTAGTTTTATAATTTGGTACCGTGTGGTAGAATTTAGAAAAAAAAGAATTGGCTTGATTGGCAAAGATGTTTCATACATGCAACTAAATCGTTGATATAAAGACTCCGTAATGGGTAACGCATAAACTTATTGAATCCTAATTCTCAAGCCTTAAAACCTAGCCTAACTTTAGTTAGGGTTAGGGGTGAAAATATATCAATCCCTAGCATAGCTTACTTTATGCTTAGCCTAACATATTTATCAAATAAATTCAACTCAGATTTAGACCTTTAGATTAGACTTATTTTTTTTAATATCTACTTATAAATGTGTGTTATGCAATATATTACGTACATTAGTTTTATTATTTGATTTTAATTAACCAATATTTTCTTATTTCTAAGTTTTTTTTTCAATAGGATTGTATTTATATATTTATTTTAATGTTATTACTTTATTATTATATTATATTATAATTGATATATCTTTTTAATTATTATATATTGTAATTGATATATCAAATTATCCATTACATGCTAATAACTTTAAAATATATTTGAGATGTTTAAGATTAAAATGCAAGTCTATTTAAAATATTTATTTTTAAGTAAGCTTTTAAATTAGACTTTAGATAGATTTAGGTTTGACCTGTAAAAAAAATTTTATACAAATTGTAGGCCAAACTCAGGCAACTAACTTATCAAATAAGCTCATTCCTATTTAATTAAAACTTAATTTAACCTATTAACACCCTTGGTTAGTTGATTAGAATCACACCCAAGCTTTTTTGTACATAAAGCAATTTGTTAACATTGATATATTTCATTGCTCTTTTGAATAATAAACATAAGAAAAAAAAACTGTCCAGAGAACATCGCGTACCTAATTTTTCTGGACCAATGCAGTACATTATATACAGGTAATTCCACATTAGAGTCTAATTTATTTATTTTGTAAATTATATTTTTTGGATAAGATAATGATGAGCGAAATGATTTTATCAGTACATTTTTATGCAGAAATGATACAAATACTTAAATATGCTTTTAAGTAAAAAAAGCTGATGTAATTGTCTGAACCTCAAAAAATCATAACGAAAGTCGTTCGTTTTCCGTCCATGATTGATTGAAGGGACGGAATGAATTCATTGAGTGGCTGGAAACGTCGGTCCTGAGTCCTGACAGAAACGGCGGATGGAAACGGCGGATGTGCCGTTTTGGGACTACGAAGAAGTTCATACAATACGTCGGCGTCGTGGCTTGACGAGATTAGATTAGACCTCTTGCGTTCCCGAGTTAGCAACATATTCTGTTTTTCTTTTTTTATTTGGTCAAATGAGTTTTTCCTTAGGCGAATTGGTCAAATTAGTCCACAGACATATCCAATCATCACAAGACAAGCAAGCTTTAATTATAATTTCAAAAGATTCATTTATAATATTAGAGGACTTAATTAATCATAATAAAAACATTAACGGCATATCTTGCGAGTGACTTTAATTGTCTCGTATTTTAGAAGTATAAGCTTGTAGCTGTGTGTTTTTTTTTTTTCAGTTTGAAAGTTTATTTGCTGAAAATATATTTAATAAAAATCAATTTAATAAAAGTTAGTTATTATAATAAAATTTATATTTGAATGTATTTTTTTAAAATTAATTTAAAAAACTAAAAATTACTTGGATTAATAATAATTTGTATTTTTAAAAATGTTATTTGAATATGTAATGATAAAAAGGACATTAATTTATGATAATTAATAATTTTTATTGTACAAATATAATATATTAGAAATGTTTAAAAAATTAAAATAAATTAATATAACATAAAATTTAATATGTTAAATAATAAGAATGAAAAAAAATAGTTTGATATTAGAAAAAATTAAAACATAATAAAGATATTATAGTCATTTATAAAAGTAGGCAACCCAGCTCTCATTTGTAATTTCAAATTCACCAAAAAATTGAGTTGTTAAATCCACATTTTAATCATGTTTCAACCCACTTTCAAAAAATTATTTTGTTTATGTAAAAAATAACCAAACAATATTAAACATCTGGAATGTTAAGAAGTGAATATGAGATGTTAGACGTTGAAAAACCAAACACACCTTAAAAAAATGCAGACTGTGTTTATTGTAAAAAAAAAATATTGTAATTGTTAGAAGTGAAATTATGAATGGGGATGGGAGCATTTCACGCAATGTTGACGAGTGGTGAATACAGGTGTAAAGGGGGATGGGAATTAAGAGGTGATTGGGACAGGAGAGATGAGGACAGCGAAATAACCTGGGGGCTACAGAATGGAGCTTGAGAGTAATAATAGTGATGGTGATGGAGCCTCTATTACTGTGAGCCAGGTTATAGGGGAAGGCTGAGGCAGCGGTGTGGTGTTACTGTTGGCTGTTGGGTGAGTTGCTGGAACTGGAGGAAATAGAGAGCTTTAGTCTCGTGTCGTCCTCATCGCACGAAATTGGAAACGCCCAACGTTGTCCACCCTCTCACCCATGTCGTCATTTCAAGCTTTCATCTCTTCCCGGGCCCCTAATTCAATTTCACCTTCTCTCCAGAGTTCGCCGTGCTTTTGCTTCTAGCATCTGCACGCTCGTATTCCTTGTTAAATTCGTATATGATATACTACTTTTTTTAAAAAAAAAAAATCATTTCTAATTAAATTAAATTAAATTAAATGTTTTCTACATCATGTATTTAACATCTGTACTTTTTTGGGCTTTTTTTATGAAGTGTTTAGCAATTTTAGCCCAAAAAAATTAAATATTTTACAATTTGGCACTTAGGATTAAAGCACCCGCCTAACACACTCCTTCCTGAAAATAGGGCAGATAAAGACTATTATTTTTCATCCTATTTATAAGTTATTTTATTAAATTTTTAATACAAATTTTTTCTTTTATTCTTCATTAAATATTGGAGAAAAAATATGTTATTAAAATATATGTGTATTGGTAATCAAAGTATAGATATTTAATATACAAAAAATTAAAAAATTATTAAATCTTCAGATAGAACTAATGATTTCTTAATTTTTTTTATTTTAATAAGATATATTGAAAATAATTTATAAATATTCAGATAAAAAAAAGAAAATAATTTATAAATGGGATCAAATCTACTAGGAGTACATTATTGATATGTTATCATTTACATGCCGTTTTCACCTTGCATGCACATGAAACGACCCTTGAATTCAAAGTTGTTCAATTGAATGAAAACAAAAAAAATACTGGAATCTTATTCACAACGAAGCGGTAAATAAAAAAGGGCGAAATGTGATTTTTTATTTATAATTTATTCCTCCTTTAATGATACTGTCCATGTTCAGTAAACGAGCTTCTGTTAGCTGTTACAAACCCTCCTGGCAAGCAGCAGGCAGAGCTTGTAAAATTAGTCCCAAGAGAGTGGGGAAAGGGCTTTTAGCTTTTAGCCTCTGTCTTTAAAGCCCATGTTCGTAAGTGTTTTTCTTATTTATTTAAATTTCAAGAGTTAAAAAAAATGCCATTTACAATTATTATCATCATCTTATTGTTTCAAAATTGCAAACTAATTTGGGATAATTGAATAAAGTGAATAAGACATATTATATTTTTAAAACACAAGATTGAGCGTGAAATGTTATATACATTTGTGTCGTCTCGTGCATATATTAATGTGTGCACGTAACATATAAAAGTGTGTAGACATCATAGGATGGAGTAATTAATGAAGGTTATTTCCGCAGGGATAAAGTTTTGTGAGGTGAAAATAAAAGTATCAAAAGAAACGGAAGTAATTTTTTAGAAAGAAAAAGCTTAGGGGCTTCCGAACCTATAATTTTTTTTTAATACATGACCACGATAAAAAATCATATAAAGAGACCAAAATCAAGTCATGTTGAAAACCATAATGATATCAAAATGATCCCTCAAAGTCTTGTGGGCTAAAAAATTGATACAGCGGTTGGCTTCTTTACAGACGTGATTAAAAGTGATCTCCTAATTTTGTATTGTAAGGTTTCAGATGTTCCTCAAAATTGGTGCAAGAGGATGACCTTGATTGAAATTACTTGAAAGGGCCTTCATAGAATCAGAACAAATATTTACTTTGATAATCCTATCATCTTAACATATGTTAAGCTCTTTCAAAATTGCTATGAGTTCAGCTGTGATGCTAGATTGATAACAAAGGTTTTTAGTAAACCCCTTAATTCAGTTTCCCTTGTTATCTCTAATAAGTCCTCTACAAGTAGTTGCTCTATTGTGCTTAACTGAACCATCAACATCAAGTTTGGCCCATCCAAGTTTTGGTGGATCCCATCTAGCCTTATGTCTAGAGTTGGTTCTATTTAGAAAATCAATTTTAAATTGAAGTTTATGTCGTTAATGATTTGATTGGTACTAGAGAAAGTGATGTCATTTTTTTGCATTAGTATCTCTAGACTAAATTTTTTTTATCTTGCTTTTCAAATGTTCCAGCAAGCATAGGCAAAAAGTTTCTACTAAAGCAATCTTCTTGTAGACAAGCTTTCTGCTTCATTTTTAGCATTTCAAATTATTCAATTCTGCGCAGAAGAAGAAAAGAAAATATCATGTTCAGATGGATTTACTAATTTTTTCCAAACCTCCTTGACATCTTTACAGTCACGTAAAATATGAATAAAAGAGTCAAGAGAGTTACAACCAAGTGGGTAAGCGCGTTCTTGAATGCTATTCCCACTGGGGGACATGACATTGATTTGAAGCTGATCCCAAGCTGCCTTTTAGAGGAGATATTTAATTTTCTCATAAGTAGGCTATTTTTAAATTTGGTACCATAAGCCAGAATGATCTTGAACTTGTCGAGTCTTGATAGCTTTGTAGGCAAATTTGATAGAGAAATTGCTATCACCAGAGGGCCTCCAAATAATAATATCATCTTTGCCACATTCATTAGGAGGTTGCACTAGAGCAATTTGTTTAATAACACTAGGGTGAAGGTATCTTCGTAGGATATCAAAATTCCATCCACTAATAGGCTTGCTAAAATCAAAAACTCTAACATGAAGAATAGAATCTACATCATGGTAGGCATGTTTAACAAGAGGGTCAGGTAAAGGAGACCATTTATCATACTAAAAAGATATCTTATCTCCTTTACACACTTTTTAACCAATAATCAACATTGAATTTACTCCAAGCTTTGCACATGCTACTCCAAGCATAAGAGCAAGAGTTTGGTTTGATAACCATAAGAATAGTGGATTTGTTGCAATGATATTTATTACATAAAACCCGTACCTAAAGACAACTCGGTTTAGTGATGAGATCCCAATATAGCTTCATGATGAAGGCTATAGTTTGGTTTTTGAGCTTTTTGAGGCCAAATCTCCTTATCTTTTTATCAGAACTAATGCATTCTCGAGAGAGAAGGTAGGGTTTTTTATTCTCATCAGTAGAATCCTAAAAAAAATTTCTAGAGATTTCATCCAATTTTGTTAGCACATTATCAGGCAGGAGCATAGTTTGTATAATGTAGGTGAGAAAAGTCAAGAGAACAAATTTTATTAGAACCGATTTACTCATAATGTTGAGACATCGATTTCTCTAATTGATTAATTAAAAGTTAGTCTTATCAATTAAAAGCACAAAAGTGAACTTTAAAATTTTCTCATAAATAATAGGAATTTCAAGATATTAGCCAAGATTATTGGTGAGGAAAATTCCAAGTTATATATTGAAATATTGCAAGATGAGTTTCTTCAATTGGAACTCATATTAGCAACAAAAGGCTAATGAAACCAAGTTACTATTGCAGATGTACGCGGGAGTAGGGTGAGCTCATTTCCCATCTTTGCCGGCGAGAATGGAAAAAAGGTTCTAAATGTAGATGAAATATTTAAACATTCTTGATGTAAAAAAAAGTACTCTTGTTACAATTCACATTGAAATTGGTCAAACCACCACCCTGTGTTTAAGAGTAGTTTTAAGCATGAGAAAATGATAGTGTGCCATTTACTTGCACGTAGGACCAAGAGTATGTTAGCATTGATTTTGAATATTCGAACAAGTGGGAAGACTTGGGCAGAAGCCCACTTCGTGTAGCCAAAAATGCTCGCAGAAATAAGCATGTGGTGGGAGGTTTGATTCCTCACTCATGCAAATGGAAAGCACTTCATGACCAGTCGTTTGCCCCCTTGTGGAAAACCCTACGACGAAAGGATTAGTCACTGCTACCAGTGGTGGATGCCTTGAGCAATAAAAAAAAAAATAGGACAAGTAAATAAAATGACAAATAGCCCCCTAAAATCATGGCAATTGAAATAGAGACCATAGATCAAGCTATCACTTCACACACACAACTCACCATCTCACCAACACACTCAACGACAAGCCAATAGCCAACCATTCAGTTTTCGTGCTCTCAAACTACTCAACTCTTGCATCCTTTTTAACTCTCATTCCTTATCATCTTTCGCCATCAGCAGCGCAGTACCTAGTTAGCTAATTGATTAGCTTATGTGCTTATTATATCAGCTCATCCTGGCATCAGCTCTTGGCCCATCAATCTCCTGCAGTTGATTTAGCTGATTCGGCTATGCACATGCATTAGCTCATCTCACTGCAGCTCATCACAGCACTGAATATTTTTGTATGATTATTTTAAACATTTAATGCAATTTACGTCCCATTCCACTTGTCTCTATTTAATTATTTGTATTTGGGAAGATCGAAACAGAGAACCTCAAGTGCTCCAGTTATTGAAATCGTTTCTACCCTAACACGTTAATTTGTATCATGTGATCCATCCCGAGCAACATTTTTTTCCTCGGGACCATTTTCACATCCCTCACAGAAAGCTCAACTGGCATATTATATTGATTATATTCCCTCCCCCAAAACATTTTTCCTTTTTAAATATTGAAATGAACGAAGTCTTTTTCTCATCTTTTTCCGGGATAACCTGATAGCATGTGCGAAACCCTTGATTAGACGCTCGCTTTCGTTTCGTGACAAAAGGAAAAGCAATAATATCAACGTCAACAAACAAAAAAGAAAATTAACATTATCATGAAATTTTGTATATGATGAGTAAGCAAAGCAAGCACACGGCTCGAGAGTGCCGCGGAAGATAAATTTGCGGGTGACCGAGGACCCCCCTTCCATAATTGCCTTTTTCCTTTCCTTATCCTCTTCTCACATTTCTTTTTTTTCTTTCTTTTATTTTGTTTAAACTGATTTTTTACAACCTTGAATTTGAATACCCTGTCCAAGAGCTCATAACAGAGAAACACAGGAATTGTATTTTAAATAATGACCACATTTTACTTAAAGTTAACGCATCAGGTCTAGTAATAACAAAAAATAGTTCCGCGTTAGCCTGCGCGACATTTTCCTTGCTCTGGTTACTAAAATGAGATTATTTAGTTTCAGGTCAAATAATTAATTAATCGCGTGATTAAAATGGAGAGAGGTCAAGATTATTAGATTTGCATTTTGGGGTCGCATATTTGTCCCGATGGTGATTGGTACAGCGACCGGGAGATCAGCCCATTGACAAATGTCGTAGACAATTTCTTCATGGAAGTTGTAGCTCATCAAAATCAAAATTTTAATTTAATTTGGTGTAAATATAAATTTATATCTCCGTGTTGTGAAATCCGGTATCCTGCTATGCTTTTCCCTGGGATCAGTTTCACTGCTCATCTCAATAATAAGATTTGAACCATTTAGATTATGTTCTTATCTTTAGACGAGATCTAAATTATTCAAATTTTAATTTAAACAGTTTGGATTTAAAATATTATTATATATTTTTATATTATATTTATTTAAATAAAAATTTATAAAAAATATTAAATAATTTTAATAAATTTTTTATTTTTAATTTAGTATTAGGGAAACCAGTTCTGCTTTCCCCCTCAAAGTGAAAAGTTGTACGGGGGGAATGGAAAGATAAAAAAGAGTGCACAATTATGACTAAAGAAGTGATATTGTTTGGGCCAGCCCAAACCGACGTTCAAATTGGTCTGCCACACGTAATAGGAGAGATCGGTAAAAAGAGCAAGTATTCTCCATTAATTATTGCTAGAAAATGTCAATAATAACTAATCTAATAGCTATAACCCTACGACCGAGCCATGCACCTTTTTTTTCCCCCTCTTTGGGGTCATAATCGATTCAACTCAGGCAAGTCTAATCACATGTGCGCAACTCAACTAGCTAGAAAATTTGTATTTAGGTTGCACTAACTCCATAATGCATGTCACATATGAATGGTTAAAAATATAGGAATAATGCAAGTGACCTTTCAAAAAGGACATGTTGACTAGCTGCAGAAACAACTAACTAAGATCTAAGATTCTCATTAAGTTAATCTTGACAACTAATTGGCCCAATCATATCTCGAGTCTTGGACGATGCGGCCTAAATTATAAAGTCCCAAACCTTAAATAGTGAGAGTCAAAAAGACAAAAGGAAAAAAGATGATTTGCCTCCTCGGGCCCCTAACAAGGACGCATATGAAACTAATGGTCACTAAAGGAATGTATTAGAGCAATATGACACTGTTGAGCCAAATAATTAAGAAATCTCCACAGTGCCAGAAATCTTAGCATGCTAAAAGGTACGTAAAGAGGGATAACTAAGGATTCCGTAAGAGATTAATTAGTTTATATCACATGGAGATACTCATCAGAGGGCCGGGGGTGCGAAAGGCAAGAACTATCCTGCGCACGGCGAGGCCTACACGTTGATGAAAATGGTGTACGTTCTTAATATTGATATAATTATTAGTGGTATTTGAATTAGTAGCACTAATTAAGCTGGGGATGGTTCACGTGACCGAATATTTTGCTCAATCACAGGTTTTGTCTCTCGTTTTCTTGATTGACAGCTAGATAAGGCGCGTTTAATCTCTCTAAAATTGACCGTTTCCAAACTTGCGTTGCGCGGTGTGTCCATGTACTGCTGGAGCTGTTACTAATTCACGTCCAAGAACTCGGCCACCGGAATATATAACAGATTCAAACAATATGACTACGCTAGCGCTATCATATATTTAAATCAACTAGTCATTAAAACAATGCAAATACTGCATGCTAGCTATCATCTTAAGACAAAAACATCTGAGTGAGGATGTGCGTGTGTTTAATAGAAATAGTACATATATTTGGTTCTATCGTCATTTAATCTAGATTCGAGTTATGTCATCTCACAGAAGGCAGAATCTCTCCCACTGACAATTATTTTATTTGAACCGTTATACATTTGCGTGCGTGTTAGGGTGTATCCTAAAATCATGCGCCGGGTTCCATGTAATTAAGGCATGACCCGCCTCATCCTAATAATTACCTCAAGTGGCAATTTTCCAGGGCTAATGTGAATTAATGAGAAGAAAATAAACTGAAATCGTGGAAGCAACAACAATCACACTATTAAAATGGTAATAATCAACTAATCATGCATGACATGAGACGTAATATCGCTGGTGTGTCGAGATTTTGAATGACCGGTGTCCGGTGCGAGCTGTATAGTGCGTAACGCTGCAGGCATGGCACATAAACCTTATGCGCTTTTAATTTTTCCAGTAATTAATAATTCACCTATGATTAACCGAGTAATAAAATAAGGGTAAGACTTATATGCTCAACCTTAATATATTTATATCAAATTAAATCATGATGTGTGAATCCTAATGTATTGATTTAATTAATAACAAAAATTTATTATACAAAAAAATCTATAAAAGGTCAACATGTCTTCATTTAATGGGATGCAAGCATTTTAAGTATATAAATATAAATATATAAGTTTTTTTCATAAAATAAAGAAATACGTCCCATTGGGTTATTAAAATAAAATTGATTGAAAAAAAATAAAGATAAAAAGATATTATAAAAAAGAATAATGAACTACATTCAGAAATAAAAAAGATAATTTAGTTTTTGAAATTAAAAATTATGATTCATGAGATTTTCAGTATGTGATATGATTTCACATTTATAATATATATATTAATGAATTTTATTATATTTATCGTAAGAATGAAAAGTAATTTAATTTATTTTTATATTAATTTTTTTAATTCATTTCATTTTATTTACTCCTAATATCCATCAGAATTTAAAAAATCAACAAGAATATATATGTATGTACATATAGAACCGATTTACTGGCCGCTTTTGGCGAATGAACACGCTTTGGGTACCCCAGCTGTGTCACGAAGACAACACGGAGGGCGGAGGCATTCTCTGCCTTTTGTCTAGCTCTATTTTACAACCCAGGTGTTGACGTCGACATATATTTTCTCCAATTGTTTATTTGAAATTGCCAGAGTCAATCATTCAATGATTATCCCAAGAATTTAAGAGGGATATAGCTAAGCAAATAATTGAGGCATCACTCCAGTACTATTAACCCCATTTACTTATACTAAGCACAACCCATATCGCCGTTCGATCTTCGCATTTTCACAAGGACTTAAACACGAGTGCTATCGATGCCCTCCGTTCGTTTATTAATAAATTATTGGAGGGATCTGAGAAAGTAGCAGCGGGTTTTCCGGGGAAAAGACGAATAAGCAAAAGCTTGTATTCTGACACGTGGAAACATGGTGTCCATTGGATGGTCAAAACGCCAAGAGATTCACTCATTTCCATCGGCTGAGATTTTTCGAAAGAAAAGTGGGTTGTGACTGAGGGAGTGATTGGCATTTTCACGTTCACCCACTTGCATATACTCCCCGTCTGTGTCTCACACGCATATATAACGTAAGCACTTGTACTCCGTGACTGAGTCTGGGACACACTAGCATCCCAGAACAACCATGCCAGTGTGTCTCTCTGCATTTATGTAAGTGGAAAGTGAAGAGTTGGTAATTACTTATACTGTATCGTATGGTAGTGTTGCCGAATGCAGTTTCCATGACGGCGTAGCAGACGCTTGCTCAAATTTCGTGCATATGTAGAGTAGAGCTAGAGAATTTGGAGAACTCCAACACGACCTTATCCTCCTCTCTTACCGTCCTTCATTTTTCTTTTCAAGCATCTCGATTAGCAGTTGACACTCCACACTGAAAAGCTGCAAAAACCCACACCACGAGATCGTGTACTTAGACGCGCGCGATATATACTACACCCTCGCCGTAGTCAGTGAGCCATAACCCGCAAAAAAAGCGAGTTGGGTCGAATAATTAAAGCCTCTATATTGCGCTTACTTTGTAAGCAAACCAATTGAAAACCCGAAGGCAATTTTTAAGACTCCGGAAGGTTCTCTTTTCTGATATGGATTTTGCGTCTGAATTGGGGACTGCTATAGCTTTTGGATGCAAAAAATGGCTGACTGGTTCTCTCTAGGTGGAAAACAAGGTCCACAAGCGAAGGTAGAAAAAGGAAAAGAAGATAACAGCAACAGCAATTGCCTATTCTTGTTGAGGGACGAGGAGATCTACAACAACAAGGGATTCGAGATATGGACGCAGTCTTATCACCATCACCCAAATCAATCCTTGAACAACTGCTTCTCTCTTGGGGTGGGTCCTAGTTGCGCGAACTTGTTTGATGAGTCAAGGAGGTTTGGATTGACGGTGATGAGGTCTGGGACTCTAGGAGGCGGCATGAATTGTCAGGACTGTGGGAACCAAGCGAAGAAAGACTGTACACATCTTAGATGCAGGACTTGTTGTAGGAGTCGAGGGTTTCAGTGCCAAACCCACGTCAAGAGCACTTGGGTTCCTGCTGCCAGACGTCGCGAGCGACAGCAACAGCACCTACAGCACCAGCAGCTTCACGGAGATACCTCCAAACGCCACAGAGAAACTCAGGGTGCAGCAGCTCTTGCTTGCATTCCTTCACCAATCACCACTACAGGTAAAGTTTGTAGGATACATGATACTAATTAATACAACTGTTATTTGCACTTGAGAAAAGGTTCGTGGCGTGAAAAAAATCTACTGGAAAAATTTGTTTGCAAATCCTTGAGAGGTCCAATAATACTGACGAATTTTTCAACCCTATGACTGTTGAGTCTAGCTATCTAGCTGGTACAGAAATACATGGTAGTAAGATCTTGAGGAATTTCAGTCTTGTATACGACTGTTGCCTAGCTACTAACCAACCAATTATCGAGTTGCGGAATTTCAGTCTTGATGAAAACGAAATCCCACTCCCTGGACGCCCCTTATCTAGCTTCTGTTTTTCAACTCTTTATTCTTCTCTATCTCCTCACTGTTCGTGAGCAAAACCGACGAAATTAAGGCTGATCTGATTTAATCCTGTTATACTCTATAGATTTGAACGTCAAAAACCTATGTCTCAATTTTCCACCCCGGAAAAACGAAGTCCAACTGGATGATTTACAGCTAATAATTTCTTTGTGGATTATTAGGGTTGGAACTGGGACAATTCCCTCATGAACTGAACTCACCAGCAGTATTTCAGTGTGTGAGAGTTAACTCAATGGACACACCAGAAGAACAGTACGCCTATCAAACCGCTGTGAACATCGGAGGGCATGTTTTCAAGGGAATCCTATACGATCAAGGTCCTGATGCTCCTTATAACGCAGGTGGTGATCTTAGCTCCTCCACCGCAGCTGATGCTGATCAGAACCTGAGTCTCATAACGGCCTCAACCACAGCAGCCCCGGCCAGCGTCAACCCGTTTGATCCTTCACTCTACCCTAATATCCCACTTAATACTTTCATGGCTGGTACGCAGTTCTTTCCACCACCAAGATCCTAAAGATGTACGTGTCTCTCATTCTCTAAGGGAATAATATCATGTTCTTGTGTTGCTTAGCTGAGAAGAGTCTTCTCTTGTCAATGACTCTGGAATATTGAGTATATCCTGGACATGAGCTCTAAGCGGCTGGAAGAATTTAAGAAAATCATTATGGCGAGATGATTCAGGGCGCGCGAAATAGGGGTGTTTGTTTTGTTTTGTCCGAAATTCAATTCGGATTTTCATGGACTATTCTGATCTTTCGATGACTCACTTTTCAATCCAGAGGATTTTTATATTTGTTGTGAAAGAGAGTTTGTTGGTTGAGTGTATTTTCTTTGGCAGTTTTCAGATGTGTGCATTACATTTTCTGGATGGCTTCATTTCTTTGTTGTACTTTTTTTCCCTCTTATTTGGGTTAATATTGAGCGTGCCTTCTGGTCGGTCCTGAATTCAAAACCGCTTTTGCCCGCTTCTCCGTTTGCTTGCCGGATCAAAATAGTAGAACGAAATAGGTTTCGTGTTTGGTTAAGCATATATATGTATTTTTATATTTATTTTTATTCCTCGCACGATTTCTGGAGAGAAAGGGCAAGGAACGGACGGCCCATCTTTTTTATTATTTCATTTTTAATTGTTTTCCTGTCTCCCATGCATTGACAAATGGCAACACTGGCCGTCCCAGTTCAGTCCCAAAAGTGAAACACAGTATGCCACACTTCCTTTATACCTTTTCCTCCCCCATATCCGTACAATTGTATCCTCACGACTTAACGTATAACTGAAGATTTCCAAGTAACATTTAAACCCGGTGCTTGTCTGAAAACGTAAATTTTAGCCACAGTAACAGACATTCACGCTCCCAGAACACCGTGCCATTTCCATATATTGTTGGAAAAAGGCTACTTATTGGGCTGATAATGTTCAATGCTTCAGAAATTACGTGCATGTGATGTTTGTTCTATGCACATAAATGTTTACTGCTGCTATTGTTATAGGAGAAGCTACACAGACTTCTGGTTTAATTCATTAATATTGGGGACGAAAAATCTGAAACTTTTCACAGAATTTCCTCATTTTTGTAATAACTGGCCCATAACATGTGCTGCGCTACCTTCGGCTGATAGAGACAGCGCACAGATCATGTAGTCACTCTCTCTTTCATCTTCTTGTATATTTATAACTTTTTATGAGCGTTTTGCCCCCACTTCATTATATGATCCTCCTCCTTGCATTGCAAAAATGTTTATGTTCATTACGTATTTTTATGTAACAGGAAGTCACATGATAGTCTCATTCCATCCTTCGCCTCCAGTAAATTTTGATTCGACAAATTTACAGTCCATGCATACAATTATATTTGAAGCTTGAAGCTGATACTATATATCATAGAATGAGTTTAACGAGTATATGATTTCAGCTTAGGACAGAAGCTTACCTATCTAACCCGATTTGTGAGAACGAGTAGATCCAAATTGATCCGCAGTTCCCGTCAAAAGTTCGCCCTTAAACATGTATATGTTGATTTTAATGGATTTATTGCCATTTATATTTCCCTTTTGGTTAATTTTGTTAACTTCTCTTGGTGCTTGTAAAACGTTGGTTGACATTGTACCCGCCTCTTAAACACACGTCATGGCTTTAACTTGCATTTTGAATTAGTAAACTTTGATGTTTCTCCCTAGTTTAATTAATTAGGTTTGAACAATATGTCAAATATCACACATTTTTGTATAATATACTATTTACATACATCAATACACACACACACATATAGCTAGATGATAATTTATTATATACAAATAGGTCATAATTGATTAAATACGATTCTTCTGTTAGGTCCTAAATTGACAAGCTTTGTAATAAGTCTTTAATGAGCATGTTAGTTTCAGATTTAACCTTTCTATAATATTATTAAATGGATTTTTTTGGGTCATCAGTGATTAAATTAATAGACCGTTGAAAATGATTTCAATGCAGTAATCAATAATTACATCTTAAGTCCACTCGATATATATGTACCCGCCGACACTAGCTAACTGCTGCCCTTGACCTTGTTATCTAGCTAGGAATTTATGGGTTTTAGAGTACAAAATATTGGTTTTATGTAGCTATTATCAGATGATAAATCCGGTACATAGAAGCTATGGATATGTGATTGTCAACTAAATAATAATGGCGATCTTTTTTGCTTCGTCACATTATGAATTAGACTCTACAATAAACAAATAGTATTTGATTAATGAAAGCACATCAAGTGCTAGAAATGATTGATCACTTGTGGATTTCAATTTCAATTGGCAGTTGACGGTTCTCACTCTAGCCATAGGCCTGTATAGGATTCGGGTTATTAAGGTTATTTTAGAGGTGCGGATTGAATTCATATATATGTGTGTGTGTGTGTGTGCAGGAGCCTGTCTAATGGTCAAACAATATGCTAACTCATCCAAATAAAATGCATGTTATACTTGTTATTTTGTTTCTCTTTTACAGGCGCTCAATTAATTGAGTGTCCAGAGAGGGGCACCATGTCATCAATTGCCTAGTGCCAACCATTATGCTGTTTCACTTGTGCCGTACGCGTGCATGGAAACTGAGAAGCCTTTTTTGGGCGTTGGCATCTTAACATACACTCCCTCGGTCCCAATTGTAGTGCGCGACTATTATTTCTTGTATTGTGTATTAGAGGAACAACTCTCATTCGAATTTCGATTAATTAAGTTCCTGTTCTTCAACAACAGAGATCCCTATAACACAGTTGGTTTATCCGAACCGTCTTTTCAAATTGTAAACTATCGAACAATTTATTATGATTCTGGGCAAAACACGCTCGCACGCACGCACGTGCATGCCACTATTCTGCACATACGAGATGGGTTCAACGTGTCAATTATTTGATACCCGTGTCCTACCATTGTCAGGAAGAAATTGACTTCCCTTATCTCCAGAATATAGACATGCATCGCCACACAGTTAATTCATGGGTGACAGCAGCGATTATTTTTATTCGTTGCTCCGATTAATAACAGTGACAGCAATAATAATAAGAAGCCAATTAATCCCACAAGTCTGCGATAATAATAAGATGAGAAGTGTAGAGCACCGTAGATCCAAACCACAAAAAAATTGGTTTCAAAGCAATTTGTATTTTCAGGGTTCGTATTGTCGAGTTGAAGTGATGGTTCAGAAGAGGGGAGTCTCAGGGACCATTTCATGTCGACCAGGCCACCGGACAATGTTGGGGAAGGTTTGGTTCATCCTTCTGAATAATGTCTTGTTTTTGTGCAGAGTTAAAAAAAATTGAGAAACTTTTACAGCACTAGAGATATAGGGTTCCCTAAGATGATGACGCCCTATAGTGTTTGTGCAATGAATGGCATCACACATAGCCTCGTAGGTGATGGCCCCCGCCATGCCAATATTGACAGCAACTTTTTTTTTTTTTTTTCAATTTCCTCTTTTTTCCTGGGCAAGTCATGTCTTGGCGATGAGTTTCTGATTAATTAGTGATAAATACTGCGAAGATGATTATATATGAGATTATTTAAGGGAATGCAGTTTTTAACTGCTGGATTAAAATAACTACTAGTTCTAACTGCCGATACTTTATTCAATTGGTAAAGGAGTTGTATCTGTTAAATTAAAAATTTAGTTATAGTTTTAAGATTATATTATCATTTGTGATAAAGTTTACGTGTAAAAGAGTCCTATCTCGACTCAATTTAGATTAATCTAAATTCTTTTCAAGTTATTTTGACTTGATGTGAGGATAGGTTTAGGATACTAAATGATCAGTCGCGCAAGAATAGTTGTTACATGCAATTGTTTTTCATACAGATATAGTAATCTTTAATAATATCCTTATTTTACCTTTATAGTGTGTGAAGATTGTTTCCTTAATTTAACTTGTGCTTTGGTGGTGCAAGGGATGTGTTGAAAGTTCATATCAATTATGGATTCAATCACGGTCTTTCATCCAATTTGGGCCCCACTGATTTTCATGCTTGTATTCTTATTTAATGGAAGCATAGTTCTCCACTTTCTAAGTCATTTCTCTTGCGTCGCGTCTGCTTAATATGAATCATAATGATCAGAAGTTGACACTAACTACGATTGCTTCGTGTATAATTGTTCCTTCGAGCTAATAATTGACATAAACGAAACCAACTTCCAGATGACCAAGCAAACCAACTTATATTATGAGAATAAAATAATTAGAAACATTTTTAAAATAAAATGTCAGAGATTAAAAAGGGGTCATGTCAGGATCAGGCTTCGGTTTTCTGTAGGCCCAAATAAACAGCCCATTTTCTTTTCACTTTTTGTTAAACTGGTTTTGGATGAACATTCCAAGTTTCCAATAATCCCAACCTACGGTCAGGTCCAGCTTGAACCATATGCTAACGCTAGTGTTGTCTGTTGACCACTTATCTTTATCATTTTTTTTTTGGATAAACTTATCTTTATCATTTCGAACGAGAGTAAGAGTACCGTGCTCCGGGTTTTTTTTGGGCCTGGCCCATGTATGTTTATGTGTATTGCTCGTGAACCTTGTTTCCTTTCTTTTCTTTTCGTGCTCTGGGTTTGTGGAATAGGGATGCAGATTCTCTCCGTTCTCTCTTACAATGCATTTCTCACGCCCAATCTCAACCATTCATTTAATTGTTATTTTAATTTTATGATATGAGATTATTAATTATGACATTAAAATTAATAGGTTATTCATTATCATAACTTAAATACTTTTGAAAATAAAATCACAATATTTATTAATTATAACCATTAAATAAATGATATATTTATTTTAATGCTATAATTAGCAACATCAAACTATTAAATCAAAAAAATAATTAGATGAATGGTTGATATGAGGTTTGGAGGGGATTCAAGTCTGAATAGAGTCGTTTACATACATGCATGCATATATATTGCACAGATATACTAATATAGTAGACATCAGCGGAGATGGTCGCTGTGTTTGTAGAAACCCAGTAGGCTTATTCCATACCTAATTTTGTTCTGTGGTCAATATAGGTAGCATGATGAACTTCCAAAAATAAAAAGAAAAGTTAAACTCCCACAAAAAAAAAAAAATTGGAATCCCTTAATTCTTTTTTCATACAAGAGCAAGTCAATTCATTTGTCACTTCAAACTTCTCTCATGTCTTAAGATTGATTTCTTCATGAATTGCACTTTTTCGCACAGTAATCTTTCAACTAATGAAAACTAACATGATTATTTGACAGGACAATATAATTTTCAAAGCAAAAGAAATAATTTTAAAAAAATCAAGAAAAGTTTCACGGTTGATTAAGTTTAAAGTATCCCTGGATATTAATTTTCTTAATTACATGATACCATGAAAGAGGCAAAGATCTTGGAAATTAATCATCCAATTCACCACGACAGTAGTTATAGCGAGTAATACTATTATAACTCATCCCACGACAAGCTTTTGCAATAATTAGTAAACTGATAATGGTAAAGGAGCGAATTTGAATTCAGTGGTCTGTTATAGTCAAGAGGCAGAGACTGGATTCTTAGTTCAAACAGCTCATAATAATAAAGTACATCTCTTTGTTAAAAAATATAAAACATTTTTAATTAAATTTTACCCTCAATAAAATAATTAGTTATTTTTAAATTAATCTTATCTTTTAACATTTACCCCTATTAAATACCCCATAATAAATATAAAGTTATTATCAATAGGAGTACTTTAAAAAAAAAGTTAATAATTACACATCAAAAAAATTAAAAATATCTTATATTTTTTAATATCTAACTCCTCCAAAAATGCCTTACATTTTTTAATAGAAAAATCATATGATAATTAATTATATTTTTTAATATCCAACTCCTCAAAAAATATCTTATATTTTTTAATAAAAAAAGTATATGATAATTAATTTTTGTGTGTGTGTAATATGTTACCAAAATAAATAAATATTTTTTTTTTTAAATTTTGTCTTATCGATTCATGACATAAAAACAATCATCATATTTACAATAAGCATTTTAAAAATTTTCTTCTCAATATAAATTATCATATTTGTTGCTTGTAGAGGCATCATCAAAAATAATGAGAAAAATTGGATTAATTTTTTTTTGAAATTTTCTAACTATCATTCTAACACAGCTATAGAATTTTTGAAAATCTTTGAAAGACTTAACATTTGCTAAAAAGAAAAATTATCCAAAATTAACATTTATTATGACTCGATGGAGCACTATCTCTCATTAGTCATGGTTACTCTAGAAGTCATCCCTTATTTGGTATTATCAAAAAAATTAGATATCACACTATAAAAGATTGGGTGGTTACCTCTAATCACATTTATAGAGAATAAAATAAGTGCGCATATTTGTTAGCTCACCAGACAATACAAAACAACTTTAATATTACAATTTCCGATATACCTCACAATACTATAGTAACCTCTTGACATTAGACATGGCTAGATCTAAAGAGTAAAATTTTTTAATAAAATTGTAGACGTCTTAACATTAAACAAGCTAAACATATCAAAGTTGTCTGTAGTTTAAGAAGCTTTATTGCTGGTTCATTTAATTGATTATTTAATTCTTTTAATTAACAAATTATGACAAATTAAACATATAACACAACGATAATACTCAAGTGTTGCATAACTTTTGTTATTGGATCAAATTATATCACAATAAAAAATCAATTCATGCAAAGAATTTCAATAACTTAGTTGTTATAAAAAGAAGTAACTTTTTCTATAAGAATATCCCAGCTATAACTTAACTTCTAAAAATAGGTGATTATTAAAGTTTAGATAAAATTGCTTGTAAAAAAAGTTTAGATAAAATTAAATTCTATTAATATTAAATATACGAGGGGTCAGAAATATATAAATTCTATATTTTATTAAAAAAATTTAAAATGCTCCCTTAGTCCCCTTGTCTCCCCTCTCGATTATTGTCCGCCTCCACGTTGTAGTTTAATTTGTATCCCGAGATCATTGTATGAAAACTCAGATCAGACCAGTCGGTTTAACTTATGAGTGTGACCCAAGGTCAACCTGAGATAACCCAACTAACTTGGTAGCCAGGTTGTTGGGTCATCCGGATCACTTTTTTTTTTTGAAATTATAAAAACTAAATAAAAAGTAAAAAAATTAGCTTGAAAATTAAAAAAGTGAAGCAATGGAGGGTAAGGCCATTAAACTAGATTTCACTATCTGTAGTTTGAACTTCAAATAGAAGGTTTAATTGTAAGTTAAAACTTAAAAGATTCAGCATCCTTTTAAGTTAAATGTGTCTTAATTGTTTTAATCTTTCATTATTTGCTATTGTTTATTTGTCTAATTGTTACTTAGCATTTATGAATTATGACTATCATTGTTGATGATTTTAGTGTTAGCGATGATTAATTTTAGACTTTTTAATGATTGAAAGGCTGTAAATTGTAATTGTAAGAATGAATTTTTAAAAATTTATATTTTATTATTGTTAAACTTTTAGATGGTTGTAATTCTATAATTATTATTGTATCGTACCTTGTATTAGAGATTAACATTAAATTTGGTTGAATATTTTCATAATTAATATCTTTTTATTTAAATTATATTATTTTAATTATGATCGATTTGCTTTTTAGGTTAACCCCGATTCAACTCAAGTTGAACCATTAACCCATAATTTATTGGCTTGTTTAATAATTGATTCGGTTTTCAGCATCCTGCTAGAGACACATTAAAATTGAACAGTGCAACGGCAAGCCGTTACATCTGCAATTTTTATAAGCAAGATGCGCCCATGCCATGCTACGTGGGTGAGGATAGAGGAGAGAAGGCCCCAACGAAATTTTAGACGGTCGCGACGCCACGTGTCGCATAACACATGCGTGTGAAGGCCACGGCAACGAAAAATGTATAAATACGCGGAGAAAGAAAGCGGCCTTGGAGAAAATTTTGAAGCGTCTCCGAGTTCCGAGAGGCCGAGTATTGGTTTTCCGACAGATTCGAGCGATCAAGCAATATTCACACACATTTGACATTCCGTGGTTCTGCATTTCTTCTTTTAAAATTTTTTGAACATAGTTGGAGGAGATGACTGATGGAGGATGCAGTCCGACGATGGATCTGTTGCGGTCGGAGCCAATGCAACTAGTCCAGCTCATCATTCCGACCGAATCGGCTTACCGAGCCATCTCTTACCTAGGCGATCTCGGCCTCTTTCAATTCAAAGATGTATTCCTCATTTCCTTCTTCCATTCTTCACTCTGCTTCCTTTTCCAATTTCTTTTTTATTTCTCATCGCTGTCATTTTGGATATTATTAATACTTAAATCCTCTCAGTTTGCTATCTGCTTTGATCTTTTTATAGAGGGTTCTTATTCAGTTCTCCAGTCATAATGTTTTTTTCGTGAATCTAGGTGCTGTCGGTTTAGTTCATCCATGGACTTTTGTCATGATGTGAACATGTATTCTTGTTTTCGGTCTGCTGTCTGTATCGTTATTCACTTATTTTTTTTTAATTAATTCTTTGATGAACTTTTATTCATGGATTTTCCAGCTTAATGCAGAAAAAAGCCCATTCCGACGGACATATGCTGCTCAGGTGCCTATACGATCTCTGTCTCCTTAGTTTCTGTTATATATATGTTGACTACTTGCATCGTTCAAAAAAGAAAGTAAGAAAGAAAAGGAAACGGAAAGAAATTAAGAAAGAAGAGGCAGTTTTAGCAGAAAGCTGGAAACTATGGAATAATAAAGCACACGTACTAAACATATGGTTTAACATCTACGGGGATTTCCTCCGGCAATATATTTGTATAATTTATATCAGTAAGAAACCAGTTTCATTGCTCATAATGCAGATCTTTCATGATCTAAATTTATAATTTTTCAGCTGATGTTTTTTAAATAAAAAATTATCTTTGAATAACTAACAGTTAAAAAATTGTTTTCATTTGAAATTCTGCATATTTTAAAATATTTATTTTAAAAAAGTAAAATGTTGTAAGTTCAAATTGGATCTCAACGATCTAGAGGTGATAAGTTCTTAGTGCTGAATGGTTATACTAGGCGTTATTTTTAAATCAGTGCACGCACTCTAATTCTTACTATGATACACACGAGAATTATTCTTGGAATAAACTGCTAAACTGGACATTTCCCTCTTCTGTCAAAGCTTACCATTTTTACCATACAGATTAAAAGATGTGGGGAAATGACATGCAAGCTACGGTTCTTTAAGGAACAAATGGCAAAGGCTGGCGTATCACCCTCGACAAGGTCAATGAGAGACGGAGAAGTAGATCTGGACTATCTAGAGGTTGTTCTATGTTTCTCTCGCTCTAGATATTTCTGTGCCATGTAATGAAACATTTTGTTTTTCATGAACAGGTTAAACTTGCAGAGCTTGAAGCTGAGTTAATTGAGAATAATGCGAATAATGATAAGTTGCAACATAGTTACAGTGAGCTGTTAGAGTATAAACTCGTTATGCAGAAGGTATGGCTGTCATAAGTTCGCCATGACCACCATCGTCAACTTGAATTTGATAATTGAATTTTGAAAGCTTTGATTCCTTTCTCTGGCTACCTTGTTCGTGATTATAATCATCATGTAAGATGTTTTAGTTTTTTATTTGTAACAGTATCTCCATCTCCCCATGTACAAATAGTTAGTCCAGGTGCATGCATATACTAGCATCAGAAGGGTCTATTTCAGTTTAATTCCAATTAGCCCGGTGTTTTCTGCTCTTTCCTTAATGTTCCATTTCAGGTTGGTGAGTTTTTCTCTCCGGCACAAAAAAGCGCAGCATCTCAACAGAGAGAGCTTGGAGTTCAGAGCAATTCCGAAGGGTCAATTGACAGCCCATTATTACAGGAACAAGTACAGCTTTGTATTTTCTATTTATTACTTCACATTCTTTTTTTCTCTCCTCTCCATGATGCCTAGAAAAATCATATTCTGTAGGAGATGACAACGGAAACATCAAAGCCAATCAAACTGGGCTTTATCGCTGGCCTTGTTCCAAGAGAAAAATCAACGTCTTTTGAAAGAATTTTATTTCGTGCTACTAGGGGTAACTTGTTTCTGAAGCAAGCCATGATTGAACATCCTGTACTTGATCCTTTGTCAGGAGAGAAGGTGCCAAAATTAGTAGTTTTAAACCTCTGACATCTTGTAGAAGTGGAGGTTCGTGTGTGCGTGTGCGTGCGTGTGTGTGTGTACATAATTCACAAAACCTGTCTTCGTCCAGGTTGATAAAAATGTGTTTCTTATCTTCTATTCTGGAGAAAGAGCTAATAGTAAAATTCAAAAAATATGCGATGCCTTTGGAGCAAATCGTTATCCTTTCACAGACGACTTGAGTAAACAATTTCAAATGATTACAGAGGTACACAGTTTTCTTTTGGATTTCTCCCTAGCTTCCTCTTCTTTTATATGACTATTTCACATCCTGTGGATATCTTTTCCTCTCTCTCTCTCTCTCTATATATATATATATTGTGTGTGTGTGTGTGTGTGTGTTTTAGTTGGGTGAACAGAGTTTCTGATTGAGTTGAGTAAATTTGAGACTTGTGTTACAGCGAAAGCAAGTGAGATAGATGGGAAAACTTATTCTATATGGCACACGCATTTCCTGTTTTGTTTCGTAATGAAGGTCTATGACTGTTGGGGAAATGGTTCCTGTATTTTGTGGTGAAGGAGGAGACTAGTTTGAAGTTCAGAAGAGACTTCTAGAGTGACATTAATTAGCTTGATAGGAGTGTCTACAAGATTATCGAACTGATGCCATGTTTTTGCTTATAAACAAAGTTTAAGTTGCACTTGGTAGGTGTCCGGAAGACTTTCCGAATTGAAGACTACCATTGATGCTGGATTGCTACACAGGAGCACTATATTGCAGACAATTGGATATCACTGCGAGCTGTGGAGCCTTCTGGTTTGTTTAGCTCTTTCAATCTCGTATGCCTAGGGGCTTGCTGATAAAACACGTATTTTATGTGCCCATTTGTCTCGGTTTTCATTACGCTGCTGAGCTTCATTAATTGAACCTTACTTCAAATGTTTCTTAAATTTTGATCAACAGGTGAAGAAGGTAAAATCCATTTATCACACTTTGAATATGTTTAGCATCGATGTGACAAGGAAATGTTTGTTCGCAGAAGGTTGGTGCCCTGTTTTTGCAACAAATCAGGTTTGTTTTCAACGAATAATTTTACATGTAATAGTGCATCTAAAACCTAAAAATATTTTTCTGCGGGTTCGCAATGTGAAAATATGTTGTCGGTTGATTTATCTGATTAGTTTTGAATTTTATGCTTGGCAGATTCAAAGTGCATTGCAGCGAGCAAGCATGGACAGTAACTCACAAGTTGGCGCCATATTCCAGGTTTTACAAGCAAAGGAATCACCACCTACCTACTTCCGGACAAACAAATTCACTTCTGCTTTTCAAGAAATTGTAGATGCTTATGGGTAAGTCACTTTAGGATCAACATATTCATCTCAGAATTCTTTTTTTTTTTTTTGGGGGGGGGGGATTTCATTTTGATATAATTCACGTTCTAGGCTGTACTATTAATATGAATCAAATCCAATGTAATATCTGTCCGACAATGACAACTCTGTGTTCATATTAACCATGAAAGATATGTAGATTATAATGTCAAAATTTTAATCTAGAGTAATCATCGTAACATTAAGTGACAGTTAGTAGAGAACTGAAATATACTGTTCGTTTATATGTTTTTTCTATAATGCTTTTAAAGTTTTTTAGTTGAAATAGCTTTTACATTTTGTATATTCTTAACTAATTTACTCAACTTGATGATTTGTAACTTCATCCTACCCCATTTACATTATTCATCTTTTCTTTTGGACCTCGTATGCTTGGATCACCTAAGGAGAGAATGCCATCACATGCCTGAATGCTCAAAACATAGTCTCGTTAAGTGATGCTTGAGCGTACTTACAGCAAGCTAGCTCAGTCCTTTGAGAAACAAACAGTAGTAAACATTATGGACGGTGGAATTAGGGGAAAAAATGTTAAAACTGCTAAACTTGTCAGCCTTATCTGAAGTCAGTTCACTTTAATTTCCGACAAAAGAAGACATGTTCTCTCACTGAATTTATATAATAGAAGGAATTCCTCCATAAAGTTCAATTTGATCTTATATGATGTTGGTGATATATGTAGATTGTATAATTTGTATTTATTATGGGACAGAAGCGTAATGATGGAGCCTGAAGTTGTCTGCAACCTTACAGGGAAAAACGGCCTTTCTGTATCCCTACATCATATGATTATCATTTTAATTAGTGAATTTTTATGTTCTGTTGCCAATTCATTTTTTTAGTAGCGTGATGCATTCATTGTCAGCCTAGAACTCAAATCTATTGGTAATATTGACAGAATTGCCAAATACCGTGAGGCAAATCCTGGTGTATTCACAATCATCACATTTCCATTCCTTTTCGCTGTTATGTTTGGTGATTGGGGACATGGTACATGCTTATTGCTGGCTACTTTATATTTCATTACCAGAGGGAACAAATTTTCTAGTCAGGTACTTGACTCATTCATGAATTTTTATGTCCATGCCAAAATGCTTCCCCCCTTTTTGATGGGTGCATTGGCTTTACTTCTTGTTGTTAGTAACAGAAACTTGGGGATATCGTAGAAATGATTTTTGGTGGCCGCTACGTTATAATGATGATGGCACTGTTCTCAATCTACACAGGATTGATATACAATGAATTCTTCTCTGTTCCATTTGAACTATTTGGGCCATCTGCCTATGGATGCCGTGATCCTTCATGCAGGTGATTATTATCAGTATCATTCATATGACAAATAACCCCCCACCCCTCGAGTGACATTCCGTGAAAGTATTGTTTATTATTAATTTTGCAGGGATGCTGGCACAACTGGTCTGGTTAGAGTCCGAAGAATTTATCCATTTGGTTTGGATCCTAAATGGCGCGGTACAAGGAGTGAATTGCCATTTCTTAACTCCCTAAAGATGAAGATGTCAATCCTACTGGGTGTAGCCCAGATGAATGTTGGAATTATATTGAGTTACCGTAATGCAAAATACTTTGGAAATGACATAAATATCTGGTAATAGAAGGAGATTGCATCAAGTGTTAATGTCGTCAGTTTATGTGCGCAAAGTAACAACTTAATTTACTTAACGTTACTTCAGGCACCAGTTTATTCCCCAGATGATATTTTTGAATAGTTTGTTCGGCTACCTTTCACTCCTCATAATCGTTAAATGGTGTACTGGATCTCAAGCGGACCTGTATCATGTGATGATATACATGTTCTTAAGTCCAACTGATGATTTGGGTGAAAACCGGCTCTTTGTAGGCCAGAAGCTCCTTCAAGTAAGAAAGTTTAAATACTGATTTCAATATTGTTCTTTTTTCCTTCCTTTTCAGCTGTGATGAACCGATGTCACGTCTAAAATATCCTAGTTTTTATTCTAGCTTGTGTTGTTATTTTTGGCACTCATTGCTGTACCTTGGATGCTATTCCCACAACCCTTTCTCCTGAAGAAGCAACATCGAGAAGTAAGAGCTAGCCTATGTTTATACTTCTCTTTTCTTTTTGTTTTTTGTTTTTCTTTTTTGGTTGTTGGGAGGGGGGGTTCTATTCCACTGCTTTCGACACTCAACATATCGCTAATGACATGTTCTGTCAGAGACATCAAGGTCAATCCTACTCTCTGCTTCATGCCATCGACGATCCTCTTGAAGCAGAACCACATAGTGACACCGAACATCATGAGGATTTTGATTTCAGCGAGGTGTTTGTGCACCAACTTATACACACAATAGAATTTGTTCTTGGCGCAGTATCCAACACAGCATCATATTTACGTTTATGGGCTCTCAGGTATGTAGTTAAAACTATGTTGTTTGTATATGTATACTTCAACGGATGCATAGTGACTACATTCAACAATGCACATTAGACCGGGTTTCGATAAACTTGAAGTTCATGTGTGACAACACCTACATGGACCTTGCAACCCGGTCAGACCCTTCAGACAAATCTGGCCATATTAAAATGCCCAAAAGCTGAGCATAATTTAGGTTCAAAGAAACCTTGAAATGAACGACATAGAGCAGCATATCTACAAGCACCTCCGTCTGACCCCAACCCACAGCACTTTTATCATTGTGATTAGGTCTCCATATCCAGACTATGGCAAATGGAAATCTGTTTATGCCATTGCATGTATCTGGATTCTGTTCTGAGGTGCTGCAATGCCTTAAGTAGAAGAATGACAGTGTCCGAGGTTCATGTTAGTTATATACACACATCCAACTCTCTCTCTTTACTTCTTTCTTTTAACACTACTTGCAATAAATCATTTACAGCAGAATATTTAAATTCATGATAGCATTAAAAAAGGATGGTAATACTCAACCGCATCAAAGGTTAAACCACCTCGCTGATGTCTTGTCCATTGTCTCCGCAAGTTTATAGGTCTTGGCTTATTAGCCTAACCTACGACTACGATATGCTTCATCTGCGACTCTTTTCTGTGGGGCTTAGGAGTCAAATATCTTCCTATAGCAAATGCACATCAGCAATACTCCAACGCTCTAATTTTAATTTTTGTTTTTTGTGGTTGTTTTCAGCCTAGCTCATTCAGAGCTGTCTAGTGTATTTTATGACAAAGTTCTACTTCTGGCATGGGGGTAAGCTCTTCGCAGTAGTGTCAGCAAACACATTATTTTGCCATCACAAAATTCCTTCCATGTGTTTCTGTGACTTGTGCAGGTTCAACAACATATTCGTTCTCATTATTGGCATTACTGTTTTCATATGCGCCACTGTTGGTGTGCTGCTGATAATGGAAACTTTAAGTGCGTTCTTGCACGCTTTGAGGCTTCACTGGGTAGAGTTCCAGAACAAGTTCTACGAGGGAAATGGTTACAAGTTCTGCCCATTTTCATTTACTTCACTTAATGAAGAGGATGAATCATAGTTGCCGAATGCCACTTTGACCAAGTATGTCAGTTTGCCAATAGTGGAGCCTGGCAAGTTTCAAGAGGCTACCACCCCTAGCTACCCTGTCTATACTTGTAGCATGTTCGTCAAATGTTTGTATAAATTATGAGCAGACCATATGGTTCCATACAGGAGTTCTGGTACTATTAATATTGCAGAGGATAACAATAGGTGGTGCAACCGATAATTAGAGTTACAAAGTAAACCCAGAAACCATAAAAGAACATGAACGGGGCACAATTTCCAGTTCCTATATAGAGGATAATTATAAGGATATGAAACTACATTTTGACATATTTGCTATTTACACAAACTCCAAACTAGTAGTTGGGGCAGGAACTAGTAGACATACTTAAGAAGAGTGTGCAGAAGTACTCACAGCAGCCACGCTTGAGACCATGGAATCCACTCCACACACGTTACGACCTCTGCAGATTTTGTAATACCCATTCTCTCCCCAGTTGGCTCCCCATGAATTCTTGATGATCCAGTAGGGCTTTTCCTTGAAGCGAATGGGGGCATAACCGGCAGACCCGTAGCCCACCAGAAGAACCCCGTGATCCAAATGCTTTCCGCATATGTATGGGCATGAAACGCCGCCTATGTACGTCTGCATAAAAACTGCATTGATACCAACTGCGCAAAACAAAGTAAAAGTCAGTGTTATTCTAATTAGGCATTAAATCGTTTCGAAGCCAGAAAAAGGTAAAATCTGATACGTAAAGAATAAATAAATAAAAGTTGTTTAGTTTGTTAGAGGTGGTTAGTTAGGTTCTGTTTGAATAAAGGGATGTAATAGTGTATCTAAGAGATCCCAAGTGTAAGTTAGAGACTAAGCATAATTTGAAATTTGAAATATCAGGGTCTGCATGGTTTCTGCTTTTAAAAACAAAAAATCATTTGGTAAGTGTTTTGAATTCAAACGTTTTCAAAACTGTTTTCATTTTTTTAAAAAAGTTAGAAACAATTTAAAATTGCTTTCAATTCCTTTTATATTTTTAAAGCACATTATATATAACTATTGTAAATTATTTTCAGTTATGGTGAACCACTATGAAAGGCCATCATCATTAATCATTAAAATTGTTTTCAAATTAACATAATCAGATGGATTCTCATTTTGCTTTGTTTTGAAAGACAACTTTTATTTTAAAAACAAAAATGAGAAAAAAACGAAACAAGCCCTTATTCCCTTTATTTTCTATCCTCTGTTTCTCTTTTTCTCTCTTCTCCCTCGTCTCTCACTTCTTTTTTCCCTATTTCTCTCTTCTGTTTTCCCTTCTTTCTTCCTCTTCCCAACTTTTTTATATATCAGAATCAAATTATGCATCATTCACATTAGCAACCCTTAATGAAGGATCGTAGTTTTTTTCACTTCTAAATAATTTCCTACGAGGAAGTAAAGGCCGTTGTGTTATATCACAAAAAGTAGCTACCTGCAAGAGGGCCATGCTTCACCAAATTTGCAGCAATTTGATCTTCGTCCATGGAAATCACAGAGAAATTAGCCACGGAAGCAGCAATTTTGCTTTTATCAAATTTGCAGGTACCACGGTCTGTTCCCGTGTAAGGATAGTCTTCTTCTCGCACCAGCCCACCGGCCTTGAGAGTATATTCGAATGCAGAGGTCATCAACCCACCGTTGCAGCCTGCATCACATGCTCCAGCTTCTTCTGGATCACACTGAAAACATTGACATGTTACATCATGATGTTTGTGTAAATCAATTTTCACGAAATTAATTCCCATGCCAATAACTTCTTTTAAAATGACGTGGCCCCATACCATCTTATGAAAACAAGATGGAGTCATGTGTCCTCCGTTTTCTTTTCCTAATTAAACCCCTGCCTTCTAAATCAACACATCAATTTCAGGCCAAAAAAAAGAACAAAAACCCATCAACTGCCTACTGCGTATGCTTCGCATGAAGAGACCAAAATTTTTACATGAGATTAAAATTTTCAATACAATTGGATCAATTAATCAATTAAATTGACAAAAAAGATGGAACGCTTCTCTTCGCATAAAAGTCAAACTCGCCAAAATAGCAACCCGAGGTGAAACTGAGCTCCAATAATTTATCAGAAACACCGATATAGAAAATATCCTAAGAAATTCATCCAAAAAAAAAATTCAGAAAACTTTCCGTTTATTACTATATCTACAGTCTTCAGAAAAACAAAGCGACTGATTCACACTAAAATGTAATAAATGAAGTTACTATTGCAACCAGATTATCTAAGTCAGGAAATGAAACAACGAATCATCCTACCCTTTTCTTCTTTTTCCACAAAATATTCCCTTGAGAAACCTAGCTTATGCAGAGGAGAGCATGGCCGCTCTAAACGTCAAAGAGAGGTGAAACAAACCTCATGGTCGCAATCCACTAGCTGTTGCTCACTAAGGCTCTCAAGCTCGCCCGTCGCTAGAAAATGAGCTCCTTCCAACGCCCCTGTGGTGCTAAACGACCAACACGATCCACACGCTCCCTGATCAATTCAGCCCAAAAATTAACCATTTAAAAGGTAAAATATGAAAAAAGAAAGAAAAACAAAACCAGCCTAAAGCCCAGGAGAAAATCAAAGCGTCGATGTATACACATGCCTGGTCCTTGACGCCGGTGACTGCTCCACGATCTCGCCAGTCGAAGTCCGTAGGAAGATCGTTTGTAGGGAGGATTGGAGCCTTTTGAGCATCGGCGGGAAGACGAAGTGGCTTAAGGCCGAGGAACTGCCGGCGAAATTCCGAGGGAGTAAGATCGGAAAATTTTGTGATGCCGTGGACGGCGGATGGATCAAGTTTCTGGTGTAACCTAGCCCGGCGCAAGTTAGCCTTGAAGACACCGAAACGATAGTCGTGCTCCTCTCTAGTAGCGTAGATTTTGCCGAACTTGATTTTGAAGGAGGAGAAATGGTGTTCGGCGTTAAGCAAGTGATCGTCGTTGTCCGTCACCACTTGCCGTATCAGGAGATCATCTTCATCGTCGATGCCCTCCGCCGTTGCGACCGCGGCTGATAGGAGGGAAAAGAGCAAGAGAGCCAATAGCGAGTGGCGGCCCATTGGAAATACGCAAGGGGAGGAGGCACTGTGAGAGAGATAAGCCAGTGAGATTTTTTTGTCAGCTTTAATAAGAAATTCCCAGAAGGCGGCAAAAACATTGTCCAATAAAATACCGACACGTGGTTCTTTATTACTGGTTTCGTGCATCAAATACGGAACTCGGGGTTAGGAGGAACAGGTGGACTAGCTATCGCCCAATGGCAACGTAACAAGGTTTATCCTCTTTCCCAATGATTTATTTTTCAGAAGAAAGAAATGTATAATTTATATTTATAATTATAATTATAATTGTATAATAATTATAGTCGAATGCATACTGTAGATTTAGTGCTTTACAGTGCTCATCTAGTTTTGCTTCTTTATAATGAGGGCATCGCAGTGTAAAAAGGAATATGTGAGTTTTATTTTTTTAAAAAAAAGTATATGCAGGATCTACAATAAATAAAAAATTAAATATGAAACTTATAATAAAAAAATATGTGTACGTGTATAACTTACAATAAAATAATAAATTGTGAAAAAAATGTGGTTTTGCAACTTAATGGGAGATTTTTTTTATTTTCAGAATTTTAATGTATATAAAATAATAGGTTTTAAATAAAATAATTTATTTCTTATATTTGTGACATGTAAAAAATAATAAATTGTAGAATAAAATAAATTTTTATTTACATTTTCAAGAAAGAATGTGAATAAATAAATTAAATAAATATAAATAAATTCTTCGTTTTAGTGTTTAATTTTACTTTTATCTTGATATTACCATTTTGCCAGAAAAACTCAATATCACAAATATAGAGATAACTACACCATTCACAAATTTTATAAGGTTGTGTTTGGTTTGAGGAGAAGGTGGGGGAAAGGAGGGAAGTAATTTTTAATGATCTCTTATTTAATTTAGGAGGAAAAGTGAAGAAAAATATTAACTAATTTATTATTATATCCTTATATTTAAGCTCTGTGTTTTTTAAGTACTCCTTGTGTAAATTAATTTTATACCTTAACCCAAATTACACAGCTTTTTTTCATTTAGAACTAAATTATTTTATTTATTAATTTTGAAATTAATTTTAATATTCTAATATTTTTTAAAACATGCAGGAAAAGTGGTTCACAAAAAAGTAAGGCCCTTCCCTTCGTCTCTTTCCTCTCAGTGTCTCTCAACCCATCGCTCCATCACCCTCTGCTGCTCACTTCCTCACCCTCGTTCTCTTGCCCTCTCCTGCTCGCCCTCGTTCTCACTCTTTGCTCCTTGTTCTCGCTCTCTCCCTTTGCTCACTCCCTCAGATTGCTGCATCTTCTTAAGTCACGACAACAACGGCCATCAAATTTATCATGCTCTCTCCCTTCCCACCGAGGTACTATATTTAGATCTCATGTTCTGCTTCAACTGGTTTACAAAAAATATGAATGATTGTTATTGGTTGGGTTATGGTTGTCACGATAGACTGCAACTTGATTGGAGACGGCGGACTGTAACTCAAATGCCAGAGGAAAGGAGTGCTAGTGAGGAGATGATTTCTAAAGGATAAGATGGTCCGAAATTTTAGCTCCCCTCCAAAAAAATCCCAAAGTGAAGGGGAGCAATATGAGGAGAGGGGAGGAGAAATTTTTGCTCCCCTCCCCTCTAAAACTCTCAACCGAGCACAGTGATAGTTCATACTTTATTTATTAAAAAATATAAAATATTTTTAATTTTTTAAAATATAATAATTATTTTTTTAAAGTACTCCTATTGATAATTAACTTTATATTTATTATAAGACGTTTATTAGAGATAAATATAAAAAGATATAATTAGTTTGAAAGTAAATAATTATTTTATTAGAGGTAAAATTTTATTAAAAATGCTTTACATTTGTTAATGGAGGAAGTAATTTTTCTATATTAGTTTTAATTAATTTTACTTATTTCCTTATTTTACATTTTATCCATGTTAAAAAAATTAGTCTCATTTGTCCTCTTTTTTATAAATTCAACTTATGAAAAAATTTCTTTTAATTTTATCCTATATTATCAAAACTAAGAATTAATATTCCCATGCAATGCACCCGTAAAAAAAATCTAGTTAGAGAAAAGTACCGTTATCATCAGAATTAATATTGGCATACTTATACCATAAAATTAACTCCCATAATTTCTAAATTTATAAACATTATGTTTTCCCGTTTTTATTTCCAAGATTTAAGTTGAAATAAACAATTTCCTTTTTTTTTGGGTTAATTTAAGGGTGACGATGTGAGTGGTTTGGCTTTTTCATATAAATTTAATTTTTAATAAAAGTGAAATATTTATAATCAAATTTTATTTCGTATAATTATATAAGTCAATACGTCTCTTCTGGTAAAACAGAAGGAAGGAGAGAGAATTTTTTTTAGTCAAAAAATTAAAAGAAAAAAAAAAACTCTTACCCAGAGAACAAATCAAGCTGAGCAAGAGATATCCTGATGCCATTGCCGTAATCCATCGTTCGAGACCATTCTTCTAGCATGATATTATTTTTTTTATTTACACATTTATTTTGGGTCCAAGAAGAAAAGTGAAAAGGGAGGCTCTATCATATTAAAAGCTTCATTTTCCGATGAACGAGAGACTTTCCTTCAATTCTTAACTTCAATATCTATGTGTCCGGGGAGTTGTTAATGACTTGTGTCAATTTTTTAATTGTTGGCAGAGAGCAGGAAAAAAGCAACAATGCTCCCTCCTTTTCCGTTCACGACAAATGATAACTGATGCCATGAGGCGGGCACATCGATATGCCCAGTCTCTTGCTACACTCAGTAATTTGGGAAAGTCGAGTGTATTTAAATTGATTTCAATTTAAATTAAATTATATTTAAATTATTTTATTTTTTAAAAAAAAATTATATAATCAAACACAACCCTAATTTTTTTTAACTAAGCTGGAGTTATCCCGTCAAGTTTGACTAATGTTACCAATTTTATATACATATAAAATTAAAAATTATATTAGTCAGATTTATTTAAATCGAGTTCAATTTAAGTTGAACTTATTAAAATTAAATTTAAATTATTTATCTATTAAAAAATCTATATAATTAAATTTAATTTTAATTTTTTTTTAAGTAAGTTCAGACTGATCCTTCAATCTTAATCCGAATGACAGGCGCCATCTCTTGCTGCGCGTCTCTTTCATCCCAATTTATATGAATTGAATAAAATCGTTGAGAAGAACTTCAAAATAATTTTATCAGCGCGCGTCTCAGTTGAGGTCACGTGGCCATCTCTCTCTCACTCCTTATTTTTTGATAAAATAATTTTATCCATTTTATCAGAGCTGCTTGCCGTGTGGGGGACTCATGATGGGAACAAGAACTTCAAAATGAGGAACTGTGAAGGAGCTCTCTGGCCTCTCCCTGTCCTATCGTCAGTCACGATAATTGGCTAAAATGGAGAATTTCGCGAAGGGAAAAACCGGAGAAAAATGTCATTTGAGAAATTCTATTTTGCAAAACTGAAATAGAGAGCTACGCGCCTGTGCCATTGGATGGAGTAGATCTTGAAACTGCTACTAAATTAATTTTAAAAAAAATATATTTAAATATAAATTTCATTATAGCAATTAACTTTTATTAAATTAATTTTTGTTAAATAAATTTTTAGCAAATAATTTTTTAATAAATTAAAAGCCAAACACATGCTAAATAATCTCAATTATTAAATTGAATCAGCTGCAACGAGTGCAAGTTTGCTCGTTCCCACTGTATAGCGAAAATTTGAATTAATTTTTTTTTTTTTTTGGTTATATACGTTGGAATTATGCTGAATTGTTGCTTTGACGGATATTCACTCGATTGCATAGAGATAGAGTGCAAGACTCAACAACATGCTTACTAAATCTCGCGTTGAAGTCCGCATTCCACCATCCGGATTATTCATATAGAACAGCTTAATCGTTCATTTCCAATTTTTTCACTTACGAGTTACGATGTCAGATTTTCCGTTGCGTGATGGGAGATGTAAATATCATAGGAGCGTGAGTGACAGAGGCTTTCCTTCATTTCGTATATATAAAAAAATGATAATAGAGGCTATTCAGCCTTGCATTCTTGCCTGACCACTTGAGTGTTAAAAGGCCAGTGGGCTTCAAATAGATGGCCTAGTGACAGGAACTGGGCTTCACATTTCGGCCCGCGTTTTCTGTGACCGGAATTTTCAAAATCTAGAAGCAGTCTTCCAATCTCCTGGCAGCAAAATACCCTTCTCGTGTGTTCTTTATCTTTCCTGTGGACCCTCTCTGCCTCTCATCCCATGTTTGGGCACTGTGCCTGTTCTTGGGAGACCTTGAGAATGAAAATATGAAACGATGAGTGTGTCCTGTGTATAAAATATTTTTAAAAGTAATTTTTCATTTTAAAATATGACATATCTTAAAATTACCCTCCGCTTTTTATTATTTGTTATATCTTTATTTAATGTATTACAAATAAGATTATATTACATAAAAACTATTTCTTAAAATTTATATTTGAGTTTTAGAAAAATACCATTGTAAAATATATTTAATAAATTTTATTATTATTTATAATCCTATAAAAAAGAATGTCTTATAAATTAGGGTAAATTGGTTCATTGGTTGAAAAAAAAGCTTGTGTCTAAAAAATATGGATCAAATTTTTTAAAACTTGGGAGTGTAACCAATTGATATTAATATCCAAAGAGTTTATTATTGATATACAAGTAATTTATTATTAAAATTTATAAAAATTTTATTATTAATATATAATGGTATATCATAGATAACTATTAAGTATAATGTAAAATATAAAAAATATTGAACACAATTTAAAAATTTATAATAAATTTGTGTATTATTTATTTTTAATTATTTTTTTTCTTTGAGAAAGCCTAGGGGCACACTCAATGCTAAAAGGGGTGGTGCTCGTCACCCCTAAAATAATTTAGATGATCTTGATTTAAATTTTTTTTATTTTTTAAAGTAAAAAATTTATAATTTAAAAATTTTATTAATTATCAATATGCACAACTTATATTTAATTAAGTCAGTTTAAATTTAATATTATTTTTTTAATTTTTATAAATTGATCGTGCAAATTTAATGAAGATTATTTTAAATTTAAAAATATGATAAGTTAAAAAATTTGAATCTGAACAATATAAAGTAAATTTATAGGTCAATTCATAACAAATATAAAAAATTTAATATTAAATTTGGAATCGATCTGATTAAATATAAATGATACATATTAATAATTAATAAATTTAGTTAAAATTTTGTAATTTTTTATTTTGAAAGTAAAAGCACTCCTAAGATTTTTGAATTGGAAAAACCATCAAAGGTAATCAGCACATATGACAATATCACGTTACTGTATAGAACCCGTGCATCGCATGGGTCCTCAAAAAGCAATTTTGCACAGATCAATCATTCCCAATCGTTGAACATAAAATAAAATAAAAGGGAGCAGACAAAAAACATAAAATAAAAGGGGGATGGGATGAATCCAACTCTGATAGAGTGGCTCCATGAAGGCTCGAAGGGACGGATTACTATTTTAAGTTTAGAACCGGCGCTGATTACATCAGAAAGCGGGAGGAAGAAGGGGAAAAAACGAAGAAAACTCGTCTGCCGAACTTTCTCTTGAACCTCCCCTCCCAAGCCACAAGCGTTGCCCACTCTCACATGAAAAGCACTCAACCTTTCTTTTATTTATTTAAAAATATAAAATATATTTTAAAAAATTAAATATTAAAAAATATAAAATATTTTTAATCTTTCAAGATATAATTATTTTTTAAATATTTTTATTGAATAAATTATTTTATTTTTATTTTAGGGTGAAATATTTTATTAATTAAATAGATGTAAATGTAGAAAGATATAGTTAGTTTAGAGACAAAAAATTACTTTATTAAGAAATGAGATTCAATTAAAAATAACTTATATTTTTAAATAGGCCAACATCAATATGTGTATTGGATATGATAATACGTCTGCATTTTTATTTTTAAAAAGATAAGATAAAATGTGTTTTTGATACATATACATATATTTTATAAAAAATTCATAAAGAAAATTAAAAATATAATTTTAATTTAGAAAATATTCAAACTAACATAGATATATAGTTTTTGTAAAATAATCATTACTTGTATTTTTACTCTAACTCTACCTAATTGCCTGCTAATTGTCCTCTTCTTAGAGTTTACATGCTAAAAGATTACTTCCTCCATCCCTTTATATAAAATATTTTTAAATAAATTTTGCATATCAATAAAAAATTATTGTTTAGTTAAAATTATAATGATTTTTTAAATTTTATCCTTGATAATATCACAATTAATATTATAGTGGTGATGGGTAAATCACATGATTAATATTTCCTTTATTTTTCAAGATACAGAAAAAGCTGTCTAATTATTTAAAAATATTATCAACACTCTTCATATTTAAAGATAAAATAAGCTTTTAAAAAATATCTTACATACAAGGACGAAGAGAGTATATTACTACATTTTTATAATTAAAAAAATATAAATTTTTTTATTATATCTAAAGCTTGTTTTTTAAGAAAAATCTAATACTTGACTTTGAAAACAATTCACAAGAATATATTAGGAACAAAAAAATTCATATCAAGATATATAACAAAATTTAATTTCTTAAATAGCTTTGAAGGATCAGTTTTAAAGTATTAATTCACACTCTAAAAGTATTGAATACATATTAAAAATTAAAATTTTTTAAAATAAAAAAATATTTTGACATTCTACGAATGCATACAGATAAAAAAAAATATTTATGAATGTCAATTTCAGATATGATATTGATACAAATACAATAGGCAATGTCAAATATAGGTGCTTTATAGCTAATATTTGATTTAAAAGATAAAATTATCCTTGAAGACCCTGATTTATATTCACATAGATGTACCCAAAAATAAATCAAAATGAAGTTAATAAAATGGAGAATTTCACTCAAGGACTTGAGTAACAACTTATCTTCTGGTGGATCGCAAAAAATTTTAAAACCTTAGTTCAGTCCTTAAGGACTAAATTAAAAATAAATTGAATGTAAAAAATATTAAACTACTCTTAGTCCAAGTATTAAAAAAAATCTCCAGCCACCATCGGTGACTAGAGCCTCACCGGTGATAGCAACTACTGGACCTCCGTGGCTGGAGCTCTGGCCATAGGCTGGATTGTAACATCCTCAATTTTAAACTAAATTTAATAAGCTCCATCGAATTAATTAAGTATGTATTAATGAAGTGTGTGGCCTTTCTGTGTGGTTAGAGGCACCTAATGGGGGTGTTCGATTTCAATTTCAACACTGAACGCAAGTTCGAAGGAGGATTGCATCACCCGAAAATGAAAGAGGAAGGAATTGTGAAGAGAGAGATTTTATGCCATATGATACGGCTCCTGGATGAGCTACCACAGCATATGTATAGCAATACTCCTAAGAGAGGCTCTTTATGCCATGTGTCTAGGCGCATTGTGCGTCTGCTGGGATACATAGTTATTTTTTTGCTATAAATCATGAAACTGAAACAATAGGGAAGAGAAAATAAAGGAACACGAGAGAGAGGAGAAAGAGCAGTACCAAGGCTTAGAGAAACTGAGTATTGAGAGTATTTTGAAACTCCTAAACATTAAAGACAAGCTTCCTACACTTAAATCTTTATCTCTTCTTTCATTTCCTCGATGGTAGAAATTAGGATTTAATTGATAATGATGTTTTTTGATCCATAGAAATTATGGGTCTAAATTCATTAACTTAAATAGAGTCGGTGGGAGTAGATTGGGTTAATAAAACTTGGTATTTATAATTATATGATGATCGATGGTTAAGGAGCATTAAGTGTCCAAAAATCATCATAAATGTGTTAATCGGGGACAATGTGGCTCCATTAATAACCATCAAAGAGTCCTATGATATCAATGAAAGTTAAAGGAAACTAAGAAACCCTGTAGATATTTTTACATGAGTCAATAATGAATCTTGAGTATTAAAAAATGTGAGTTATTAGTGAAAAATAGCTCAAACATAGATATTGATGAATTGCATTATAAATACTTGTAAAGTGACTTCCATTGGCACCATTTTAGCTTTTCAAAAGCTTTGGGAGTGAGCATTTGAGGGGGTGAAACCTTTAACTTCTCAAAAGTTTAAGGTAATCGAGAGAATTCTAACTTAGACTTTTGTATGTTTATTAGTCATTGATTAACATTTGATGATTGAGTTGTGTAAAATTTGTTGAAATGCAAATGTGGCTTGTTTCATTTGAAAATCCCACTATTGAAGTGAAGATTTAATATAATCCAATGATTTTCAATGAGTAAGGTACAACGATTATGAAAACTTTAAATATAATGATTTGTGTAATTGAGAGTTCAATGATTTGAGTTGCTAAGAGTTTAATGATTTTAAAAATCTATAAAATTCAATGATTGTGAATTTGTGAGGTATAATGATTTTAAAATTTGGAGTTCAATGAAAATGTGTTTAAGAAGTTCAATGATTTGTAACATAGTAAAGTTCAATGAAATTAGTTATGTGGAGTGCTATGAATTAAATTAAATGTAAATTTTGCATGAATATGTATATAGTGAGCAAAAGCACATGGTTATCTATATTGTGATCCTAATGAGAATATTCATGAATTGAGTTTTAATCACTCCTAAGTATTTATGATTGTATAATGTGATAAACTTTTTGGGATATGAAAATTATTAAAAAGCTTTATTTTCCAAGCATGTGCTGTTATGTTTAGAAGTATGAATATATATTCTCAAATGTTTTACATGGTTTGAAAAATTGTTTATATATGCCACTTACATTTAAACTAATTGACATACATTAGTATGGGTTAGTTGGATCTTAGTTACTAAGTGACTGTACTCAACCTACCATCTTCAATATTACAAGGAATAGCTTAAAAGGATTGGATAAAGGAGAGCAATCAAGGGGATAGGATTGTGATCTTATTTTGGTAGGCCTATTTATTTTTAAGCCTTTATGTATATTTGACAATTTAAATTGCCAACTAGGTTTTATCCATTTTTAGTTCCTACTTGCATTATGTGTTTGTGAATTGTAAGTGTATTTCAGGCCCTAAGGAGTGAGTTGATGTTATGTGATATATGTGATAGGGTCAAAATACTAATGTAAGTAAGAGTTGAGCATGTTATGTGTGAATCATGGATTACTTGATAAAAATGTGCTTAAACTCCCTATTGTATATTTTTGAGATTAAGGGGTTAAGTAGTGAAAAGGCGATCTATATTGTGATATGATGTATTGCACGAGTTAGTTTTGATGTTCTGCATATGGTCAAATTGGTGTCAATAGCTATTGGCTTTTGGTAAATGGATTAGACACTTAGTTTTGCTTAGATTGTTGAAAAAGTATAAGTTTTGAAAAGATTGTCCAAATTTTGATTAAATAATAATGTGATTATGAAACTAAAGCCATTAGTTGGAAGTCAAAAAGAGCTTTTCATAGACACCTAGTTTGTGTCAGTCGGATGTCGGATGGAAAATTGGGACATGCTAGAAGTTGCCTCAAAAATTGTCAAATTAACATTAGAATTTACTGTCACAATTCATGCAATTACGTCGCGGTGCATGTCACAAAGGCAAACACGTTGTGACACATGTTCGATGAGCTACGGTGCACGCCCCAAACTTTTTAGAATTTTCTTGTTTTCAAATTCTCATGTAAATGTACTCATGCTTGAAATGATCTCATGCTTCTGCATATTTGTGAACTCTAATTTATTTATTGAAAATACTTTAAAAATGATTATAGTTTTGTAAACTTAGGATCCCAACTTTTCTAACCATTTGAAACTTGGTATTATGTTAACCATCTTGATCCCATTTCCTTATCACTTAAGAATTAGAGTTAATTATAGGTTAGAAGGATGAGGATATTACATAGACCACCGTTGCCGAAGCTTCGGCTGCCGATTAGACCACTGTCGACAATGGCTGGAGAATTATGAAAAATTAATTTCTCCAAAAGTAGCCAAGGTAAATGTAAAACCTAAGACCCTTTAGTTCACCAAAATATTCTGGACCGCTAATATACTTAACCTATTTAATAATATAATGCATAAAATCATATATATATATATATATATATATAATAAAACTTGTTTCCAAACCACTTGATTATTATGTTACTTGTTAATTGTGTAACTTTATTTGTTAATACCGTAGCAGGATTTATTAATTACCTAACTTTTCTTATTAATCCCATGACTCTCGCAACAGAGTTAAATTACTTGTCAATCACGTGACTATACTTATCAATATCTTAATCGGACTTGTCAATTATTTAACTCTCCTTGTTAAGTTTATGACTCCCATAATATAGATACATTATTTGTTAATCGTGTAACTGTAGTTGTTAATACTTTGACAGGACTTGTTAATTACTTGAATTTACTTTTTAAATCCATAACTCCTTCAACTAAATTACATTACTTGTTAATCATGAAACTTTACTTATTAATTACACAACAATACTTGTTAATTATATAACCTGACTTATTAATACCATAACACAACTTATTTAATTGTTATTTTGAAAAAGCAATTAAATTACCCATTAATTGTATAATTTTACTTGTTAATTCCTCAACAATACTTGTTAATTATCTATTGTCACTTGTTAAATAGATATATAATTTATATAAAAATTGAGTTTGTTAGATAACGAAAGCGATGACAATTGAGTTTCTCTTATCAGTATTCATCAAACTAGATTCTCAATTATATAAGTGCGCGCGCGCGCACACACATATAGACACACAGAGAGAGAAAGAGAGAGAGAGAGAGAGAGAGAGAGAGAGAGCAGTACCCTAAGAAACAAATATAATATTAACAATTAAAATTAAAGAAATAAAAGCTATATTAGGCTTTTAACAAGTGCACTTCTTGTCATAATACTTAAGAGGTTTTAAAATAAGACTTATTATACAAATAATTTTGAGGGAGTCATGAAATTAACAATTAAAGTTGCATAATTAACAAGTCAAGCTGCATAATTAACAAGTATTGTTACGTAATTAACAGGTAAAGTCACATGGTTAACAAGTAATGCAGTTCAGTTGAAGGAATTATGGATTTGATAAGTGAATTCAAGTAATTAACAAGCAATGTAGCTCTATTGTGAGAGTCACGGACTTAACAAGGAAAGTTAAGTAATTGACAAGTCCTGTGAAGGTATTGAGAAATATAGTTACGCGATTAACAAGTCAAGTAATTTAGTTTTGTTATAAGAATCGTGGGGTTAATAAAAAAAGTTAAGTAGTTAACAAATTATGTTAAAATATTAACAAGTAAAGTTACGTAATTAATAAGAAATGTTATAATTAAGTGATTTAAAAATAAAATTTATTATATATATAATTTTATATATTATATAATTAAATGGGTTGAGTGGCTTGATGGTTTAAAATTTTTTAATAAATCAAAAAGTTTTAAATTCTACGCTCACTTTGACCATTTTAAAAAAATTAATATTTTATAATCTTCCAACCACTGCCAACAGTGGTCCAACCAGCCGGGAAGAGGAGGAGGAGAGGATTGGATGGATTCAGAACTGACAGATTATACTGTTGCCGAGACAGAGACGGTGACCGACTGGGAATATCCGCTTTGTGAGTTGTAGTGTTATTTTCGGGCACCATTCCCTTTGCACGGATGTGACTGACATATTAATAGTTTAAATAAATAATAAAATTCAAGTCACAATTAAAACTTGTATTATTTTAAAATAAAATAATTTAAAGTAGAGTTTCATGTATTACTATATACTAATTTAAATTAAATATATAATTGATTAGTATTATTTGAAAGAATTACAAAAACTAATTATAATTATGATATCATTCCACGTAAAGGGTTTGATTATTTAAATTAGATTATATTTAGTACTTACACATATCCCTACATATATATAGATGCACACAAACATGCAGATACTAGAGACTTCGTTTGTTTTATTAAAAAATTATATTTTTATGCATAATATTCACATATAACGTGTTTAAATTAAATTTAAATATAATATAATATTTTCTTTAATATATACGCATGATGGGATGTTGTAATTTCATCCCCTCTGTAATAAAATTTTTTAAGCATGGATAATATACCACCAGTACCATATCATGTGGTATATAGAAGTAATTTTTAATAAAGTTGAAAAATTGATTTAAAAAACAAGGTATAAGTTAAAATGGATTATTAATACAGTTAAAGCTAATAAAACACAACAAAATAGTTTTAAATAATATAATAAAATAATTTAGGTTGCCCGTGATATTTTTATGTAGATTTTTTGCAATTATAATTGTGACACAGTTATGATGAGTTAAATTTAAAGCCATCTTCAAAGTAAATTTAAGAATGATGCCAAAATTTAATATAATAAGCAAAGAAAATCTCATATCCAAAACAGGAGAGAATAATGCTTCACAAATATACGATCTAATATCACTTGGCCATTATTAAAGTTCTTTTTCAGTAGCAACGCTTGGACAGCAGTTGAATTGATTTGTTACCCACAGTGCAATTGCAGTTTTGTTACTGCATAGTCTCACCCCACCGAGCACTTGTTCATTGAGATGAACCCACTAATTGTATGAATATAGACTTGATAAATTAATTGTTATATTATTCACAATGTCAGTTAATAAGAACAAACGTGTATGCTTGTACGTGTGAAAACAAATCATTAGTTTTTGTTATCTTACTGAGATATCATCATCAATGAGTACCACAAACACAATAGTGGGGCTTGGTGGAGTGAGGGGGACTGGTGGCAAGATTGGCAGTGCTAGTATTCCTTATTATTTGTTATTTTAAAATCTTCTCCTTATGCATTATCATGGTCGTTATTATTTGGTTAGTTTGATATGAATATGGAAGAAAATTTAAATTAATATATAAGGATATAATAATAAATTGTTATTATCTTTCTTTTTAAACCAAATAAAGGATCATTAAAAATTTTACCAAACGCACCCTCAAAGTATTGTCATAAAGTTATAAGGAAATAAAGAAACACATAACAATGCATTATATAGCATTTAAAAGTCACAGTGTATTAGTTATAAAAAAAAAAAAAAAACTCTCTTGAAGAAGTCATGGGTTCAAGACATTAGTCATTGAGGATAAAAGAATCCAAAGATAAGAGTTATGGATCGGACTGACCTTATATATAGTACATTTCATCGTAACGCCTTTTTTTAATCAATTCAGTGAATTAATTTCAGAATTGACCTTAGTCACGACGATATGTATAAATGCAGCCATCTCAGCGGTCATGCTTTAAACCTGTCCTGTCCCCAACATCGTGGGGGTGTCGGATATTCTATTTCGAGCAAGGGGCGTCAGATACTTGAGAAGAGGATTCGTCATCCCCTCATAATCACCCTGTCTTTTGTTTTTTTCCCTTTTATCTCGTCGAGCATAGTCACACCGTCTGCGTTGATAGCTTCTCCCGACCAAGCACTGATTAATATTATTAATATATTATATTCTTTTACATGTTTAAAATAAATTACTTATTTTAAATTTAACATTTCCATCAATATAAAATCATTGGCAATAAACTGTATTATTAAGCTGAGAAGCTGACTTATTTCTTAAATTTTGCACAATTAAATTCAATCTCATGATTTTTGACTAAAAATGTCCAAGTACACTACATTACATTATATGACTAGTCACTAGTGATAATATTCTATGACTCCCAACGCCTGGAGTCTTGACAAACAAGTTTCAGTGCTCATCTAAAAGTTTACTGCCTCTGAACCATTCAGATTAGATCTGAATGGTTTAGATGTACAGTTTTTTACTTTTATTTTTTTAAAAATTGTTTTAATTGATATAATATATTTAAAATAAAAACAATTTCTTAACTGTTATTTTTTCAAACAAAAAACTTTTTATTTTAAAAAATTCATTGAAAAATTGTAAATTTAAATCAAGAAAATTAAATCTAAATGATCCAGTGGCCATAGGAACTCAATGTTTCGAAGCCTTGCTACTTTTTATTTGCGAGCGCTCTTACTTAAAAAAATGTTCACGATTGGTATCGGATGATATTTTAAATAAAATTATTTTTACTAAAAAGATATTTTTGTGGGTAACCAAAAAAAGTGCATTGAGGAATTTTAAGTTCGTTCTCATAATTTCACATAATCATTACAGTGCACGAAAAATAATATCTTTAATATAACAAATGAAACCAAACCGCAGATGCGTTGGTAGCTGTTTTAGATAATAAATACCATTATTCTGTTCATAATGGGTTGAGAATTATTGGCACTTTGAAGCTTGCAGAGAGCCTGTAGAGATAAGAAATAGGCAGGCCTGATTCATACACTCTCGGCCCTTATGGGCCTATCTTTTAAGGACTCAGGTTCTTAAATTTAATTTTTTTAAAATGTTTGATTTTTTAAAATTCAATCCTTATAAAAAAAGTTTAGGACAAGGCCTGTGAACTTGTTTTTATTATTATTTTTTTTTTTTTTGAAATTCTAAAATCAAAACATTCAATTATAATATTTTTTTAAAATATAAAATATAATGTTCAAAAATTTCAAATAAAGAATAGAAGTTCTAATTGTAAATATAAACACATGTTTTAAAATTTAAATTCAATTTAAAAAATTAAAAATATTTTATTTAAAAAAAATGAATATGAAAGGGTCGCAAGTCGCTCAAGCCAGAGTTTAAATTTTTATAAAAACAGACTAAAATAGACAGTCCTTTGAATCCAACTCTTATTCTCAATACCATTAGGTTGGTTAACCCGTCTTTGTTCGGACGTCCAAGTCTCCGCCATCCAGTTGTTTCTGGACATGATTGCTTCAAAATCTTATTAATTAATTAAATCGTGGCATTTCACACACACACACAAATTATCAATTAGAAGATGCTTGTATTTTTCTGAAATGGACAGGCCCTAAAATAAAAGTAAGGGGCTTGAACATATTAATTGACGCATCCATGTATAAATGATGCGAAAAATAATATAATATTGACGACACCGAGGAAAATATAAATCAAAATAGGTGACGTCGCGGAACATATTAATGATACGCGCACACACGCACACTCAAAATGAGAAAAATAATATATGCGTGTGTGTGTGTGTGTGTGTGGGTGTGTGTGTAGAAAGGGTGGAAATTGAAATGGAGTTATATATTGTTACTAAAGATAAAGGTGGAAGAGGGAGAGAAACCAGGAAAGAAAGATTTCATGGGAAAATTGATGATATCTGGACAATCGATGGCTAGCTATATCCGCAATGATAAGGAAAGATTGATTGGGATGCGGTCAAAAAGACGGAGTGACGGAAACATTTGGAATCAAAACCCATTGATTAAAAATGTTTTCTTTTTTTTTTTTTTAACCGAGAACTCGCATGAAATCAGAAGCAGATCGAGGTTTTATTCCATCCCAACAAAGCCCACCCCCCCCCCCCAAAAAAAAAGGCACTGAACTAGTGATGTCCAGCACAGTTAATTAGAGGTTTGTTTTTTTTTTTTGGCTATATGCATTAAAAAGACACCTTCTAAAAATATACGATATAATATCTACCTATACGCTCTCCATTTCGAAGGGGATCAAGTCACTCGACTATACCCAAAAAAAGGGCAAAAGGGGAAAAAAGGAGGGAAGAAGAGAAACATCGGTGGATTAAACTGTACCTTGGAGTTAGACAGTTAGCCTCATAATAAGGCGGAGACGTGCCAAGACCCAAAAACAAGAACCTATAATGCTAGGTGTTGGAATGCGACTGACTGGGTTACTTTGGTCCCGCCACAACTCCGCCCTAGCCAACAGAGTTGATAATTATGTATTTTAATTTTTTTCCTAAAATCATAAAAATGAGTTAATTATTTTTTTTAAATATAAGAAGTAGATTCTACCAATAATAAAACACACAAGCAGGCTTCTCCCAACTAAATGAGAATGTGTACAAAGATTAGGATTCAAACCTTTAAATAATAAAAGTTTTTATAACTCACGTTAATTTTATTTGATAGAGTTAGGTTCTTAAAATATAGAGATTCATATTTTCTCAAATTTTAACTTTGCTTTTTGAGTTGTTCTAAGAATATAATTTTTACATTCAAGGGAAATCACAAATTTAAAGGATCTATTTAATAATTTTGTAATGAACACCATACAATAATATTTTTCATAAAATCAAGAAAATTTTCATCATTAAAATTTCAACAATCAACATTATAAATCGAAAAAGGGAGCGTATTTGTGATTGTAAATCCACACTTTGCTCAGTTTAGAATAAGCTTATCACTAGCAGTACTAGTACAAGTCATTTTTTATTTTGTAATTTTAATGAATATTAGTTTATAAGCTTATCCATTAAAGAATATTAGTTATTAGAATTCTCAATATTAATTCAGGGTTTTGAGTGTGTGCGGGTAATGAATCATGTTGGGGGCGTGAGGATGAACATTAGCGTGAGGATATCCTGATCGATTCGATTCCTCGTTTTCCAATTCTCCTCTTTTTCAACATCTTAATCATCGCTGCTCACCATCGTGTCACCCCGAACACACACACGCACCTGCAGTTCCCACTCCCCCTCATGCCACTCCTCTTACATTATTATTACCTCACTGCATGCTCCTCCTCCATCATTCCCTTTATTTCCTTCCTTCGTTAACTAACCGCTAATTAATTATGATTCACTCTTCAAATATCAGTATTAAGGAGAATTTCCTACCTAGTTAATTAATACTGTGCCCAGGAATAAAGCTGATCTTCGGAGATTATTATAGATATACTATGACAAAAGAGCGCCTTTAACACATTATGCCGGAAGCTTGCAAATTAGCACGGGACAGAGCGCGAATATGTTTCCAAAGCTTGTTTGTTTTAGAATGAAACAGAGTCAAATGAAAGCGACCCACGTTGTGATGGTGGGTAGCAATGCACTGTGCTTCTAAGCATGCTTGTTGGCCTATATTTACATAGAATCCCGCCACTCGTAGTACCACTGTTGGACCACACAACATTAACCTCCTCCTTCCTTTGCCACCTTAATCTACTGCTATCTCACATGTAATGTTAGCATCACTCTACAGAAATCCACCCTTTGTTGCAATTACTAAACCCTGTGAATTAACGGTGTCAATAATGCAGTTCCCATATCGTGTGTTACATTTAATTTCATCTTCAGCAATGTACTACAATCATGACCAGGTTTTGGGCTGTCCTTAGCTTGAACATTATCAGATATTAAAACAGAAGGAATTAATTACACTACACGTAATGCAATTAATCAAATTGATTAAAAGTCAAGAGAATGCAAAATCATGTGACGAGTTAAAATGATCAGAGAGAGGGGCAGCATGTGTCTGCTAAAGGGAGAGAGATGCTGTGGGAGTGGGAGGTGGGGAACCTTAGTGGAAACACTTCATTGATTAGCTTTCTTTGACAGCGTGTAATCCATTTGATTATGCAGGAAAGTGACTGCTAAATTCCAGCTTTCACTACAAATCCGTTTCATTAATTATTATTATACTTAAGCAGAGAAAGGTTGAATTAACATTCAAAAGACTGTGGGTTCTGATCTTCTTCCCGTTGGCTGCTACTTTTCGCATTCCTAGTTGTGCTTTTTCGGATTGAAGGAGGATCATCCTCTTAACTGTAGGATCCACCCCATGATCTTAACCATCATGCTATGTTCGAGGGGCTTTTCAGGATTAGGTTATCCGCTACTCGAGGACTGTGCTTTAAATCATGCGTGCGTTCCCTTCCTCTTCTGTATGGGAATCATTTTTATGGGAATGTGATATCCTTAAAATCTCATGACTCGTCCTTATTACGGTTATTATAACATCGTAGGATTCAATTCTTTTTAGGTCTGGCGTCCAAGTGTGTCAAAACATGACCTACAATTTTCATTTCTAAAAGAGTCCCTGGATTCAATCACTTCATGGTCATGAGAGGATTGGACATATATACTCGTTCCTTTGGCGTGTGCCAAACGTTCACGTTATTTTATCTTTCTCCTTTGCCAACCAAAACATTCACCGGAAACCTTATTTCTCATATTGTAATAGCACTGGCCGGTGCCCCATGATCCATCTTTAAGGGAAAGTGAAGCTGCAGTTCCATTTTTTTTTTTAAAAAAAATTGTGGCACTAGCAGAGTAATGATGATCGATTGAATGGCTAAGATTGATCAGAGAAACTAGGGAAAAAAGGGAGGTACGCGTACGGCTTTGTAATGATTTAATGGGAGCAATAGAAAATTGCTAAAGAGAGAAGCAAAAAAAAAAAAGAGGTACTGTAAATTGTAAATGTCCGTAGTTGTAAAAAAAAATATAAAATACGAGTATAATATATAGTTTAGCAGAAGATATAAATATATAATAAAAGAAAAAGGAGAAGTGAGGGTATTGGGTGGGGAAAAGGGTGTTTGGGTGGGAATAAGGCATATGAGAGGTGCCCACCACCCCCCTCGTGCGCGCTCTATCTATCAATGGCGGCTTAGCTATTGTTCAATCATCATCATCATTAATCACGCAATTTGGTATAAGTCATTCTATCAAGAATTTGACTTCAATTTATTCCCATGGTATTTCTGCTGAGTTGATTTTCCATCTTATTAATGCTAACAAGCTAGCAGCAAATTAAAACTTCGTATTTGTGATTCAATTAAGGCTTCATATTCGTTTAACAAAATTAATGAAATGCGGGGGAAGGATGAAGCCCAGCCATCGATTACAAAGGAGTGGACTTAGGGGTCGTGTTGTGAGAGGATGTGGGAGACAAGGAAAAACACTGGAAGGCAATAAACAGTTACCATATCGTCTTTTTAGGAGAGTGTGGGCCTATCCCTACTTGCTATCTCTGCATATTCTCGGATCATTCTCTCCCTCCCTGGCCTCTATTTATAGACCGTACTCTTGACTCTTCTCTCCACCTCAGCCCAGCACTTCCACTCCTAGTAAGGCTAGATAGTATTAGCAAGGTTTGAGCTTTGCCATGGCTGAGCCAGGGTCCAAGAGAATGTGGTGTTCTATTCCAGAGCGGCTCCAGCTGCATGGCGCCATGCTGGCCCTGCAGTTTGGCTACGCTGGATTCCATGTCGTCTCCAGAGCTGCCCTCAACATGGGCATTAGCAAACTTGTTTTCCCTGTCTATCGCAACATTATTGCTTTGCTTCTCCTCCTTCCCTTCGCTTACTTCATCGAAAAGTACTTGTTCTCATCCTTCTTTCTCCTCCTCTCTTGATCTCTCTTCCTTCTCATTTTGCTTCCTTCATCGTCATTAATGTAACACCTCTTTTTTTCTGTTCAGGAAGGATAGGCCTGCCATTAGCTGGAACTTCACCTTCCAGTTCTTTCTTCTCGCACTTATCGGGTAATACATCTCTCATGCGTAGAAAAGAGGAAGCCAAGAGACTGGATATATAGTATGTAGGTGGTTAGCTAGTTAACTAGTTTATTTTGTGTAATTATAACAGGATCACAGCAAACCAGGGCTTCTACTTGCTTGGCTTGGACAACACATCTCCGACATTCGCATCAGCAATTCAGAACTCCGTGCCGGCTATCACCTTCCTCATGGCAGCCATATTCGGGCAAGTTTCTCTCTTCAACCCCAACTTTAATAATTTTCAGACTTGCATTGATTTAGTCCGTGTAATTAACAGTGCGCTTGACCTTGATGATATTTCAGGATTGAGAAAGTAAGGTGGAACAGAAGAGACGGGATGGCTAAGGTGGCTGGAACTATATTCTGTGTAGCCGGGGCGACCGTGATAACACTATACAAGGGTCCAACCATATACAGCCCGGTGCCACATCTACAGGATACTTCAATATCTTTGTTTGGGTCACTGGAACTTGGAGATGCCAACGGAAAGAGCTGGACCCTTGGTTGCATCTACCTCATAGGTCATTGCTTGTCCTGGTCGGCCTGGCTGGTGATGCAAGCACCAGTTCTGAAGAAGTACCCCGCTCGCCTCTCTGTCACATCTTACACATGTTTCTTTGGCCTCATTCAGTTTCTGGTCATCGCTTTGATCTTTGAAAGAGACGCTCAGGCTTGGGTTTTCCACTCTGGTGGAGAAGCTTTCACTATTCTCTACGCTGTATGTATTTGATTACCAACCTCTTGTAACCCATTTCATGGTGGAATTAATGATAAGAAGTAAATGATTAATCGTTTGATGAATTTCAGGGAGTGGTGGCATCCGGAATTGCCTTCGCCGTGCAGATATGGTGCATTGACAGAGGCGGCCCTGTGTTCGTTGCCGTGTACCAACCTGTTCAGACTCTTGTTGTGGCAATCATGTCTTCCATTGCCTTAGGCGAACAGTTCTATTTGGGCGGGTCCGTACTTTGACTTTTTCTCTATCAATTCTTTAAATTCAATTTACTCCCCCCCTCTTTCTCTCTAGATCAAATGTAGGAGTGTGTGTATATATTGGGAGAATCATGTCAAGGACTACTCAAACAAAATATTCACTGACAATGACTAATAAAATGTCTTATTTAAAAAATTATAAGTAGCATTTTTATTTTAATGACAACCCAGTAATGTTATATGCATTCTTGTTTATGAATAATTTATTTTGATGTTTGAATATTTTATAAGTTTGACCGTGATGTGATGATGAATAGTAAGTTCGATATGTATTATTGAATATTGAGGGCTGTGACATTGATGCGAGCTTTCTTATCTGCTTTCAGCTTCGTTTTAAAAAAAAAAAAAGAAAAGATAGAAGAAAACTAACTTAATTGCTGCATTTGTGTTTGTTATGCTATAATAAATACAGGATTATTGGAGCAGTATTGATCGTGGTGGGATTGTATCTGGTGTTGTGGGGCAAAAGCGAAGAGAAGAAGCTTCAAAAGGAACAGCTTACGATTGTGTCGTCTGCTCCTGAGCACGTTCCCAGGCCGACAAGCCACTCCAAGGCTTCACTCACTCAGCCACTCCTTCCTTCGTCCACAGAAAATGTCTGATCATAATAACTTCAAAGCAACTACAAGATTTCGTATACTTGTTATACTACTGCCATATCAGGAAGCTTGTGTGTGCATGCAGCGATTTTCATCTTCGGTTTTGTTTTGATTTGAAGCTTTTTGGTTAAATCAAATGCTCATGCTTTACTAGGACATTTAGGAGAGATTATATGGGATTTGGTTCCAATGATGGATGTCACTGTGGTGGGGGCGATAGAGCCTGAAATCCCATCTGCTTTTTAATATATATGTTAATTTATGGTTTGATTTACGAAAGGAAAGTTATTACTTTCTAAGACGTTGTAACTGTGCGATGGTGTTCTCTGAACCGTCATGATGACTTGTGGAAGTAAACAGAGACCCAAATGATTCCCCAGACGTGAACAGAACTCGCAGGCATGATAATTTTCTGGGTAGTCAAACGGAATCATTTTGGTCTCTAAATTAGCTGCAACTAGTAATTACTGGCCGTGGATTACACATGCAAAGTGCTGGCAAAATTTGAAACAAATATAACTGAAAAGCTGTCACCGAGATTGGGTAGTGGGTGGCAGAATGACATTCGGGGAAGAAGCTAGAAGATCATTCGAAGCGTGGGATGTGCAATTAATTTGTTGCCAATATTGGCCGACCATTATTAGTGACCATTCAAGCATATGTCCTTGACGTGTTGTCGTGTTATAGGAATTTAAGCATACTGAGTCGCAGATAACACCTGATGTGCGATATATAGCGCCATGACCCTCTGCACTGGCTCCTATATATGTATGTCTTCAGCGTAAAATAACAAACGAGTCATCGATAGGTTTATATATATATATATATATATATATATATTAAGAGGCAGGGAAGCTGTTGAGTTAGATGAAGCCGTTATTAGAGTAGATGCCAATACCCTCATTCACATATCTCGTTGTTAATTAATCCCATAAAGACACGGACAAATTGACAAAGCTCTAGTGTATAATTAAACTTGTATGATTCGATCAACGGATCCCGACACACCGCATCATTAAAGCGTATTAAAAAAAAAAAAAAGTTTATCACCTTTTGTTTTTTCCCCTTAACTAAAAACGACCACTTTAATTAGATAACGCTCTAACCCCACTTTTTAACCTTTTAAAAATATATAACAATTACAAGCCTTTACTTGGCCAATAGGTCAATCCATGAGCTGTGTTTTTTAATGACTTATGACCATTGAAAGTTTCTCCGATATTTAATGATATTTATGCATGTATGTTATTGGAGTACATAAAAGTGATGACAAAATTTGTATAATACATATAAGGCATTTTTTAAAAAACTCACCTAGGTTAAAATATAGAGCATTTGATAAATATTATATATATATATATATATATATATTCTTTAACATATCTTTACTTTAGTATATTCCAGCCGCAAGTAATTAATGAGTGTGTGTTGATCAAATCGAATATTATATTTAGTTCATAAAAAGGATACAATTGGAAATGTGTGAATTTTGTTTTTAAAAAAAGATTTTAACCCATTTTTTAAAAATGTAAATTAATTAATATGTAATCACTTATATAATTATCTAGCTAGAATATATATATATATATATATATATATATATTTATGAGGGAATTACATACAAGCCTCACATAAAAGAATTAATTAGTGCATTAGTCATTTATAATTGAATTAAGGCCATTGATAACACAATATGTTATTATTTTTTAAATTCAATTCTCAATAAACTTTATAATAATTAATTCACTTGTGTAAGATTTCAACATAATTCTTCCTTTATTAATGTAACCGTGGCATTTAATTGGATTTGATCCGATGCGAACTATTCTGCTTAGTATGGCTTTTCATAGTTTTATAGGTACTTTTTTGCCAACACTTCCATTGTCATGTTGAATTTTTTAGCAAGTTCCGCTGTACATGTAACGCGACTCATGCCTTAAACCCTGTGCAATTCTCAGGTCCAGTCCTTCAATGATTATCAACTCTATGCATTTATTAAAATATTATATTAATCATTGAAGTGAATAATATAAATATAATTAGAAGGGAATATATAATGAAATGATAGATATTTGATTTCCAAAGTTCTTTTTCTAAGAATATTATTCACGGCGCAATAAATTTGAGTCATTTGAATGAATATTTTTTTAAACTGTTCAATCGTCTGATTGAGTGGTTATTACTTGTTATGTAAGATGGAAAGTTTAGATCAAGATCTGAATACAGTCGCCAATGCTCTGCTATTGATGTAAGAAGATTACGAGGCCTAAAATGTCAGCGTGGGTTTTTTTACTGTTTTTTTTTTTTGGGGGTTTCCAAAGATATTTTCTATTGAAGATAATTCTGTCTGGAATACTGTTGGATACTGAATATAAACATGTATTCAAACCTTGTTTTCCATATCATAAGGGATTAGCCATTTCGATTAAACACAATTCCATTGGTGTGCGAGCTTTTTAACTTCATAAAAGGGCATAGGAACTCAGTGTATGGGCTCACGGCATCCTGGACCAATGTTCTAAAATGGAAATAGCCCATTGCATAAGTGGGCCTCATTGTAATATTGTGTGTTTTAAATATCTCGGAAAGCAATGATGTCCGTGTTCTTCTTCTTCTTCTTCGCCTTCTTTTTGAGTAATTATTGAAGACCTTCATTTAAAAAGAAAGTATACAAAAGAACAATCTAAAAAAAAAAAAAAAAACCTAAAAAACACCAAAACCAAACGCCCGAAGAGAAAACAACGTCCAATCAAGTAATGGGAGGTTGATACTACAAATTGAAACCATCATTATTAAGACTAAATGCTGACTTAGTTAAGAAATCAGCCATCCTATTATTTTTTCTATTTAAAAAATAAATCTGAACCTCCCAATTTCTGATCAAAAGTTTCTTAGTAAAGTGGATAATTTGCTGGAAAGGGTGAGTTCCGATTTCTTGAATAAGCAGCCTCAGTAAACTCGAAGAAATACTCGCAAGCTGACTCTTGAATTAGTCTGGGTAAAAGACAAGGATGGTTTAAAAAGAGTGAGAAAGATAGGTCCTACGAATGCGCCGGAGTGAACTAATCGGTGATAAATAGTAAAATTTATTTAACACAAAATCTATAATTCAACTAGCATTTTTCACTTGGCTAATCCGGGAGTTCAATAATTTACTTAAGGAATATAGTATATCCAATTATCAATATCCGGCTGGCCTATTGCGCTTTGGGAATGAGAAGACCGACCGGTAGAGGGTTGGTGTTAGCTTCTCTATTATTGAGAAGCTTAGAAAAGGAACCATTAAATGCACGCGACTTAGACGAGCAAGCGTATCGGAACGGAGAAGGAAACAAGTCGGGATGGATGTGACGTGGAAGAGAAAGTTCGAAGGGCTTGTAGTGGCTGGATTTCTTTATAGCATCATCGTCCATGTTAGCGAAGGCGGAATCACCAGCAGCTTCGTGAGAAATTATGACTATTCTCTGGATATGCCCTTGGACAGTGATGTTTTCCGAGTACCCCCTGGTTACAATGCTCCTCAACAGGTACAGAGCTAACTTATTCTCCTTCCTTTATTTTTTTAATCTCTGGAACTACCTTTTTCCTGGGGTTATGTTATGAAGGTCCATATAACACAAGGAGATCATTTGGGGAAAGGTGTGATAATATCTTGGATCACTCAAGATGAACCGGGTTCAAGTACTGTCATATACTGGGCGCAAGATTCCCGATTAAGAAAGCAAGCTCAAGGGTTTTTTCTTTCTTACAAATATTTCAATTACACCTCTGGTTACATCCACCACTGCACAATTGAGAATTTGGAGGTGCGTGCTAGTCTTTAGTCACAACTTTGAATATCAACATTATTAATGTTCGTGGCCTCCCAACATATTCTTATTCCGCATACAGTTTGACACCAAATATTTCTACGAGGTCGGAATCGGATTCACTACTCGACAGTTCTGGTTTAAAACACCTCCTCCAGTTGGACCCGATGTTCCCTATACCTTTGGCCTTATCGGTAATTGATTATTCTACTTGCTGCAACGAATATCGTTAAATTTAGCTTCTTGAATGGCTCATTAACTCAACGTTTGATCTTCGGTTGAGGTGTTGCTTTAATTGGATATTTGCGCCGAGTAATTTGTGGGAGAAACTGTGTTGGTAATTTTGAAACTTTTGGCACTCTGCAGTGATTTTGCTATTGCTTTATTTCGCAAAAATATGAAGTAGCAGAAACTTTACATGAAAATGTAAATGTACTTTCTTTTTATGAGAATGAAATCTTGTTACCAGAACCATTGTGAGCAGGTGATCTAGGTCAAACTTATGATTCCAACACCACATTAACCCATTATGAAAAAAGCCCAGCAAAAGGAGAGACAGTGCTGTATGTGGGGGATCTGTCTTATGCAGATGACTATCCATTTCATGACAACATACGGTGGGACACTTGGGGAAGATTCACGGAACGAGTTGCTGCTTATCAGCCTTGGATTTGGACTGCGGGAAATCATGAGCTTGATTTTGCTCCTGAACTTGTAGGTGCTCATTTCTGTGCTTCTGATTAAGTTGGACTTTCTGCTAGCTAGGCTTCCCGTTTTTTTCTTTTTTAAAATATCTGATCACATTCCCTCTCCATTTGTGGCAGATGTTTATGCAAAGGCTAGATGCAATAATCTTATTATTTGCCGATGCAGGGTGAAACAAGACCATTCAAGCCTTATACTGCTCGTTATCATGTTCCATTCCAAGCCTCTCATAGTACATCTCCATTGTGGTACTCTATCAGGAGAGCTTCTGCATATATCATTGTCATGTCTTCTTATTCAGCTTTTGGTATGATTTTTCCTCACTAACATAATTTTAGAATCTTCTTAGTGTTCCATGAGCCAATCAAGGAATCAACCCATAGTAAATAGTTTGCATTTTGGTTTATATCATGAGTCCATATATATTGGAATTGTTGGAAAATTTGATTTGACGACCAGCGCTCTACTAGATTGTGCGCTAGCAGACAAAGTCACAAGCATACAATATTTATGTTGATATCTCATGATGTGGATTTGCATATTTGATTTTTTTTTTTCCTGTGTGTGTGTTAGGTAAATACACTCCTCAGTACGAATGGCTTGAGAAGGAGTTTCTAAAAGTGAACAGAGCAGAAACTCCATGGCTGATTGTTCTTATGCACTGTCCAATATATAGTAGTTATGTGGATCACTATATGGAAGGGGAGACTGTAAGAGTAATGTATGAAAGGTGGTTTGTGAAGTATAAAGTGGATGTTGTATTTGCTGGTCATGTTCATGCTTATGAACGATCGGTAAGTGCTCCTTCTCCTGTCCACCGTATTGTTTGTTAAGTAATTGCTTCTCTGAATAATCAGTGAATATTTTATTGGTTGCAGGAACGTGTCTCCAATATAGCCTATAACATAGTAAATGGGCTGTGCAAACCCGTCAATGACCAATCTGCCCCAGTTTACATAACAATTGGAGATGGAGGAAATCTAGAAGGATTGGCTATTGCGTACGTATATCAGAAAGTTTTAGACACTAAGTCCAAATGATGTCTGATAAGTTGGCGGACTAATGGAAAATAGTTGAAACTTGAATGTTGCAGCATGACAGAGCCACAGCCAAGGTACTCGTCGTTCCGTGAAGCCAGTTTTGGGCATGGGATTTTGGATATAAAGAACAGAAGTCATGCTTATTTCAGTTGGAATCGTAATCAAGATGGGTATGCAGTGGAGGCTGATTCCATTTGGTTGCACAATAGATATTGGACTCGTTCTGATGAAGCGTCCCTTTCTGCATTACGGAACAACAAAATTAAACAGGTAGCGGAAGCATGATCCAAAATCAGAATTGAAGCAGCCACAAATATCACGGTTCTTGGCTGTTGCGTAATGTGTACGTACTTATGATGGTATTTGTGCTCAAATCCATGGAAGTTATAGTTAGTTTATTGTCGTTTGTTCAAATCTTCCTTCAGGGGAGGCGGTATAACACAGACACGGCTATAGCGACTGTGATTATCTCATCAATACTATTCAGTGTGTAAACTATAAGCTTTTCTGTGTATTTCCCCACTCACGACTCCCCAGTTTTTAGGCCTGAACTCTTGACTCTCCAGCCTCAACCTCGCCATTCTTCAATCATGACAACTTAAGGAGCTTCGACGATGAGTCCTTTAGTAACAAAGTTGCATCTTGTTAACTAAATTAAATCGTATTCTTCAATCCCATGAATGTTTAATGTTTAACTGCATGAATTTGAAAGAATTACGAGAAAGAAACAATAAAATTTATTCTATTTTTATTTTTGTTATTATTTTAAAATTTCCAACACTAATTTTAATTTTTTATCGTTCATTTTAAATAAGAGAATTATTAAGATAAGAAAATTACAACTTAAAATATCAACAAAAACAAATAGAAAATTATCATTTAAGGGTGGCGGAGGGTATTTAATGTTAAATAAAGATTAAAAAATTTTAAAATATTATTGCAAGATTAGAGAATTAATTTAAAAATAATTTTTGGTGGAAAAAGATTATAATGCCTATACTTTTCTTTTTTAATTGATAAATAGTTAATCAACAAGTGTTTACTTGTATTTAATAAAAAGTCATTTGCTAATTGATAAATTTAAAAATTTAAAAAAACTTAGTTGTAAGAATAAATAAACGTAGATCATGTTTCAATAAGTAATTATTCATTAATTAACAAGTATTTATTTATATTTAACAAAAAATATTTGCTAATTAAAATGTTTAAGAACTTGAAAGAGTTTTGTTGTAGTAATAGACAAGTGTAGGTTATATTTTAATAAGTAATCATTTGTTAATTAACAAGTACACATTTACATTTAATAGAAAATGATTTGCTAATTAAAAAATTCAAAAATCTGAAAGAAATTAATTGTAAGAAGAGACATGTATATAACATCCCAATTTAAATTTTAATAGTTAATTTTTGGTAAATAGAAATTTAAAAAAAATATTTAGAGGTAAGCAAATTAGTAGGAGATGATTAGTAAATCTAACTTAGGATATAATTCTAAATTAAAAAAATAAAAAAATAATTAAAAAAATAATAATAAAAAATATTATTATTAAAATATGATTATTATTATAATAATAATAAAAAGTATGAGAAAGAAGGAAATAAAGAAGAGAACAAGATGGCTTTCGGTGCTCTTCCGGTGCAATGATTATATTTATATAATAATAAAAAAAGAAGAGAGAGGAAATAATTAAAAAATGTGGGACCCACAGTATTTTTTTTAAAAACCCATCCCTCCTTCTTCGTTTCTTCATTTCTCCCTTTTTCATTTCTCTTCGTGCGCGAACAGAGGGGGCGACGGTGTGCAAGTTCCCCGGTGCTGAGTTTTTAAGGTAAGAGTTTTTAATAGGATATTTAGGGTGTGATTTTAAGCTTTTTAAGACTAAGTAAGTGTTCTAAAATTTTTTCTTAGTCATCCTTCTTCTTTGGTTTCTGATTTTGTAGTGGTAGAAAATTTAAGATCTGGAAAAGAAATGAATTTATGTTGAATAAATATGGTTTTTGAGGTTGTCAGTAGTATAATAAATGTTCTAGAGTATAAATTTGTTGATAATCTTTGAATTTGTGGCTTATGGATCAAATTCTAAACTAGATCTGAAAATATATGTTGATTTATTGAGGTTTAGATGATTATTTAGGATTAGAAATGAATTATTATGGTTATAGGATTATGATTCTAAGCTAGAGACTCAATTTTTAATTTTTGGGTATTTTAGGTACGAATTTATGAAATAAAAAGAAAATTTTGATAATAGAAATTAGTTTAGAAGTTGATTTTTAGATTATTAATATTTATTGATAATTAAAAGAGGAGTTAAAAATTTTACTTGATAGTATTGACTCTAGATTTGTATTAAGATTGAGATTAGGAATTATGTTATATTTTTAATTCTATTATTAGAATTATTTTATTAGTTTCAAAAATTGAAACTAATATTTATAAATAATATGTTATTTGTAGATTGTATTACTGGTGAAGATTGTGGTGAGAGAGAAATTTTAAGGAATAATTTATTGAAAAAGCCACGAGGTAACCATGCTTTTAATTTATGATTAGTGTTACTTCATGTTAATTGGGTGATTATTGAGAAAATTATGAATTTTTTTATATTGTATATTGTGCAATATCATTATGAATTTGTTTGATTATTGTGGGAGGTGTTGGGAGACTTGTTATTATTGTTGTATTTATGTGCCACGTGGTACGCCCCTATTGGAGCTCAATAGGTGGCTTGTAAGGGCTCGGGCTAATTTACCTTTGGCCGGGTAATTTAGCACCGAGTGAGGGCTACGGCTCGAGGTTAATGGAGGGATATAAGGATGGTTGTTTGTGTATATTATAATATTTTATATATTTGTTGGAATTATATTATTTTTAATTCTCACTTAGTAAGCACACACTTAACTGTTTGTATACACTATCATAAATTGGCTTTGGTTACTGGGACTTTTGAGTCTCATTATGTGGTTAACAATTTTTAAGAGAAGAGCCACGAGTGACACGTGGAGGAGTCCCAGAGGCTTAGTGGTATAGATCCACTGTCTCTTTTGGGTATTTAATTTATGATTTATAATGTGTTATATTGCCAATATTAGGGCTTTTTGTTTATTGTCAATTATATGAATATATAAATGTAATCATGCCTTTCAAACTATTTCTATTTTTGGTACAATTTGGATGACTGTAATTTTAATATTGGGTTTACTTTGGATTGGTTAAAATGGCATGATTATAAGGCCAAATAACTGGCTTGTGTTGAAAATTTATTAAATTGCTTATTTTACTTGTTGGGAGTATAAGGATGGACAAATGTGATTTAGCCTAATGGCATGTGGGAGGTAAAAATTTATCTGAAATGTTATAGTGTGTGAGTTGAAGCCAATTATAAAATATTTTATATTGAAATTATTGATATAAAAATGTGTTGGGTAGCTGTAACCTAACTATGGCTGAGTTAAATTATTTTAAAAAAAAATTTGGTGTGTTACAATGTATATGTCATATTTTAATAAATAATAATTCATTAATTAATAAGTAGATATTTATATTTATTAAGAAATTATTCACTAATTGATAAATTAAAAAAATAAAAAGTATTATAATATTTTTTATTTAAAATTATTTTTAAATCAATCTCTAAATGATATTTCAAATTTTTTAATTGATTTTAATATTTTGCTGAATGATATTTTCTCAAAACAAATCTTGCGTCTGAGTTGCGGGAGTGAAAGCGTGAGTGTGAAAACTGGCTTCTGTCTATCTCCCTCTCTTTTTTTTCACTTTCTATCTTAATTATTGAATTCATTTTTCAACTATTAAAATTTAATATTTTATAAAATTATTATTAAAATGTGAAATTTTACAATAAATAAATAAGTTTTATGAAACATTAAATTTTAACTTGTGAAATTTTATAAAAAATAAATAAATTAATTAATTTTATATAATATTAAATTTTAATTATTTAAAAATAAATTTAATAATTGAGATAAAAAATGAAGAGAAAACGGATAGAAGATGAAACGGAGAGAAATCAAGTTCATGAGTGTGAGTGTGATTTGTGATTTTCCGTGGTTTTCTGAGGCACTTGCTTTTCAATCTCGTGGTTTTCTTCTGTGTGTCACTGTCCGGATGCGGGCGGTCTTGAAGAAATAAACGTCCTCTTTATCCTCCCCAAAAGGCCAAAAGCAGCCACAGAAAAGGGGAAAGGGTTGTTATATATATATATATATATATAATTTCTTCAGTAGCAATCAGATTTAGTCAGTTGGGGGAGGCGAATTTGATCAGAACACACCGGAAGGAAAACTCGAGATTGGTCAGTGAAAGACGAAACATCAGTAGAATCCTCATCTCCAAAAACGAAAACGAAAAGATTTTGCTAGGTAGATTCCGTTGTTAGATTTCATTAACTCGAGCAATACAAATCCAGGAAAAGGGAAGGAAACATGAGGGCCACTCCCATTTTAATCAGTCTGGTTCTTATTCTCTCTCTTTTCTCTGTCTCTTCTTCCGCCAACACCTCTGAACTGTTTGAAAGCTGGTGTAAGCAACATGGCAAAACCTACTCTTCCGAACAGGAGAAACTGTACAGATTCAAAGTATTCGAGGACAACTATGCCTTTGTTTCCGAGCACAATGAAATGGGCAATTCTAGTTATACACTCTCCCTCAATACCTTTGCTGATCTCACCAACCATGAATTCAAGGTCTCTCGTTTAGGTTTATCCCCTGCTTTGCTTCGATTCGACCATCGAACGATCCAGCAGCCCGATGACCTCATCCTACAGAGTCTTCCCACTGAGGTTGATTGGAGAAAGAAAGGGGCGGTAACTCAGGTCAAGGACCAAGCCAGTTGCGGTATGTTCTATTCACTATTCTCTGCTTCTTGTTATTGTCGTTCCTTTTCTTTAATCGTTGACGTCAGAGCTTGATGTCTTATTTTTTTGTTTTTATTCGATTATATTGTCTTTCACACTTGGTTGAAAGAACGCCACTTCAAGCAGAAAAGTTTTTGCTTTTAGCTTTATACTTTCTTCCAATCAGAAATCATGGTTTTAACTTGAATGCTAGTTCTACAAAAGCATTTCAGTGGCTTTGGCCTTTTACACTGCTATGCTTATCACGATATCACCCAACCTTTGGAGTTTGGATTGGAGTTCTTAGTATTGTTACGTGCTATTGCTATTTGAGTTTAACAAGTAAAAGGGCGATATTTTCCCTATGCAAGAGGGTTTGCTTGTCAGCATAGGCTGCGAGAGTATGTATGATGCAGGATGAATTTATGCATGTCTTGTTATAGAGATATGGTTGGGTTCTTGAAAATAGTATCTACATAAACAGGTTCAAGGTAATGGGCCAAAGAAGCAGCGATTAGTTTGTCCCTGATCTAACAAAATACTGCGGTGTGACCTAGGGGCATTCTTCGGAACTTTATGCTTGTTGCTTTCTAGTCGATTGTTAGTGTTAGTTATCATTGTAATTGGCCGAGAGCATGTAAGTGTGTTGTGTTTGTGTGTGTATAATATCTGTGTGCATTCGCACCCACAAAAAGGTAAGATACAAGGCAAGCACTTTGTTCTCAGTGCGTGCTTCATGATTTTGTTCCCAAAACATTCTCTCCCACTTGGCAAAGGCCAAAAATATGGCGTTGACTGCTGATTCCTCCTGTTGGGATGAAGCTAGCATCTAGGATTCTAGCTTTCCTTACAGCCAACCATGTTCACTGGACAATGTTTTATGGGAAGAATTTAACAATAGACATGTATTGTGTTAGGTGCTTGTTGGTCGTTCTCAGCAACAGGAGCTATTGAGGGAATAAATAAGATTGTTACGGACTCTCTTGTTAGCCTCTCTGAACAAGAGTTGGTAGATTGTGACAGAACCTATAACACTGGCTGCCAGGGTGGACTTATGGATTATGCTTATCAGTTTGTCATTGACAACCATGGGATTGACACGGAGGAAGATTACCCATACCAAGGTCGTGAAAGGTCTTGCATCAAGGATAAGGTATTTGATTCATCTCCCCCGATACCCCATACTCGTGTTGCTGACATGAATAAATACGTATGCATAAACACTTAATTTTGTCCCTGTCTAAATTGCAGTTAGGAAGGCATGTTGTTACGATTGATGGTTATACTGATGTGCCTCCGAATGATGAGAAGCAGCTATTAAAGGCTGTTGCAACCCAGCCTGTAAGCGTTGGCATATGTGGGAGTGATAGAGCCTTCCAGTTATACTCTAAGGTTGGTGTCCCGGTGGTCAAATATCAGAAACATGGATTCAAGCTCACCATTTAACTACAATTTAATGAAGTTTTGGTGCATTTGTGTGCTAGGGTATTTTCACCGGCCCATGTTCAACTTCTTTGGATCACGCGGTGTTGATTGTAGGATATGGTTCAGAAAATGGAGTGGATTACTGGATTGTGAAGAATTCATGGGGAACTAGTTGGGGAATGAATGGTTACATACACATGCGGCGAAACACCGAAAACTCTCAAGGGCTATGTGGAATCAACATGTTAGCATCGTATCCAACCAAGACCAGCCCTAATCCTCCTCCTCCATCTCCACCAACTCCTATTAAATGTAATCTCTTCACTTATTGTGCGCAAGGAGAGACCTGTTGCTGTGCTAGACGCTTTCTTGGTATATGCATTTCATGGAAATGTTGTGGCTTATCATCTGCCGTCTGCTGCAAGGACAATCGCCATTGCTGCCCCCATGACTATCCTGTTTGTGACATCAGAAGTGGTCAATGTCTTAAGGTTTGTATTAGATACTTCCTTACCTATTATAACCTCAGTGAGAATATTTCATATGAAGTGCTGCACAAGCTTGCTTGGTGCATTCGTTGACATATGTGTTTGAATATTTGTTAGACATCACTTGGATTATTCTTTAGTTTTCAACTTGTCAATTGTAAGCGACACTATCCTGCGGCTTTTAGTATATGTGCTGACTAACTGTCAATTTACATGCAGGGAAATGCAAATATGACGAGGACAAAGGCGCGTGAGATTGAGGGCCCTTTCCATAAGCCTAAGGGTTGGAATTCTCAGTGAGGAGTTCATGTTATATACTTCACCTGTTGCGTTTCAGAGCAGAAATTTGCATTCTAGCTTAGCGAGGAATTTGACTGCTGGGATATTTGTATCACGAGGCGGATAATAAAACTTTTATTTTTTAAGTTTGTCTTTATATCAATTTGATCTTTTTAGTTTAGTTTTTATTATTAATTTCATTTTTTTAAATTTGTTTGTTATCGGTTTGGTTTTTACTGTTTGGAGAGAAGATAGCATTGTTAAGACTTTTTAACATAAATGATAGAATATTGAGTTGGTAGCATGTAGATTAATTAAAATAAGTATAGTTTTTTATCTAAGAAAAAAGAAATAAAGCAGATTCAGAAATTAAAAAGAATGCAGTGAAGTCAAGCGACTAAATTGACAAACTAGTTAATTTTACTTGATGGTTAATTCGTTATCATTTAATTTCATGTATATAAAATTTTAGTTTGATTTTTTAATTTTATAATATCTTTTTAATCTTTTAAATAACATTGTTAAAAATTTTTTTTATTAAATTTTTAAATATTAATAAAGTATTCTTTTAAAAAAAATTTTTTATTAAACTTTTAAATATTAATAAAGTATTCTTTTAAAAAAGTTTTTTTATTAAACTTTTAAATATTAATAAAGTATTCTTAAATGTTGATATATTGAGTTTAATTTTTTAAATTATTTAAAATTTTATAACATTAATTGAGTATATTGAAATTGTAACAACATTAAAGTTAAAAAATTAAAAAGATACTTTATAAAATTAAATGATTAAATTAAAAATTTATAGAGCTGATAATTTGGGCCAAGCCCGACGGGCCAACCCGAACCCGTCCGAAAATTTAGGCCCGAGTCCGAATAAAATAATATTTTTTATTGTTCGGGCCTATTCGGGCGGCCCGAATAGGCCCGAGAAAATTCAGGCCAAGCCCGATCAGGATCAGGCGGCCCGAATAGGCCCGAGAAAATTCAGGCCAAGCCCGATCGGGATCGGGCTTGGCCCGAATACCCGAATAGAAAAAATATATTTTAAAAAATATATATAATACAATAAATATTAATTATTTTTAAAGTTTTATATCATTTTATTTTAAAATACCATATGTTTGAGTGTATTACTATAGTTATTTTTAAAAAATAAAAATATTATATTTTCCTATTTTTATAATTTTTAATCAAATAAAATATCTGAAAATAATAATTAAAATATATTTTAATATTAATTTTTATACTTTAAGACTCAATCTTTTTTTTTAGAAAAATTGAGTCATATACACCATTTTCTTGTTCAAAAAATTATATTTTATTTTTTATAAAATAAGATAATTAATTTTAAATTAAAAATAATTTTAAAAATAAAATTTGGGCATGTACAAATTTCGGCTCTACTACTAAACAAACATAATAAATAAACTAATATTTTTAGATAATTATTTAATTATCATCTATGTCAGACTTAGTTAAAAATTAAAAATGAACTAAAATAAATACCCTTTGTATATAAGACTTACATAATATAAAAAGTTAAAAAAAAATTTAAAAAAAAAATATTTTACCCATAATTAAATGATTTTGTTTTATATAATATAATGATGGCTATTTTCTCATATTCTTAAAAATAAAAAGTACAGTTTATTTAATAGTTGTTAAAAACTTTGAACTAATTAGGACAATAATTTTAAATTAGTGGTCTAACCGTAGTTAAATTGAGATTAATTTAATCATAATTAAAATAATATGATTCAATTAAAATATATAAATATTTTTATATAACCATGATAAGGGAAATATTTAAATAAATAAGACATCAATTTACAAGTAAAGGAAACATTCATGAATAAATTGTATATAATACAACAAAATAGTAACAGAGTTACTTAAGTACTTAACTACAAAGTTAATAAGTTATTATTTTTTTATGCCTTTTAAGTTAAAAAATATTTTACGCTTAATAAAATTATTGAAAAATTTAAATTGATTAAAAAATAAAAAATATTTTAAAAAAAGTTTCGGGTATTCGGGCCAGTGAATAAGCCCGAAGCTTGAAGGTGTTAGAGCCAGGCTTGGCTATATGGGCTTTTTAGAAAGAGTAGGATTCTTTAAGCCCGATCCGAATAAGCTCGGCCCGCCCGAATTATCGGCTCTAAAATTTTGTATAAAGCTTGAAATAAAAAGTACTTCCTCCGTTCAAAAATATAAGGTACTTTTTTAGGAATTAAATGTTAAAAAATGTGAGACATTTTTAGTCTTTTAAGAGGTAATTATTGCTTTTTTTTAAGTATCCCTATTGATAGTAACTTTATATTTATTGTAGGTTGTTTAATAAGAGTAAACATGAAAAGATAGGGTTAATTTAAAAATAGATAATTACTTTATTGAGATGTGAGATTTAATTAAAAATATTTTATATTTTTAAATGGAGGGAGTATAATTTAGTCTATACATGTTAAGTCATCAAAATGCTTTATATATTACATTAACATGAAGAGCAATTTTTGTCTTAAAATTTAAAAAACTAATATGAGAATTTAAGGAAACTGAAAAGTTAAGGATTTAATTAATAAAAATTAAATTTAAGAGATTAAATCAATCATTAAAAAGATTAAAAGTTTCTTAATCTTTTACAAAAATACCGATATCATCCTTCACGCGTCTGCAGTGAAGGAAGGTTGATGATAAGAATCATTTTCAGACTGACTACTCATAAGTTTATTCATCCAGCATGTTCCTTAACATGGTAGATGAGAAGAGAACTGAATGTACCTAGTCGAAAATCTGGTATCCATTCCTGCTTTGGCGTTTTAAATTCAGTTTGTTTGGGACGAAATCTGTGGATGTTTAATTGGTCCTGCATATTTTTCATGACAACAGTGTAGTAATCGTTTGAACTTCAGTTGAATATAATAAATTATAAAAATAATTAATTAAATAATAAATTTTAATCATAATTAATTTTGTTATAACAAAATTTGTTTTGACACTTATTTTTTAAAATTAATTTTAATAAAATTGAATATATTTAAATAATTTATTTAAAATTAATTTTAAATATATAAATTATCATAATGGACATTATATTTTAAAATTAAATTATTAATAAATTTGTATTTAATATAATTAAAATTATTACATTTTATTTAAGAATTAAAATCTTATTTTTATTAAATTTTGGGTTTTTTATAATTTTTTTGGTCTTTTTTTACAATTTTCTCCACTGCTTTTTGATCGATTTTGTGCAGAAGCTCCGATTGCCAGCTTTTAAAAGAAAATTGATTTTAACTAAAAAAATTGATTAAATGAAAAGCATGCGTTTGGGTATTTTGTTGGTTAATCGATTTTTTCACTGAAAAAGTTGATTATTTTGCTCAACGAAACAGGCCGAAAGATATCCAATGTTGGGAAGAGATTGTGAGGTCCTGGTCCGTCATCCAGAAAAGTCATCAGCACATGCCGCTACACGAGAATCAGGGGCTGGAATGTTGGGTCGAATCAATATCACTGGCATTTCATCATCACTACATTAATATATCAGATCAAATAGACAGGTGAGGACAAAGGAATTTGTGTGGCTTATTGACTATTTTTCTGCGTGGCAGATTTTTATCCACGAAAGGCAAGTTTGAAATTTAGGGAGAAATAATGGAGGGGACCTTGCAATGGCTAATAATAAGGAGCAACGTGGACATGGTGGTCAATTTTCATGTGTTGGTGGTCAGAGAAAGGAACAGGGAAGCCCAATTGGAGTATGATTTGTGGTTTTTGTGGCGGGTTGTTTTGGATTTACTAGTCTTACTTATCGTTATCTTTTAATGTGACAACCATCCACGTGCGACCACTGTTATCAAAATTGGATCAGATCGGCCAGTTTGACTGGCTAACCCGAGAATCGACTGGGTGTCTGGTATGGAGATAATAAAACCGGAAAATATAAGAACTGGGGGCAAATCACTTAAACTGGTGTTGAATTGATGAAAACCGGAAGAACCGGCGGGTTGAATGGTTCTGCCGCTTTGTTAAAAAAAAAAAAAAAAAGGAACAAAAAAGCCGAGGGAAAAATTAAGACGAGAGGAAGAGGCAAAGGCAACGAGAAATATCTGCAATGAAACAATCAGCATAGATAAATACCAAAAGACAAGCCAAGAAGAATAAGAATGACGATTCTAGTAGATTTATGGGTTAAAAGAGGAGATCAAGCTACAAGCCTTCATATCTGCAACTGGAATGATCGAAGCATATGAGAGGAGGGTGAACCTTGAGAGGCTATGATGACAGGAAAATACAGGGAGAATGGACTAAGGTTTTCAAACTTTCAACTTAATCCTTTGACTGTATAACCAGGATTGAGGAGACTTGGGAGGGAGACTTTTAATTTTGTCGAGGACCGCAAAACACCTGGAGATGGAGAAAAGCCTAGTAATAGTCTTATAGGTGCTATCACTTTAATTCCGAAATTCCAAATGCATCTACAGTTAATAAATTAATAAAATATTAATGTAATTAATGAAAGGTCAATTTGTACGCACGGATAATGGGGAGAAATTTTTGGTGGGGGTAATATTGTATTTAATCATTTCAAATGAAAAGATTAAATAAATCTTAAATTTCAGGTGAAAAATAAATCTTAAATTAATATAGAGGACTTGAAATAAAAAATATTGTGAAAAAATCATTTTTAATTGTTAAAACTTTAACAACATTTATAATTATTGACATTTTTTTATTTTTTATATGATATTTCAAGATATATTATTAAAAATATTTTAATTTAATTATATTTGGTTTAATTAAAGTTCAACAATTGAATAGTGAACATTATCTTAATTAGTTCATTGATCAATCTAGCTTTTATAACATTGTGTGTGACATAGCTCACTTCAATCTTTTTGTCTTCTCGAATCTTGCTATGTTCATGTTTTGTCATTGAAATTAAAAAGTAATTAAAAGTTGATATAAATTTTGAAAAATAATTTAGATAAATCTTTTTTAAAAAATATAACTATTTGATTTAGTTAGATTTGAGTTAAAAATAATTATCCCAAATATATTTTTGGATTTTACATATATTTAAACTCAAAATCTAGTATTTAACTTTAAGTGGTCATTTGACTTGCCAACCGAGATAAACTTTTAATGAGTACAGTAGATTTTCTAAAACTAACAATTTAATTACCAAACAATTTTTTTTATTACAAGGGAAAGGCAAATGCCTGGAAATTGAAGAGAGGAACAAGAACGTAATTGACCCGCATCTCTAGAATTGTATCAAAGGTCGCAGGAGATATGATTCCATAATAATACAACGTTGGTGATATGATGACAGAGCATTCCATGCTAGCTAACTCGTGCATACGTTTGTTCCTCTAAACGTGTGATTATACAAAACCTCTCTTTTTTACATAAACATCTTCCTAATATTGACTACAACTTAAAAAAATCAGACGAGACTTATTCTAAATTTTATGAATATCATCTACGACTTTCATTGAATAAAAAAAAACATTAATTTTTTTAAAACCAAGAGACTAGAAAAGATTTAAACCTTCCCCGCTAGTTTTCTAAAAGAAGAGAGTCCAAAAGTCGAATCCAATGAATTCACACCTTCCACGTTCCTCCTGCCTCTCGCTCATCCTTTTTAAAATATTACATGCCAGTTTTTGCCAAAAAATTATACTACTAAACTTTCGTAAGTTTTTTTTTTAACCAAAACTTTCCTAAGTTGAAGTCAAGGCAAATTTCATCACCGTCTTGTTGTTTGGATTTGAAGTCAAGACAAATTAGCTTTATCAAATAGAGGGTTCACGCCTTAAAAAGATCAGACGGATAAAAAAAAAAATCACCGGAACCTTACTTCTCTTTCTTGACTTCTTATGAATTATGTATAATTCGATGAAAAATTTAAATATAACTTTTGGAAATACATTTTCACATAATTTTTCATAAATCATACACGGCGGTCCCATTCCCACGCCTTCTTGTTTGTATTATATTATAATGTCAAGAACACATCTTAGGGTCTCATGCATTTAAATTTAGATGTAAAAAAAATCGTGGCCAAAATTCTGGTTCCTCCTTTTCAATGAATATTTTTATTTTTCTACTTTTAAGATTTTTTGTTTTTCAGAAGAAGATATCTGTTTTATTTAAGGGTCAAGGTGTAATTTTCAGTTTTGAATTATTTTTGGAGAAACATACAGTGTCCTAGATTATTTGCCTTAACGCCCTAATGTAATTACAAGATAACCTATTTATCTCTGACGTCAAATATTTCAATATTGACAGTTAAAAAAAAAACTAATTGTGACTTAAATTTAACTGATAATGTTACCTATTATGTCAGTGAATTTAAATTATGATATATTTTTTAAATATTTTAATTATTATAAAGACAACATTGCTATGATCCAAATGGTTTATGATACTGAATATTTTTTGAAGAAAAGTTTAAAAACAAAAATATGCTTTAAGTGAATCCATTTGATATGACATGTAGCATTTTTTTTATCAACCTTAAATACCAGTCAGTATTTTTAATTGTCAACTTTTGGGTACTTAAAGTTAGGAATAAATATGTTATATTTTAATTATTTTAAAAATAAAATTATCATGATAAATAGTATAAAATAATGGGCTGTACCTTAACTCTCGACTCTTCGTTCAACGAATAATAACGGAGGTCCTCGGGAGGCCCCGTCATCGACTGCGTCACGAATCGCGGACCATGTGAACGTCGACATTTCTCATTCTCCCCCCCCCTTTTTTTTTTTTAAATTTTTAAATTTTTAATTAATTTGCCAAAAGAAAGAAAGAAAGAATGGTAATAAATATTTTTAAATTATATAAATAAAAATTTAATCTCTTAAAATATTATAATATCAATAAAATTTTAAGGGGTCTATTTGTTAATAATTTTTTTAAAAAAGACTATTTTATTTTTATTAACACATTATAATTTTTTATTTAATTCTTACAATTTTTTTAAAAATTATAATTATTTAAATAAAAATTTTAAAAGAAAATTTTTATTTTAAAAACTTAATTTTTAATAATAAAAATTACACTTAATAATTTATAATTTTTATCTAATTCTTATAATTTACAGAATTTACAAATAAAAATTATTATTTTTTAAATAAAAGTTATTATTCTTTAAATAAAAATTATGATTAGAGCTTATTTTTTAATAACAAAAATTATACTTAATAAATTATATTTTTTGTTTAATTCTTGCAATTTATATAATAAAAATTGTAATTTCTTCAACAGAAGTTGTGATTGGATCTTGTTATTTTTAATAAGAATAAAATAATTTTTTTAAAAAAAGTTATTGACAAAAATTTTTTTAACGACTTTATTGATATTATAACATTTTAAGACATTAAATTATTATTTATATAATTTAAAGAGATTTTATTATTATTTTTTTTAAAAAATGTTAGTTTTGCATATGAATTTATTATGAAAAACATAATTTTAAATTCTTATATTTTGCCCTCATTTTGTTATTTTCGATCTTTTTGATCCTCATATTTTTATTTTTTATTATTTTATATCTCTTTATAAATAAAGTATAGAAATTTTGGATGAATCTAAAATAATAAAAAACAAAAATATACAGCCAAAGATATAAAAAAAATATAGAAATTAATAATAAAACTTGAATAAAATATACGTACCTAAATTTATGTTTTTTTAATTTTTAATTAATTTGACTAAAAGAAAACGTTGGTTAAGGCTTTAGAATGTGAACAATTGAAAATTGAACATCTATTGTGGGGAGTGGGGACCATTGGGGGGACTATATAAGTCGCATCACGCCGATCTCCTATTTTCATCAATCTCCCGTTTCGAACGTGACACAGTTCGCCGGTTGGCAACGAGAAGAGAGAAAAAATGGCCGATGAAGGACAAGTCATTAGCTGTCACACTGTTGAATCCTGGAAGGAGCAGCTTGAGAAGGGTAACGAATCCAAAAAACTGGTATTTTAGTTACTCCTCTCTTCACCTTTTTCCGTTCTCTCTTGTTTCCTTCTTTTCGCCTGTGTTTTTTCTCCTAATATGTTCCTCCAAACCTCTTTTCTCACTGACGACGATGATATATATGTGATTTTCGTATTCGAGTTTGGCTGTATTGATGTTGGGAAACTTATTGGCAGCCAAGTTAGGGTTTCTGGGATTACTGCTTTCTGATCAAATTTATTGTTTCCGGGCGGTATATTTTCGATAGAAACTAGGAAGAACATGTATCGCTAGGAGGTGAAGGTTACATTTTTGCGTGTATACAGATAAATCATCAATTTTCCATCCTCCTAGTTCCGTCACTGTTTATTTTTTTCCTGAAGTCGAACCCTGTTTGTCAGAACGATGCGCTTTATGATTTCCCTGAGGTCATACCTGCTAATTTGTGATTGTGGGTGAGTTTAAGGTTTACAAGAATAAGGTGCCTTTACTATTAATCGATGGGCTCAAACGTGGCCTAAAAGAGTTGGAAAGGAGGTGGTTTTTTAAACTGAGATCTGGTGTAAAATTGAAGTGAATCCTGATGGTTAGATTTCTGCTAAACTTATGCGAGTATATTTATCTCGTGGTACTGCCTCGAGCTGTTACTGGGAATTGTTTTTCCGTCTTTATGAATTTTTTCCACCTGAACAATATGGTCGCTACTTCAAATCTTGGGCATGAGTTTTCTACATATTCTTATGAGTGGCCTCCCATGCATATTTTAATTAATAAGTTGTCTTATTAGTTATTATAGAGAAAAGGTTGCGCTTGAATTTCACTGTAACGTGTTGGAGGCTTGTAATCAGAACCCTGGAATTTTGAGTGCCATATTATTTAGCTGTAAGCTTATAGCTGCTGAGCTAAGAATTGGTTCTGTTCACCGTCCTCTTCACATTTGCCTATGACCGTTACTTATTCATAATCACGAGGGTACCCTGTGCAGTTGTACCACTCAGGTTGAAGAGCTCAAGCTACACTTCTATTGACTCATTGATCAAATAAGAAACTGTCTATTCATGTCATCAGGAAATTTTATGCTTAGCTGCTTGTTTTTATTTTAAGTCGTTTATCGAAAAGCATGCCTTTGATTGACTTGATAAATCCGATGGTTCTTTGAATCCCTTGACAAGTGTGATTTTCTGACTTGTGCGCTTATCAAATTTGATAGATTGTGGTGGATTTCACTGCTTCTTGGTGCGGTCCATGCCGCTTCATTGCCCCAATTTTGGCAGAGATTGCCAAGAAGATGACCAATGTCACCTTTCTTAAGGTTGATGTGGATGAATTGAAGGTAATATAACCTTCTTTTTTTTTTTTTTCCTTCTCCTAGTGCGCTTTAGTTCTATTTTTCCATAACTTGCTAAGCGTTGACCTTGCTCTGAACAGTCTGTTTCTGAGGAATGGGGCATCGAGGCTATGCCAACCTTCCTGTTCCTGAAAGAAGGCAAGTTAGTGGATAAGGTTGTGGGTGCTAAGAAGGAGGAGCTGCAATTGACCATAGCGAAGCATGCAACTGCTGCTGCCTGAAGGGTGATGTGAAGTTTAAGAATAAATGTGCTTCAGCTGTGGTGTCAGTTTGCGTGATTTGGAATTGATGTTTAAGGTTATGAACGTATGTTTATGAACAATGTTAATGAAGTTGCTAGCATCCTTGTATTCTCTTGAAACGCTTTGGTTGATTTGATTGGCAATAATATATTTGATTATCAAAGAGCTTCAGTCATACAACTGGCCTGGGTAGATAAATAGCGTTTATCAAAGATGAACATGGATTTGTAATTTCCGCGATTTCCCGTGTTGCTCTGAATGATCATGAAGGTCAAAGCTTAACGATTGGTCCTACATGCTACCTTGTTTAAAAAATGATTAAAATTGAAACCAAAAAAAAAAAAGGAATGAATTCGGACAATGTAAATATTAACAGCGAAGAAGGCCTTGGAATGATCGGCGGGCATCCAAATGGCCACTTTTCTCTTACAAACAGACTTGGTTGTGATTGCCGTTAAGACTTGAACTTGGTGATTAACGGTTCCAATCCAACATCCCCCCCCCCCCCAAAAAAAAACCGAATTATTATTGAATGAATAAGTAATACTTAATAGCATGGATATGGATGCCATGTGTAATTTTCCATTTCATGCCCAACTAACTCCTTATTTTGCTGTGAACAGAAAATCTGTGGCATGTGTCGTGTTGGTTAATTCACTGTTCTCCTTTATTCGGGAACAGAATGCACATTCATACCATCTTTGCTCTGCAATCTCATCCTGTCACTGCTATTTTCATCATCACATTGCTTCCTCGCTCGAAACATGCCATTCAGGTTGGGCATTTTACGTTTGCTCTTATGACTTCTTTTTATATTCTAAACGTTTACTTTTATGACTTCTTTTTATATTCTAACATTTTTAAATTAAAATATAAATAAATTATTTTTGGCTATCAACTTAAAAATAATCTTGATTAAAATTAACAAAAGTAATTTTGGACTATCATACGATCTTTTTTAGATTTTGATTTTTCACCTCCTTAGCTGCTGATGTGCAGAATATCAAAGCTGAACGATTTAATTTTTTTTATTTAAAAAATGTTTTTTTCCCCCAATCCTATGATGGAGCTGAAATAATGTTTTTTAGTTTGATTGGTTTCCTCACTGACAGTGAAGGCCGTGGAATGATACGTCTGAATCCAAATGGCCGCTTTGCCCTTGCGAACACTATTTGTTGAACGCGATCGCGAACAGACACTTGAACTTGATCATCCATAGTGCCGATATTACTACTCCCCATTACGGACCTAAATTACTGGTACTTTTGAATATTGAATTATTAGATAATTGCATCCATGGGATTATTGCAACTTTTTTCTCCACGTAAAAAAAATCTATTGGCACAATAATAAATTTATAACCGACATTATATATCGGCCATACCTCTTGTATGGATCATGTCGGCCCATCCCACATCAGATCGAAAGACAAGGTTCGCCATCACACAAAGGGCGAGACCACCACATCGTGTTTGAATTACATGACAATGAAATTGAGACCAAAATTTATAATTTATTTTTCCTCCAATTCAACCACCGACAGGCTAGCAGAAGCACCGTTTTATCTCTTTCGCCTCTACGAGGAGGTTCTCTCAGTTCTCTGAATCCGATTTAGTAGACTTTGGAGTATGTGCTGTTCTCTTTACTAGGGATATTTTCCAAGGATTTCCACCTAACTCTTCAAATATTACTATCAAATTCTTCGTTGCCTTCAACCACGACCTCGGAACGTGGTACCTGTGAATTTCCAAACACACGTTGGTAACTTTTTTTTTTTTTGTGGTCAAAACACAAGTTGGTAACTTAAACCTATAAATCCTTCCCCAGTTCAAATTAAAATAGGTGCATAAGTATAAACTTAGTACCATCGTTGTGTGGGTTGCCCACAACCAAGCTGGCATTTAACGGGTCGGAATGTGTTTTCGTAGCTACAGGTATTGCAGTTACCCTTCGCATAAGCCGTCCAATATCTTCCTATGCTTTGCCCGTTGATCCATACTTGACCCTTTCCCATACTGGACAAGTCCAAAGCCAATGGTTCGTTCCCCACAGGCGCATTGAAATATGCCTAACAAGTTTCAAGTTTGCAGCAACATTTTAATTACTAACCACAGGCTATATATTAGATTTGACCTCTTTGTATCTCACAAGTCAGCCAGTTGTAGTTCGTAGTCTTACCTTGTGCCATTTCAAATGCTGACGTGTTTGGGTGGCCAGTGAATCTTGGACCCATTCAACGGATGAGATTCCGTCGGGAGACGCCAAGTTCGTTGACTCTCCCTTTAGCCCAACCTGTTCAAGAAAATAGCGTCGTTAAAGTAATTATTGTTAATTAATGCCATATTTGCGGAATGTATTGGCGTGTATAGGACCTGATAAGACCATTTCTGCCGCGTTAAGTCTTTGTTTTCCTTGTCAAGACCGTGCAGCATTACTGGACCGGTGATCCCTGTCTTCCATGTTTCAAAATGCAGGCCAACATTCTTCAAGCAAAGAGGGAACAGAAATAAGATCATTAACTCCACATGGCAAGTCTACAAGGATACGGCCAGGTTCAATCTGGGTTAATCAAGAAAGGCACTAACCGGCAATCCCACGGCTACGCTGAGAAGAGCAATTTTATTAGTTCCAGCATGAAGGTTGATGGGTGCATTAAACGTGCAACGTCTCTGTTCTCTCGTTCCAAAAGCCGACCCTGGAAAACAATTGTTTCGCCGCTTCATATCTTTTTTGAACTTCTTATGCATAAATAACTATTCAGTCTATCTGCATAGTGCTTACCGATAAACTGCCCATTCACAAACACGTGAACAGCATGACCAGCAGACTGTACGCTAATGCTGGGTCTGTGTCCTCCTTTAAGAAATGATTCTGATGAACTTATGTCAACGCTGTGGCATCCAAGTTAAAAAAAAAAAAAAAAAAAACTCTATGATTATCATGAACTTTTTACCATTAGATGGGAATTCAAGTAAACTAAGCAAAAAGGACGAATGTTAAAAGAGCTTTTTACGCAAGCTGAATAAAGAAAAAGTCTGTGGTTTGAAAGTCAAGAAGTCAACAGGTGACTCACCTGGTTGTGTACCATAGATAGTCGCTTCTATCTCTAGTAACGTCTATCTGATCCAGGAGTCCAGCAGATACCATACTTGTACCTGAACCATCCGCCGGAGAAGATAGATCCTCATCGTAGGTCTCCCATGAGAAGAACTTAGAATTGGTAGGCAACATTTTTATCTGTGACGTTTGAACTCTCACCTTCATGAAGACAGGACAATCAAGTCAATAACTTGATGGAACTAAGAATAAAAATCCACCAAGACAATATGAGATATGCTCACTCTTGCTGTGTTAAATACATCAGTTCTACAGTCAGGGAGGATGCTTATGGACCAAGGTGGCAAATCATAGCGTCTGTTATTGAACATTACCCTGGCAGCTGAGTTTGCATCATAGTTTGCAAGAAAAGCTGCACATGTTCTTCCTGAAGAGAACAAATGCGCCTGCAAAATTAGCCAAGGGATGGTTATTCACCGTGAAGGTTTGTTTAGCATCATCATGATTTTTGCAACTACAGGAGTCTTCTACTTTATGACAACTGACCTGCTGGAACCTTCCTAAAGATGTAACAGTTGGATCAGAAGAAACCAGAGCATGTTCGCATCGCTTAATAGCTTGATGAAGATCCTTCAAATGAGTGTATTTAGGTTGTCTTGTTAGACCTAATCACAGCACAGAGATCAATTGAGGACACAAACAATGTGGAATGTATTATGTAGCATTGAACTATCTCTAAGGTTGACACAACAGGTGAAAACTGAATTCAGCACTCAACTTGATATGTGTTTGGAAGACCCAGATGGAACAGCAATCAATTTGACTCGGGCAATTAAGATCAAAACGATGTAACAGTAGATAGGCTTTTAGTTTGTTGCCATTTCAAAAATTAAGAACAACTAGAGTTGAAAATTATCTCACCGTATTCATCGATGGGAGCATCATAGTCGTAGCTGGTGGTGATGAATGGACCTCCAGCTGAGCGCCCAAAGTTAGTTCCTCCGTGGTACTGCCATTTATTTAGTAATTATAATCCACAAGGGAAGTCAGAATTTCAAAAACAACGTAAAGTACGAGTGTCTAAATTAATTAAGTGCTATTATATAGAAGGAGACCAACCATGTAGTAATTTACGAATGAACCACCCTTTTGTATGAAACGCGCAACGGCAAATGCTAGATCTTGAACTGGTCGCTGGTGAATTGGACCCCCAAATTCTGTAAACCTTCATAATGAAGCGAAAATACTAAGAATTGGACCACCTAATTCTGCAACGAGGTTCAAAGTTAGTAATCTATAACTTACCAGCCACTCCAAGCCTCGGTCCAGAGGCTAGGCTTGTAGGGTTTATTTGGAGAGAATTCATCGCAGTAAAAGCCATTACATGTATTTATCTGTTGTGAAAAATCGGATGAATCATGTAGAGGTTCAATATTAAACAAAATCTACGTTAAAGCAAGTAAATTCTGTCAAGTAACAACACAATTGAGGCAAGAGAATGAGATTGCTGACCACAGGATCTGGAGCGTCGTCTTCCTTGCACATCACCCATGGGACTCCTGTACCCAATCCAGCAGCCATATGTGCAGCCCAATTTACATATGCGTGACCAGCAGCACCAAGTGCCCTACTCTCTGGTCCATACTCGTTCTCAATCTAGCACACAATTACAAGGTGAAGTACGAGATAATCTAGCGAACACCGAGATTTCAGTCAGCAACATGTTGCATTATGACATGCTTTGCTAGGAATTGCATACCTGAGAGAGAATGATTGGACCACCCTGAGATTGAAAAAGCTTTTCATTCTTCATCATCTGCACAATCTTCTGGGTGAATCCTTGCATTGCGGCCTACGAATGAAAACAGGCTGTGTCAATTTCATCGTTACTCTTTGTCTAGTTACGCAATTCAAGCAGATAGAAGTGAAAGACGAAACCTTGAAAGGTCCATTGTTCGTCCTGAAGCTCATGCCAGGAGCATACTTAAGCCAAACAGGGAATCCTCTGTTCCAGATAAATCAATCATATTCAAGAGAAGCATTAATGCCGGGAAAAAAAATAAAAAACTAAGCAGAATAGTTCATTCGGATTTAAGTTTTACCCAAAGTTCCACTCGGCGCATACATAAGGCCCGATGCGAAGATGAACATAGAGCCCCACTTTCTGCACAGTCTTAATGAACCGTACCAGATCGTACCTCCCTTCAAAATTGTACTGAACACACACCCCGACACAACGATAAGAAATAGTAGTGGAAAAAAAGAAAACAAAATTATAAATCGAGATCCAGAAAGGTACCTTGCCAGGAGAGGGTTCATGGACATCCCAGAAAACATAAGTGTCAATGACATCGAGGCCTCCATGTCTGGCCTTCCGAATAAGATCTTCCCACATCTACAGTACCACACATTTCAAACGAGCAGCAAAAAATCAACATAATGTATCGCAAATTTAGAGGGAATAAGAAAAAACGAAGCCATACTTCAGGGGTGCTTCTGGGATAGTGAATGGATCCGGAAATGAGGATTCTTCTTTGGCCATTGATGATAATAGCCTTTCTATCGTAAGTGACTGTGCAGTGTGCGAGCTCAGAACTCACAAGACAGACCGTCAAGCAAAACAGCAGCAGCCTGGAGACCGAGTTAGTTTCCATGACTTCGAAAGAAATTGTGAAAAACGAAAGCTAAGAGAGGAGCAATGTATTCTTAGTTCTTCTGATCTGTGACTCTGAAGACTAACAGCATTGTGATTTGCGGGAGCCACCGATTCAACTACCAGTATTAGCTTCTGCTGTGCTGTCACTGGGTTTCCCGCATCTCCAGCTTTCGTTAGATGGCTACACTATTAATTATTTTTAGTCTGTTTCTGGAAAGCACAGTTCTATTTATTGAAGCCACTTTTTTAATTTTGGATGCATTGGTCAGTTCCTGGTTCACATCAAAAGAACTGCTTTTTTGAATGTAAAAAAAAACTTTCTTGTTTCAAAGTTTCAACTTCGATTTACATTTTCAAGTTTCAAACGGGATGAAGAGTACGATCACTATGCTGAGTTGGTGTCTTGGTGACAATACGTGACATGAATTTCAAATGTCTTGTCTATATTTTACTCACGACTCCGGAGTTTAGCGTTGCAATACCGAAATAAGTACACTTTCGTCTGATACACGGTCATTTAAAACGTTCAGGCAAAATACAAGTAAATAAAAATGAAGGCAGGCATTAAAATGACAGAAAGATTAAAATGAAATGACATTCCCATGGAGCAACAGCTAAGACATATACCCCATTGAACACTTTTCTCTGGGGGCATGTGCGTTGGCCCTGGAAGTGGATGACAACAATACCAAGCAAATGTATAATTCCCATGATGAGTAAGTTTGGTGTTGTCTCCGTGTCTGTCGTATATGCCTTTTGTTATGGTATAAGACCCTTGCCTCCATGTGATGTTACATTTATCTTCGCTATTTTTCTCTTTTTTTTAACCCTTCATTTTTTTCTCGGAAACAAATATCTGCCTGGATATACGGATATTAATTAAGTAATCATTAGCCTTATCAATTAACATGCTGAGGGGAAAAAAAAAAGTCCCTAAAGCAATTTACATCGAGCATAGCTTGCAAGTCACTCCATTCCGTTTTATATTTTCTTGGCTTCCTGTTATGTTTGCCTTGTGCACTTTAGTTTGACACCAGCCTTTCACCATCACATCTTCGAGAATTTTAGCCACTTAATTGATATAGGTTTGAAAAACCGTTATTTTCAAGATTTTAACGTTTGTCATTTTTAAGATGCTAACAAAACACAAATTGATGATGGACATGTGTTCTCAGGACTCAGTAGTATTGTAGTTTAACTCCATGCGTGCAATTTTCTTGGACCCATCGAGTATAAAAACTCGGAAAAATTCAAAAGAAAAAACAGTGCAGACACAGGATTAGGACTTTAGTAAGAAAAGTTGCATGCAATTATGACATCAAGTCTTGACTTTCGATTCAGTCCAAAATTAAGAGATGGCTTAATAGTCACGACGGTGTGTCGGTGGGGGTTTTTTTTTTTGGGGGGGGGGGGGATGGGGACTTAGCATATCTGGTTTTTAGTTTTTTTAACTGAAGCGCGTACAAGGAAGATGATAGTTTACATCACAAAAAAAAAAAAAAGAAAGAAAGAAAGAAAGAAGAAGAAGAAGAAGAGTGCAGACATATTGGTTAAATTGTACAAATATAAATAGACTAAGACGACATGAGAAATCTTACATCAGATAAAGTTAGATTTAATTATTAATATATAATAAAAAAAATAGCACATAAATTTAAGTTTTAAGGTTTTGAATTAAAATGTGTTATCCTTTCATTGCTTTTGATCGTTTCTCCTCTCCCTCCGTTACTGAGCGATTGCTGTCAATTTCTAACAAATGGTATTTGATATGGAAGTTTTGTGTACTCACACTTGATATGGAAAGTTTTATATCAAATAAAGTTTGACTTAATAACTAACATATAATAAAAAAAATTTATAAACTTAATTATTAAGATTTTGAGTTAAGATGTGACATTTTTCAATTATTATTGTCCGTCTCTCATCCCCTCTTTCCAAGCAGTTGCTCCTCATTTTAACAAGTGGTGTCAGGTTTTGCTGACTTATAAGCTCATTATTGCAGGTTAATAGTTAGTAAACTTAGGATGCCTTTAGCGTGTGTGAATTTCCAATTTCAATATTATAATTGTTAATGATGAGCCTCCCCTTTTCATATTTGATATTTCTTCTCTCCTCCTTGCCTAACCACATGGTCTTGCTTCACTTCACAGTTATAACTTATTAGCGTCGGTGCTCAGTGACCCTCCCCACCTTCTGCTTTATCATCCATTCATTCATTTTTCTTTGATTCTCTCTGAGTCGTTTTAAATGTCAAGTAGACTCCCTTCAACGTGTGCTCTCATTGTAAATGGAAAATTGTCCTTTTCAGTAGCTATTATTATTTTTAAAAATGTAAATATTTGTGTTCTTTTTGTTTCTAGCTTGCTAACCAACATGTATTTTTTTATGTCAGATTGCGTATTATTGAAGCGGCAATTTTTCTCTTGGCAGGGTTTCACGCACAAGCTTGTCGTTGGGCTTGGTAGTCTTTCATGGGCCATGTTGGGCTTCGTGCTTTTTAGGAGTTGGCTATGTTACTGGGCCTTGAATTCAAACAATGATGGGCATGGTCTTGTGATGGCCCAGAACCAAGACTAGATCAAATTATCCCAGAGCTATGGGTTCCATGGTCCCGTTAAAAATGCAGGTGCCCAGGTGGCGTGGCGTTTAAGAATGGTATGTCTACCTTTTTTTTTTTTTTTTGAATAAATACTGGGTAATCTCCATTCAAACGAAAGAAACAGGGACAAAAAGGCGGAACAAGAATAAGAACCCAAACGAGAAAACAAGACCAGAGACCGCACAAAACTATTCTAATAGGTGTGTGTCCACCTTTACAATTTTATTTGGGCCAACCAATTTGAGATTGAAGAAATTCGCTTTTAATCCGTTTTTTCAGAATAAAAAACACTATGTGTTGTTGTTTTTTTTTTTCCCTAAGGGAGATTATTCTACTTTAGTTACGTAGACGCAAAAGCAAAATATTGCGATCTGGATGGAATAAGACAATCACAGTTACCAGTTTCTTAACGCTGGTCTCTTCACTCTCTCTCTCGGTTTTTTTTAAGTTTTTTTTTTTTTACTTCAATGCCAAGAAAAATTGGTTTCCTCATTTTTTTGGTCCTGGATATCGAGCAACTTTCAGTGTGCCGTTGTCCTGACTCACAGTGATTAATCAAATATTTTCCGCTCGAGTTGGAACTGTGACAGATGTGGGACATGGTCGTACGGATGAATTGATCCGTTGGGTATTGTGGGCTCTATTCCTGGATTTTACACCGTAAATGAAAGGCTATTGATTTTTTTTTTTTGTCTGGATATTGTAATTAAAATGTAAAATTCTCACTTATTTACTTAAAAAAAATGTTATCGAAATAATTAAACTCTTGGTTGCTCAAATTTACTTATTGATTCGATCCCAAAAAAAAAAATTAAAAGATGCTTGTGAGTAACGTGACTAATTCTTTGACATTTAAATTGAAGATATATAATTTTAGGCACATATGCGGTGTAATTGTGCATGATTTTCAAATTTCAGGAATTTGATTGATAAAAACAAAATTTTATAGGATAAAATAATAATTGAAACAAACTTGAGTAATGAATATCAACGCGGTTTTGATGTAATATATATTTTTCATCAAATCATAATATTTACATAAACGATGCTACTCATTTTTAAAATTTCATATAATACATTGAGTCCGCGTAATTTCATATGAACAACAAACAGATACGACAGGTGTCCACGTCGGACTCATACTTTATTTTCCACGCTCCTTGATCACAATATTAAATAACGCACTAGTACAAAAGCGAGATGTGGGATCGCATATATGAAGAGCGTTTCCATCTTACCCCAAAAAAAAAAAAAAATTCTTTCACACATGTGATCAGCACGAGAAGGTATATACGGGAGCCTCTTGAAAACGCTCAAGTCTCCCCGACGCCTATTTTTATATTAGTGACAGAAATCTAAATCTCTATACAGGGTCAAACTCACAGTGCCAGACACATAAATTCACACTATCCATATATATATATATATATATTGCCAATTCACACTATCCATTATCCATTTCTCCTGCCGAAAAAGCAGTGCATGCACTGTTTTCAAGCTTGATCAGGTACCAGTAGTACCAATTATCTGAACTAAAAACATGTACATCCCTGGCACGTACATTAAGACAAACTGAAAATGCTTAAATCAAGAGATTCGATCGTCAGCATTCATTAAAACAATAATCTAGCTTCTTTACGTGGAGTATTTATAATAACCTCCCTTATTATTCACTCATTGATTCCCCTAGCTTGAAGGATCTTCAGGAGCGAGAAAAGTTGAAGCAATGCGCAATATTTCTTTGCTTTTGTTGAGACCAAATGGGTAAGGAGCATTTGGCAGCACATAGGCTCATCAACTAATATTAGGGTCATTATTTCCAACCACACGCAACCATATTTGCATATCTTAATGAATTGAGTGCGTAAATTGCAGTTGAGCACTACCACCTCCCATCATTGTTCTTTTTCCCTTTTAAGACAAAGACTCGTCTCATACAACTCTTACCATGTTCTCTCCAAAATTAGGCAGCTTGCCCACTAAAGTTTTGCAACTCAATAAATCACATCAACCTCACTGTACTTCACATAATCAAGCAATCAATAATGTTGAAAGACAGCAAGCTAAACTCCTCTACAAAGTGTAGACCTAATTAATTTAGTCAATCATAATTATATGGTAAATACCAGAAATGACAATGGATTCAGGCATAGTTAACTATAATCACTCATGCAAATCACTTTAATTAGTCCATGACCAAGCAGAGTTTATCAGCAGCTGAAGAAGTACTGTGTCTCCATCATTCAAATCACACATAATATTCATGACACCAGACCAGCCATGATAATGCAGTTCTCACACACACACACACTCGTATTGTCAATGGCAAGCACAAGACAACAAACCTTGTCTGTTTCTCAAGTGCGATCAAATTCGTCATATTGACTCCTAGCTCGCATTTTTGCGAGCACGTGACGTACGTAACCCTCGCTATGAAAATCAGATGAGTTCAGCGATTCATTTCATAAACAGCTATGTGATTTAACCCTTTTCAGCTTGTTTGTTTCGGTACCTGACGTGGCCCAAGCTGCCATGCTTGATCAAACACGGTAACCCACCGATCCATCACTTTATAATCTATATAATAAAGACAATATTAACTGATGTTTAGATCACAGGGTGACAGTGGATACCCAAGCCAGCACTTTCTATATAAGCAACATTTCATTTTTCCCTCGATCACTTTCAATATCTTTTGTACCATTCATTAACGAACTTTTAAGTATGATCAAAGTCACAGGTCTTAAGTTATTATGGATCAATGACAACAATGACACTTGGAAGTTGGAAACTGAGCTGTAAATTTAATGAAAATCGCAAAAGGAAAGCAGTTTCTATATATTCGGCTGCACTATATAATCTGTTTTTTCTTACTAAAGCCTACGCGGCCGGAATATATATCGATCTTGAGTCACCAGTCACTAGCTGGGGGACAATAATAGAAAAAGGCAGGCTTGTATACGTAACATAATATGTTTTAGTCTTAACTCTTAAGGCCTAATAAGCTCATTAGAGAAAAAGTAGAAATTAGATAAGTGTTGGAGAATCTGATAGTGAGGAATATATAACTGGTTTCAACTGAAGAAAAAGAAAGCTGATTTTCTCTTGTACTTTGGAGCCTTGCTACGTTTGTTTCACTTGCTTGCTAGCTAGCTGCTTTTGATTTGAGTGGCTCCGTTACTAAAGAACGTACCTTTTTCCTTGTCGTTTTGCAATGAGAGAGAAAAGCTTAGTCACTAAAAAATGGCTTCTAACTCCAAAAAGGCCATCTTCTCAAAAACGCAGAAAAGATAAGTTTTAGCTAGAAGGAGAAAATTAAACGATTTATCATCAAATAATAAACCCTCCCGCCTAACCCTATCTTCATGCGTAGTTGATTCGTCTCGTCATCGTTTGCTCATTTCGGTGTAAATACTCCATCACCTCCCAAAAATTGAAAAGAAATACGCTTTGCCTTCACAGACGCTAGCTATACCTATGTATATGTACTCTCTGTATCCTTAATTAGAAATTATCTTCATCATTGCATTTTCATATATCATTTCATGCAAGATGCTATTGCCACGAACTTAATAATTGATATCCAAAAATGAAAAAGGAAAAAAAAGTACTGTTTGATATATTTATCTTTTTTAGAAAAAAGGGCAGAATAATATACGATGAGCTCCTTCCAATGCTAAAAGGTCACAAGATCTTCAAGTGATCAGATTTCAAGACGTATAGAATTTAGTATTTGACCCTTTATTTTTGACCGAAGAAAACCCAAAGTTTTTTTTTCCCCTTTTTACTTATATTTTGCACAGTACAGTGTGAAGAGAGATAATGAGAGATAAATATAGTGTGGTTGATAACAAATGAACCCAATATCGTCCACAATATAATGAACCCTATGTGGTAGCTAGAATAAATATGAATGATGAGTAGTAGCTTTCTCAGAAACTGTTTACCATGAAAACACTATGATAGGAACAGATGCAGAAATAAAGTTAATGTGTACAACATTAGGAGATTTGCTGGTTGAATATATATATTTGATATGGACCAATACTTAATTACGTATCTTGCGTGCATTAATCGGACAGAAGGGAAAGAAAAGGGCGGGTATCTAAGCTAGCTAGCTATTTTGTACTATTTTCTAGAAAGAGACGGAGTCCGAGTCCATTCATGAATGAATAAAACCATATTCCTCTTTTAACGTGCAACTGGTTAATAGCTGCAGCTGCTGTTTTTTTTTTTTTTAATCTCACTTGAAACCCCAGAATCAGAAATAATAAAAAAAGAATTCTTAAATGTTTAAAACGCCACTGAAAGTTTAAAGTATTGAATTAAAATTAAAATTATCAAAGAGATGATAAAATTATCCTTATTAAAATTTTTCAATACAATTTGTCCGCGTTCTTATTATATATTGTTTATTATTTTGTTATCTTACTTTATTTATTCATTTTAACACTTTCTCTTGAATTAATTTTTATTGTTGTTTTCATGTTAGTATGACTTATTTGTGTCCTTGCTGTATATAATTTGTTACTCTTCAAATTATTATTTATTATCTTATTTCATTTGTTAATTACAATACTCGCACTTAAATTGATTTCAAGCTTTGCTTTCATGTTAGAATTGTTTGTTTGTGTCTCTCTATTGTATGCGGTTCATTATCTTTTAGACTATTATTTATTGCCCTACTTCAATTATTCATTACAACATTTTTACTTAAATTAATTCCAAGTGTTGCTTTGGTGCTGGCATGACTTGTTTATATTCATACTGTATGTTGTTCATTACACTTGAAACTAATATTCATTATCTTAATTCACTTATTTATAACCTTAAGTATTTATAGTTTGTTTTTTTTTGTTAAATTTCTTTTTTCTTTTAATGGAGATAATTTTATCATTTCTCAATGAATTTGAATTTCAACACAATTTCTTGAACTTGTAATGAAATTTTAAAAATTTAGGAATTATCTTTTTTACTATCTTTAGTTCAATAGTCTTCAGTAAAATTCTCTCTCTCTGTTTTTTTTTAATATGTTATAAATATAAAGTACCTAATAGACAACGAGGCATTTTTGGGCAATGGTAAATCTCATCACCGACGACCGAAATAATACATTCACACGATGATATATAAGCATGTAAATTCTGAAATTTACTACTATCATGCGTCATGATGATATACATGAATGTTCGTTCAAAGTAATCATTTAAAAAAAACAAATTTTAAGTAAGAACACATTCATAATATAAATATTGATCGGTGCATAGAAAAAAGAAAAGGAAAAGAAAATATGATTTTAAGTAATACGGTTTTCACAGTTACTTCATATAATTTTAATTAGTTAAAAATTAATACAGTTTAAACTTGATTAAGAAAATTATTGCATAATAAACTGGACTTGGAGGAATATATAGAGGAAATTAATCGGGAACATCATGAGTCCAGATTAATCAGCAACAAATTAAACCAGCTTGAATTAAAAGTATGCATATATAATACACAATGGAATTACACAAATGTGTTTAGAAGAGCTATCCACTGTTAACTTTTGTTTGTGGCGTGCCACAAATATGATGGGCACGGCCGTGTGTGTTAGGCATTAGGAAGTGATTACAGTAAATCCAGTCGTGAATAGTATTAATCAACGCGAGCAAAACGGTGCATCATAATCCAAGTGTATGAGTCTTATTCTTTTTTTCCCCTTTTCTGGAAATTGGGGGAACACAATATTATTCAGTGATAATGACGGTATGAAATTGCGTGCGGAACAACAGAAGAAGATAGAAAAAGAATTTAAATGAGAAATCTATATACCGGAAAAAGAGTTAACAATTATTGAACCGATCAATGAACTGATTTAAATATTAATAGTCAAGATTGTAATTAATAAACAGTGATCCGAACGATACTAAATAAAATATTTTACTCAATCGGTTATGATATTGATTCAACCATTTATCAATGCAATTAGTTGAACTGAGAACAGCGCGTTTATTAATATAACTGGCAGGAAACCATGAGCTATATAAGATTATAAGTTGCAAAGGAAAACATAAAACGGTGGTGGATGACCGTCGTCTCAGCAGGCTGGGCACCCATGTGAACCTTCCCTAGCTGCCGTCCCCACTCTGATCCTCCGTATCTATGCCTGGACCCACCCCCAACAACACCTAGCTCTTCTTCAGTTTAATCCCTCTCTCTCCCTTTCCCCATGTTCTTCATTCTCTTAATTACCCTCCTTCCCAATTCATTCTACTTCTACTCTCTTTCCTCTACTTTATTACTCTTCATCAAGATTCATGTTACCATTGTTTTAGTCGATAGTTAATTTTTAACTATTACTGTATTTGAACCCTACAACATCTTGAATTTTTTAAAGGGAAAAGGTGACATGCAATGAGGAATTCAACCATATAAAGGAGATGGAGTTCGCTTTATTCTTGAACCTTTTCGTTCTTGTTCCCCCCCCCCCCTTACTATAACTCGAAACACACACACACACACACACACACTCTATGCAATTTTTAATATGATTCGGTAACAAATTTTTTACTTGAACTCTGGGATGGTGACATCTTTATCGAAAAGTAATCTAAAGAGCCAACAACTGTACTACTGCTCCACATTCGGGCACGTGTCTCCTCCATCGTGTCACGTGAACATCCACGTGCCTTTTAAGAGCCTCGCCTCTCCACACTCCAGAACTCATCAGCTCGTACTCGAGCTGCTTGCGTCCTATAAATTTAGAACCACCTCCTTCCTTGTATCCTGAGCAAAAAACACAGTAGAGCGATGACATGAGAATTCTCCTCCTCATGATCATAGCCTCTGAATTTAAAGATCAAATCCCTGCTTTATTTTTGTTCCTGCGATATACTAGGTACCTGAACCCGAGTAAAGAAAGCCTTACCCCTTACGTACACTGTCTATTGTGCAATACTTCATAATTCCATAAACCCATCACAACACCCCCCCCCCAAAAAAAAAAAAACAAAGAAACAAAGAAAGCAGCAGAAAGAAGAGAATCTTGGTGGAGTGTTGTGTATTAAAAGTGATGTAAAGGGCAATCCGAGCTTACGTTAGTTCACAACTCCCCACAACGCTGCTCCAAGATTTTGTTCTCTGCGCTTCCCGGTGTTCCCGTGATCATCGCCGGTGGGGCTCTATTCTTATATATCCTTCACCACCATTACCACCCTAATCCATACACCTTCCTGGCCTCTAACTAAGATCCTGAAAGAACACTCGGTCACGATTAACCTTTCTCAGTTTTAGAAAATTGAGCATGAAAAACCAAATGGGAAGTGCTGCCAAGCTTGTATTGGCATTGAGCATATGTGGTTTAACAGTAACAGTTGGACTGACAGCGATGCCCGTGGAGCTGGGATGCCTGGGAATAAAGGGTGATGTGACGGTGGATGAATGGGAGGTGAAAAGAGCTTCGGTGGATTTCGGGATGATGAAGAGAGCGGAGCCGCTGGCGGTATTGCACCCTGCTTCGGCGGAGGACGTGGCCACTGTGGTTCGAGAGGCGTACGAGCTGGGGAAGGGGTTGAGGGTGTCGGCGAGAGGGGAGGGTCACTCCACGAACGGCCAGGCTCAGGCGGGGAAGGGGGTGGTCATAGATATGAGATCGAAGTCGAGTGTGAGGGTTTGGGAGAAGGAGAAGTATGTGGACGTGTGGGGCGGAGAGCTTTGGATTAAAGTACTCATGGAGACGTTGGAGTATGGGCTCGCCCCAAAGTCCTGGACCGATTACTTGTATTTGACTGTGGGGGGAACCCTCTCCAACGCCGGCATCAGCGGCCAGACCTTCCATCAAGGCCCTCAAATAGCCAACGTGCACCAGCTCGACGTTGTTACAGGTTCTTCCATACCCCTCTCTAAGCATTTTCACCTCTAACTCTACCTTTTATTACTCTTCTATTTGTCTTCTCCTCATATTTCCGGGAAGACTTCCCATTCCTAACAATCTGGTTTCGTGACAGGAAAGGGCGAGTTGTTGACATGCTCCGAGGATGTTAACACGGAGTTGTTCCATGCCGTTCTTGGCGGTCTTGGGCAGTTCGGAATCATCACTAGGGCCAGAATTGCTCTTGAACCTGCCCCTCATTGGGTCTCTCTCTCTCTCTCTCTCTCTCTCTCTCTCTCTCTCTCTCTGTGTACACTTTTTGTAAAGTAGCTAGGCCCAGTATTGTCGTACACCTGTACTGTTCATAGTTAACAAGCTTGTTGTGTTGACTTGTCGCAATTTGCCTGTCTCTCTCGAATTCTTTTAACGAACTGATATGTAGGCTTTACATTGCCGTGGAGATTTACCAAACGTTATTATGCTACTGCATCGTCGACACAGGTGCGTTGGATAAGGGTGCTGTACTCGGATTTTTCAGTGTTCACGAAAGACCAAGAGTTTCTGATCTCTCTGCATGGGAAACCAGCCAGTGAGAGATTTGACTACGTTGAGGGATTTGTGATAGTGGACGAAGGGCTTATTAACAATTGGAGATCTTCCTTCTTTTCACCGAGCAACCCAGTCACTCTCAGTTCTCTGAATGCTGATGGGGGTGTTTTGTACTGCTTGGAGATTACCAAAGGTTACGATGAAGGCAATGCACATACTGTTGATCAGGTAAAAGTAATATATATATATATATATATAGCTAATTAGTTTGCGTGTGCCTTCTATTATTAGAAAAATTCAGCTTTCTATTCTTGTTTGCTTAAATTCGCGTGCCTGATGTATATTACTAGACGCACGCGTGCTTTGGCAATTGGCTTGTGGCGAGTACGTAGGTGCGTTACTATGCTTTCTAGACAAAGTCTGCAATACTGCAAATACACTTTGTTGGGTAGCTAGAGCTAGCTAGAATCTACCTATGTGCTTGCCTTGCGAAATAGGACATTTGCAAGCTGTACTTGACTAACTTGTTTGTATCATTTTCTCGTGGTTATGTATTAAAAAACCGTAACTAGGACCTCTAATTAGTGGGGCTTCTTTGTCCGCCTTTGAGACTTTGGGCATGCATAATTGGTTCCAAATAGGAGGAAGAAAAGAAAATGGAACAAACAAACAAGAAAGAGAGAATTAGGTAAAATTAAGTTGTAAAGGTAAAATGAAGTTCAATATTAAATTACATACCGATTAGCTAACTTGTCTCCATCTTATCTCTTTTATTCTGTGATGTTCCTGTCCCTACAGAAAAATACGGCACTTCTATATCGTTCATCCCAGTAATCATATTTAATTAAGTCCTTTTGCTTTGAAAGAGTGAGTTCAAATATTTAATTTCTTATAATCAACTAATTAGTTGGTATATGTGATATATTGACTTTTTTATGGGTAATGGAAATTGAACCTTCTTATTTCACGGTTTTTACTCGATACTTGCACTCGGACAAATTATATATGCTACAGAAGCTACGTAATATAAACTATACAGAAGAAAACGACACTGACTCATGCGCCTAGTCTGGCATATCTCTGGATTCAATTGTGATGAGTAGTTAAAGTAATGAAATGAAGCTCACAGCATCCTGAGAAAAAGCAGGAGCTTCCTAAGAGCTAGGTTTAATTTCTTTTAAAATTGTAGCTTTTTCTGAACGTGCCGACGTACTTTTAAATAATAATAATAATTGTATATTGGATTCACAAGAAGGAGACGTGGGGGCTTATCTGTATTGCGCAGGAAATAGACGGTCTGTTGGAAAAGTTAGATTTTATAGAAACATCAGTGTTCACAACAGACGTAACATATGTGGATTTTCTGGACCGCGTACACAAGGCAGAGTTAAAGCTGAGGTCTAAGGGTTTGTGGGAGGTCCCTCATCCATGGCTCAACCTTTTCGTTCCCAAGTCAAGGATAGCTGACTTCGACAAGGGCGTGTTCAGGGGCATTCTTGGAAATACCACAAGCGGCCCCATCCTCATCTACCCCATGAACTCCCACAAGTAAGCTTCCAGATCCATGAAATCGTATTTAATTGCTAACTAACTCCTTATCACGCTTGCAGGGCCTTTATTTATTTCTGTATATACTCTATATGCTGATAGCGAGAGAGTGAGTGACACGCGCGCACAACATACAACCACTGCATGCATGCTTACTATTGCATATATGCACGCTCATATATACTATTATTCTTAACCATATACCATCTATACAATTTATACATTTAAAATATATAATTATAATCATAAATAAATAATGGGCATCTTATCTTATATTCTTTAAATTTTGTTCTATAGATGGAGTCCATCCTAACTAAATTTGACAATATAGAGGCATTAATGTTATTTATGACTTGTTAATTTTTGTAAGAGGGTTGTGAAATGAAAGGATGTTCGTGTGAAGTATATATTGAAGTGACAATTTTGTACGAGGAAAAGAGGGCGCTATGGGCTAAAGGCCCAGAAGCAGAGTGATGCTATGGGCAGACCAAGACAACTGAATTATTCATGGAAAAGAGGCGTGGCCCACATGCATACGTGGACCCACCGAACACAGCTGCATTGAGAATACCCTTTTTCTTTTTGAGGGGAAAAAATGTCTCTGATGAGCCGAAGCAAACAAAAATGGACGGTCGTGATCATCCAATTGGGAAGATCCTCCTGTCAGAAGATCTTCATCGGGGATCCACCGATGCAGATGTCTAGTTTTCCAAGTCTTCTTCCACCCCCAATACAGCCCTTTCTCACCAGAAATGCTACCTGCCCTATCATATTCGTTAGTTTATTAACAAAAACGAATAAAAATAATTAATTAATTTAGCAACACGTTTTTCCGGATAAACCTAAACTTTACTAGGCGCAATTTTGACTAGAGCTTGCTTCTGAAAACCATTAATTTGCAGGAACTGGGAATGAGAATGGTAAGCTTACTCGTGCACTTACATTTTTAGTTTTGTATTATAAGAAAAGAGAAATGGATAATATTGGTTTGGGTTTTTTTCGGGTGTAGGTGGGACCAGCGGAGCTCAGTGGTGACGCCAGAGGAGGAGGTGTTTTATCTGGTGGCATTTCTGAGATCAGCTGTGGGTAGCGAGACGGTGGAGTACCTAAACAAAGAGAACCGTGAAATTCTGAGATTCTGCGATGATAAGGGCATCAATGTGAAACAGTACCTTCCACATTACACAAAGCGACACGAGTGGAAGGACCACTTTGGGGACAAATGGGACCAATTTTATCAAAGGAAGATGCAATTCGATCCTGGCTTCATCTTGGCCACAGGCCAGCGTATTTTTGAGCCTTCCACTAGCATCTCCAACTTTGTGCAGAAAAGTTAAAAGGCAAGATTCAGTACAAGGATATGAGCGTGATTAGAAAGTAGTGCCGTTGTTGAGGAGTTGCTATCTGGGCAGAAGGTGGATGCAGCTAGCTTGCATTTTGTGCATATGACATGTCGTTTTGCAGTGTCCGTGATCCCGACCGCCCCTTCTGATTCGCTCTCCCTGTGTCCCTACAATGCAGCTCCTCGTGCTCTTGCTTCCAGTTCCTTTCACAATTTTTCACTACCTGTACCCTTTCCTTTCTAAGTTTTTCCCTCTTCTTTCCTATTTCATACTCCTTGTACATAGGATTCCGCATGAGCTAGTATAAGGGGCACTTAATGCTAGTCAATATTAACGCTAGTCCCTTTCTGCAATCCTGTCTCTTGGATTTCAAGTTTTTAACTTTTTCACCGACCAGTCCTGTTTCGTCTCCATAGCAAATCTATGTACATGGTTCAAGATATTTTAGATTAATTGGTAAGAGTAGCTCTTCAGCAACCTAAAACTAAAATGAACTAGAATGCAAAAATAATGATATCGCCACCATCAAAAACCTACATTTAATTTGCTGTATCCGACACGCTACAGAAACTAAAAGCCAAGTCAAGATGGTTATCAAATTACCAAGCCTTCCCCGGTATTGGGGAGCTGAGAAGCATATTATATGATCTTCCACTCCTCATGGCTTGACCTAAAACTGGAACATAAGAAAGATTCAACAAAATGAGTCAGTATATTTACAGGCAACAGATGAAAAAGGCTCGCTAATACAACTGCCAGATCCATGTTCACAATAAGCCTCAGCAAAATCCAAAGCCCCTATCCAATGACGAAAGGCCAGGGAAGATCAGGTACAAAATATAATGACGATCTTTTTTAGTACTTTTTTTTTTTTTCCAATCGACAATGGAGATGACATACAAGAAGAGCATTTTCTCCTCTAGAATGCTCCAACAGCCCAATCCGCCGCTACCCAGACTGTAGATTTGCAGACATTTTGTTATTCTATTGGCGAGAGAGAATGATTAGAACTTTGATGAGCCAATGCAACAATATTCTTCGACAACAAATGCAGCAACCAGTATTCTTCCTATAATCCGCAATAGTGCCCCAACAGGAAACCATTTCTCTAGACATTAAAGTAATCCCACTTTTCTGTTCATTAGGAACTATAATAGTCATTAGGCTTAAGAAAATGAATGAATTCAACACAATGACATTAATGAAACCATAATTTTTAACTTACATGAGTACTCTGCTTTACTTTGAGCCATCTTCCACTTCCAATTGCTTCCCAAATTTTTTTAATGCAAGAGAATATACAGTTTTTCTACTCGCTGACGTTCCATCAGCTACCAACTTGACGGCCTAAATACACATCGGCACACAGATTACAATTTCATTGAGATAAAGAGTGGCTACTTGGTAACACGAGTGTGTGAATTAGTTTACTCTTGGGCTCTAACATGATTATAGTTTAAATTCAGTAGAAATAATATCAATACTTTAAACATTTTTTGTCCATGCAATACTTTAAACTTTTAATGGTTGATTAAATTGATAGATTTAGCTCTGGATTTCATAATGTTAGTGCTTTGCAGATGTGGGCAGGGGAAATATCAAGTAAACAAAATAAATCAGGAAGCTCTTTAGTATTTTTGCCTATTATACGGACACTAATTTTCTCTCTTTCCCATCATCTTTTAAGACATAAGAACTTCTAACAACTAATAATATAAGGCATCCCTGAACCACAGATTTGACTGTCATATTCCTCAGTTTGATTTGTTCAGTATGGACAACCATATCCATAATTAGATTTGGATAAAAACTTCCATATAAATTCAATTTGACTATACCCAGCTTTAGCAGCTAAAAGGGTAGATCCAAAAATTGCATTGCCTAGATAAAAAGCAAACTGTTACCATGGAAAGACTCTCGCCTTGTGAAATTAAATCTCTCATTTCATTCTCAAGCTGAATCTCTGATGGTGGTTCAACTTTAGACTTTGTGCGCCCTTCAATCAATATGGTAAGTTCTCCCTTTGGTTGATGCAATGAAAATGCTTTCTTGGCTTCACCAAGAGCACCACGCCAAAACTACAAAATCATTATCTTGTATATCAGCCAAAAAAGGATCGTGTGCAAACAATATATAAAGCAAATCAAATGAACACTCTTTTAAGAAAATTCAGAAAAACCATATGGCATGCTCATGGGGTGCATAATTAAGATTCCTCATCAAGAGGAGAAAAAGAAGAGACAAACAACAACACATCCATAGCCTTTTTTATCTCTTAGATAATACAAAATATATATATATATATATATATATATATAATAAGACACCATCAATCCATCGTGCATAAAGTGGATAAGGTCAAAATGAGAACCATAGCTTATAATCCTTCTAATTGACTATTGCAGTGTTGTGGATCATCTGAAGAGTTAAAGATAACGAGGAACCAATAGTCTTTGCACATGTTACAATGATTAAAATACAAAATGATTGCAGAATCAACTGCTCAAAATAGCCATTATAAGTAAGACAATCAATTCAAAGTCATGTCACCATGAATTTGGATTACTGAATAAGTCTTTTAGAGAATAAATGCTACAGATATAAATGATAAACATACCTCTTCATGTAACTTGGTCATCTCCCGAGCAATAACACATTGCCTACAATACCGTCAATGGACTAGTCAAAACTAAACCATAACTCAGTACTGTTTAATTATACCATGTCTTTCTACTACTCTAAAATGACCAAAAGAAATGCTCCTACCTAAGAGAAGATAAAACAAAGCAAAATGTAACAAAATTTCCAAAGCAATAACATATGGCCTGCTACATAACAAAAGAAATGTAATTCGCTGAGCCAAAACCAACCATAACTTGCTATTTCTCACTATTACATGTCTTTCTACTGCTCCTCCATAATTACTTACACAGGCATTGAGCATAAAAAATTAGCACAAAGAGTAACAACCTCTACCTCCGAACACAAACATGCTAAAACGTCTAATCTCTTAATGCATTAACCATTAAACCTTAATGAACCAGCTAAGGTATATATTGCGAATGCAACTTCCTTTTTCCTCTCCGTCACCCGTCAATACATGAGATGAATCCAAACAAGTGTTTGAATTCAATGCTAAACTTTTGCATAAAAACACTCCCCTGACAATCAAAAAAATAATGCGATAAATCATTTATGGTGAACAGACTACAAGACAACAAAAATTTTATAATTAAGCATATTTTTAATACCTTGTATCGCCAAAAGATGAAGCACTTTCTTCAAGAAATTGGGAAAGCTTGTGAGGAGGAACATAAAATATTTGTGTAGTTGCTTCATCTGCTGAAACCATAAGTCTCTTTCTTCTAGATCCAGAATGCTTTGGAAGAAAACCAACTGTAGAAAAACATGTCATGTTTAGTGCCAAGAGCGCCATTGATGCCAAAATTTATGAATGCATCTACTGACCAACAGAGGCTGCCAGAAATTACCAAAAGTAAATTCATCAGCAGCTAATCCTGAGGCGGAGAGAGCTGATACCAAAGCACAGGGCCCGGGGATTGGGACAACAAGGATATTTTCATTAACACATAATTTGGCCTGCATTATTTAATTCAGAAACCTCTTGATGAACAATCTCCATCCACTACACACAGAAGTAGACATACAGAAATGGCCAAGTACAGATAAACACGCCTAAGTCAGCATAGAATCAGCATACTCACCAATTCCATACCAGGATCACTAATCCCTGGCGTGCCGGCATCACTTATTAGTGCAACAATCTCACCCTGCCTCAACCTCTTCAACACTACCTGTTCCCTTTGTGATTCATTGAATTTGTGATAACTCATCTGAAAATAAAGAGAACAGAATTAAAATAAATTGATAAACACCAATAACAATAACAAGTTTATATGACCCATACAAGGGGTTTTTTGATATTGTAGTAGTGAAGCAGCTTTCCAGAATGCCTAGTATCTTCTGAAAGTATCACATCTGCTGACTTTAATACGCGGAGAGCCCTGCATTGGCGATCCAGACAGCAAAGAAAAAGTCACCGACACGTAGAAGGATACCAAAATTCACTTCTCTTCAAATTGTTTGGCCATATTTTCTGCAAGCTCGCGGTATTTTTTTGGTTCATGGTGCGAACGAAAAGAGAACGGTCGCGCCAACGACAATGCCAAAATAAAAACTACATTAACGAGTCTCCATTCAGTGGCAATGGCGTAAAATCAAACTAATCTCACGAGTACCTAAAGGTAATATCTTCAAGATTTCCAATTGGTGTTCCTACCAGATAAAGACCAGGTTTCAGATTACCCTGCCAAAGCGCAACTTAATATTATTCGTGCTTGTGGAAATTAGTTTTAACCAAAGAAGATATTGACCCTAGAAATGAAAGTTAAGGAGGATAGAAAAACTAGTGTACTAAACAAGGGACAAGTATAGTTACATTTTTCGCCGACTCTTCAAGAACCTGGTCGGTTTCTCTAGCAGAAATGGAGGAAGAGAAGCCAGAGCAGGAGAGTAAAACAAGGCTTCGTGGGCAAAGGGAAGATGAGTGAGGAAAACTAATGTACCTGTGAACGCGAACAAGTTTTGTAGCTCGCGAAGAGAACGGGATTACTGTTGCCAGAGAAATTGCCATTGACAACGTTCTTCGAATCAACATCTTTGCCAGGAGCGAATACCGGAACTGGCTATGGTCCCTTTAATGTGAATTGGTTTTGTTTTGGGCCGAGCACTCTGTGTATATGTTGAAGGGAAGGGGAGCTGAAGATTGCCCCGGCCCAAGTGGCCCATCTGATCCTCCCCACCCCGTTTGCTTTTTTTTTTTTTTCCTTTTAAGGAATTCAGAATTCTGATGGACCCAGAAGCTGGAAGATAATGATATAATAGATTATAAAAATAATTAATTAAATAATAAAGTTTAATCATAATTGATTATATTATAACATAATTTATTTAAATATTATTTTTAAAAATTAATTTTAATAAAATTAAAAATGTTTAGATAATTTATTTAAAATTAATTTTAGCTGTATAAATTACCATAAAAAACATTACTTTTAAAAATTAAATAATTAATAAATTTGTATCTAATATTATTAAAGTTGTTATATTTTATTCAAAAAGTAAAATATATTATTTAAATTATATATTTAATTGATTGAAAAATTTAAATTATATTAATATTAACATTTAAATTTACGTAAATAAGTAACTCAATATATCTTAGTTAAAATAAATGTAATAAAAGAGAAAGATTTAATCCTTAAATATCAAATATTAATTTTACAATAACTGATGAAGATGATAATATACAAGTTAATTTTTAATGACATCATGAATATAAGCCATAACTGATGAAAATATTAAGCACTGTCTAAAAACTTTAGTGACATAAAAAAATATAATAATTTAACAAATGATGCAAAATTTCTCTTTCTAGACTTTTTCAACAATATTTGTAATGACTCTCAATTTTACATTAAATTAAATTAATTTTTCTCTATCAATTAATATTTTATTTAAATTAGTTTTATAACAAATGCTAAGTGGAGAGTGATAGTTGATAGAAACTTATACTAATAATTTTTTTAAGGATTTAAAGTTTGAATTTTACTAAAAAAATGAAAGAGAATAGAGTTTGATTTTATTTTTATTAAATTTTATGCTTTTTTTGTAATTTTTTCCTTAAGCTTTTCTTATAATTTTCTCACATGTCTTCACAATTCCACCGCAAAAGCTGACTCTTGGAGCTTGGGAAGAAAATCCATTTTTTAGGAAAAAAAGTGGTTTTTTATAACATCGGTGTTTGGGTAATTATTTGTAAATCCGTATCCAAACACGCATGTAGTCTACAGAGTATAATAGAGATGTGTTAAGATGTGGGATATGGGTAGAAATCAAGCGATGGATACTGTTGGGGATTGGATCATGCAACTCCATTGTTATTCTGTATCCAAAAAAAAAACAACTCCATTATTTTTACCCAAAAAAAACTCCGTTATCCATTTTAAAAGAGAAGAGTCTACGTAGATATTTTAGTTTTGAGAAGACTTGATCATAAATCCAATCAAATGGAAGTTTTACTTTTTTTTTATTATTATTGTTATTATTTCATATATGCTTTTTTTTCCCCCACATATAGTCTCCTGTTGAACTATATGCTTAAGATATTATTAAACACTAGATGTGAACACTTAGTTTGCCATGTGGTGAAGGGCTAACCCTTTTTTGCTAGATCCAATCACATTAATTCATGTATGATTTTAATCATCAATCAACTCTATTCTACGAAATTGATAGCACACATTTGATTGGTCCTCAATGGCTAGAATGTCATTTGTCCCTTTTTTTCTTATTTTCTTAATTGTTTTGGGCACATTCCATTAATTTCGTGTTTAAAACTTGAGATAATCCCTTATGCTTTCACACTGATGACATATCGTGTTCACCTTGTGCATGAACATCTATTCCCACCCATATTTTTTTCTTCCCTGTGAATTGAATAGTCGTATTCTTTTTCATGGTTCATTGATTACTTTGTTGTATTAGTGTTCTGTATGTCTTCCCCATGTGAGGAAATATGGCTACTCCCTCTTTTGTTTTGTATTTCAAATTTTAAATTTATGTTACATGATTTATTTCCTTCTCTTTCTTCATCGTCAGACGGAACATCTTTATTGAATTTTTTGTTCAGTTCTTATCCCATTCTAACTAGTTTCTCCTCTCCCATTTATCCTTGAATCTGCTCAACTAACCCTCTTTGATCGTTCTTCCATTGTAATGTTATTGAAATCATTCTCTATAAATTCCATTTGTTCTATTGTATAGTTTTAACCCCTGCATTTTTTCTCCCGCTCTTTATGTTCTTCTCTATTTCTTGCTCTACTTTCTTCACCATCACTGCCAGCATGGTTCCCTTTTTTGGTCCCTATATATTCTCATTAAATTCCTATATCTTTCTTTGCTTTCATCTTTCGTTCTCACCATTTTTTCTTTTTCTTACATATGGACTCAAACTGAATAATCCCTTTAAAAGAGCTTATTGGCAAATATTTCCCTTTGAAAGAGCATTGAAATTCATACCAATTATTGCTGAAATCATTATTCATTGGGTGAGGGTTACGATTTAAGATTAGCTTTGAGCCATCACCAAGATCTACTTTGGCATTCTCATCTTCAATATATCAGATTTGGTTTCGCCCTCTAGTGCTATGTTCATAGGGTAAGGATTCTGATTACCAACCCCCTTCTTCATTTCTCTCACTTCTTACAATTCCAAACAACCTAGCATTTAATTTATCCATATTTAAAATTAAATTGCCTTGTTTCAAAAGCCTCTCTTGTCTTTATCGGGGAGGAGTTCCAAGCAATACCTGACCCATTTTGAAGGCATTTTCAATTATCCAATCATGACTCTATGAGGAGTGTACTGAGCACTGTGTATATCCATAGTTCACCCATTTCTGGCACATTCTTTGAAGAAGATTCACTTAAAAGTTTTGTTATTGAATGAAAACATTTTAAGCAAACTTCAAACAATTCATTAGCTTTCTTGAGGAGCATAATGTAGACCTCTCCTCTATTAAAGAAACTAAAATTTTGCCATATGGCCTTCATTTTGAACAAATATTGACTATGTAGTTAATTTGTTTACTACTAACAGAAGAAGAATTTTGACCATCTAATTCATCAAATAGAAAAAAATATTGAAATGAATCATTTTCTACTAAGTTAATGAGCAACATCAAAGAATTGAAAATTTGTAGTTACAGACAATCTAAATAGGTTAGTGTGTGAACTGATTGTGCAGGATCCATTAGCCTTATTACAAGGGAGAACAATGAAGACCATCCTTACAAGTACATTAGTCATGATATTAGAGTTATTATATGCAATAAAAATTGTCGTCAAAATAATAGCATTGAAATTGTATATTATAACCTATTGATATAATTTTATTTACCATGTTTTGTGTAACATCCCAATTTAAATTTTAATAGTTAATTTGGATTAATAGAAATTTTAAAAAAAATATTTAGAGGTAAACAAATTAGTAGGAGATGATTATTAAATCTAACTTAAGATATAATTCTAAATTAAAATTTAAAAAAATTAAAAAAAATTAAAATTAATTAATTAATTAAAAAAACTATTAAATTATTATTATTATTATTATTATTAAAAGAAAATAAAAAAGGTATAAAAAAACAAACAAACAAAAGAAAGAAGAGGAAGAGAAGCTTTCGCCGGGGAATGATTACCTATACATATAATAATAATAAAAAAAAAGTAGAGAGGAAAGAGGAAAATTTAAAAAAAAAATTGTAGGACTCACTCTTTATTTTAAAACCAACCTGTGTTTTTCATTTCTCTCCTCTCTTCTTCATTCTTTCTTGTGCGACACAGAGAGCGAAAACAGAGACGGCGAGCGCGACACCTGCAACATAGATGATTTAGAAGGCGAAGCTCCATATTAGGATACTTCATATGAGATTTTAAGTATTCTAAGACTAGATAAGTGTTCTAAAAATTTTTCTTAGTCATCCTTTCTCTTTGGTTTCTAATTTTGTAGTGGTAGAAAATTTAAGATATGGAAGAGGGATGAATTTATGTTGAATAAATATGGTTTTGAAGTTGTTAGTAGTGTAATAAATATTCTAGAGTATTATTTTGTTGATAGAATTGGAATTTGAGGCATTTAAGTTTATTTTTAGATCCCTATGGGTAGATTTTTGGTTAGATCTAAAAATATAAATTGATTTGTTGATATTTAGATAATTGTTTGAGATAAGAAATAGATTATTATGGCTATAGAATAATGATTCTAGGCTTGAAATCAAGTTTGTAATTTTTTGGGTATTTTTATGTGCGAATTTTTGGAATAAAAAGAGAAATTTTAATATTAGAAAAATATTTAAATGAAATTATTGTGAAGGAGACTATTGAACCAAGTTGATAGGTTCAAATACATGAAATTAAATTTTAAAATTTAAGAGACTAAGACTAATTTCTTAAAAAAAGATAAATAAATAATAAATATAAAATAAAATAAAATAAATACTTAGGTTTTAGAGTATGAGTGAAAATTGTGTTAATAATACTATTGACACATTGGGATATGATCAATTGTAGATTAATTTTCTTTTGACACCATTCAAGCTTTGAAAAGCTTTGGAAGTGTTGTAACTTGAGGGGTAACCTTTGACCTCTCAAAGGTTGAGGTAACCGGGGAAAATCTATTTTATGCATTTGTATGTTAATTAATTATGTTAGTGAAATAAAAGAATATATATATATATATATAAATTTGAAATAATTGTTTGTAATACATGTGACTTTGTTGAGACTCTATGACTTGTGACCAAGTTAATTATGACTTGGTGTGAGTAATGAAATTGATGGTTGATGATTATGTATACACTCTTGGTTATAAGTTGTGGATTGTGCACAGTGATGAATTGTATGAGCATGTTGAGTTTTATATGATGCTAATGTAGTTTTGTATGATAATATAAAAATTGATGCAAGAGGCATGATTGAAATATGATGATTCTTGATGTTTGTTGAGCAAGAAAGTTGATGAGCATGTGGGAAAATTTTGAAAAATATATATGAGTTTTTGAAATGCATTTTATCATGAGCATGATCATATGGCGGGAGTTCGCTTTAGTGAAGGAGTTAGCGGTTATGCAAAATCCATATGGTACTTGGCTATTAATCGATAATCCTAGGGGTTATAGTCGCTACTTATCTTGTAAGGTACTGTAGTATTGTTCCTATTAAGGGACTTGACCCTACTGGCCTACTTGGAGTTTTGGGTAGAGCTAGTTTTGGGTATGACACCCTATAGTGTGTGATTTGAGGGAAATCGTGTTCATAAGTGAGTAAGGTAACCCTGGCCCGGTAGCCCCTCATGATATGATTAAGGCTTTGGGTAGTCTCACCACATGGACGAACCCTTTCGGTTATTGGCCCACGGATTTCATGTCAGAGGAAATAAGGGGGGATATAAGGAAGAGATCGATCATGCATATTATTACTATCATGCTATTTGAGTGATTGATGGCTATGTTGAGAATATGATTATAATTGTAGAAATGAAAACATGTAGTAATTATGCGAATAATGTATATGTGGTTATTTGTGCAAATTTTGTACATGACTTTATTCCTGAAATTATTCACATGAGTTAAATGTTAATGTGATTAACATGTTATTAATGTGATTGTTTAAATGGTCACTTTAACTAATTTATTAGCCATTTGTATTTATGATTAATTACCATACATTTGTATAACTTAGATGTACCTTGGTTACTGAGTGGTTGTACTCACCCCTCTCTTTTAACATATTACAGGAGTTAGCTTATCTGAGAAGAACAAAGGAAAGGAGCATTAGGCTAAGTGATAATAATCACTTCTGTAGGCCTCTCTCCTTTTATGTTGATATGTGTATTTAGTTTATGATATTGCCAATTAGGATAATATATTCTTGATCCACTTGCACTATGGATTTTGTGTCGGATAGAAAGACATTTTGGGCCCTTGAGAATGTATTTTGATGTTTGTGTTATATTAATGGACCAAAATATTTATGCAAGTAAAAAAATTAGTCATTATCATGCTTCCACATATGTTTAATTGAATGATATGAATTCTTAAAATATTTTAAAAACTTGGGATCCCTTTGTATTAAATAGCTTGTGAAAAATACGTATTAAGAATTCATTGAGGTTAATCTCGTATTGGATAATCCATTTTGATTAATTCTTGATTAACCATGGTTAGTGTGATGATTAAGTCCTAAATTAGGACGCCTATTACATTTTGCTGTTCAAATAATAGACATTATCCTCGCTACAAACATTTTGACAATTAATTTTTTGTTTATATTGTCATGACTAATCTTCTTAGGTGTCTAATCAAGCCCAACGATTTGGGAACATATTACTTGCTCCTGTTTAAATACTAATACGCATAACAAAATTATTTCAAATGATTTCAACAACGTACGACTTATAAAACAATAATTATAAAAAAGTTTAATAATGCTCTATTGACCATTAACGATGCTAATATATTTACAGTATAACATGATTCATGATTATAATATTTATGTCCATTAAATTAAAAATTAATTCAAGCAAGCCTTTCTTGTATCTCATATGGCAATGACATTATTTTTGTCCAAAACTTAAAAGCCATCATTATTCAAAATTCATCATACTTTTGTATAATGTCTAAACCATGCAATGCATGGGGTCCAGTCTAATGTTATAGAGTTCAAATGATGTAACCATTACGTGTCAATCTTGTGAGTTGTGATTATATAACTCATTTAAAATTTTTAATATTGCAAATTAATTAAAAACAATCAAATCTAACTTAAGTTTTTCAAATTGTTATTCGTTTCAACCCTGTGCAACGCACTAAAGTTAACAATGAATGAAAAGCAAAAGGATAAAGCAAAGACAATCGTCACAAATACGATTACCATTCTTTGCCCTGTATTGTCAATGGTAAGTAAACTGATGTCAAACCCTTTTTTACAAGAGAAGTCTATTTCTTTCATATCACACGTGAATAAAAACAAGCTACCGCAAATAGTTTAATGAAACATAATTGGAGGTTTAACATTCTATTAATTAGATTCCCTTTTCTACTAAGTATACAACACTTAGGATGACATTAAATAAGTAAGAAAATAGCTTTAAAATAAAGAAAGAATCACAATCAAATCCCACATAAGGAAGTTAATTACCATAAAATTTATTGATAATTGAATTAAATGTCATTGATAACTGATTATGTTGTTAATAGCTTTTAGTTCAGTTGTCAATGATTGTCAATAGATTTTAGTTCAGTTGTTAATGAACCTTATAGTAATTAATTTCATTATGTGAAACTTCAATGTAATTCTCCCCAAGATAAATGATGCAGTAAAGACATTTTAATAGTGTTTTTTAATATAGAAATTGACATTTATATACCGCAAATACATAGTTAAAACTACTGTAAGTTTTAAAAATTTGTGTCCCTTAAAAATGGTTTATTTTTTGTTATAACACATTTTTACTATATTTATGTGAATCGAGTAAATGAAATTCATCTAGACATTTTATGGGAACCTTTAAATGAAAAAAAAATCATCATTCATAATGTCACATTCTCCTAATCCTTTGAGTTTCTTTAGAATTAAATCAAGCAGCCTGTTGCGGTTGCTTTTTTTTTCCAACTATGTTATTTAGTAATTTCAAAAAGAGTCACATAATTGTTTCGTTCAAACCGATTAAATGTGTAATGACCTCCATTAACTAATAATTTTTAACTATAAGGACCAACCATGGCTCTTAAGTTCGTAATAACAATAAAGTAAAACTGTGAATCTATGATCCTAAAAATACTCAAAAGGATCAAGTAAATTAAATGTTTTCTTTCAAAAATCAGAGTATTTCAATCACATTGAAGCATGGAAAAGAAAGAAAGAAAGCATCAAGAAGGAAAGATTGAAGGGTCAAACAATCATTTTGGGAAATTTGGGCTAGTTTGCCGTGATGAGCCACGGCTAAGAATATCCTCGTTGCGACTAACTCTAAGTTGCCTCACTTGTTGTGGCCAACATTGTCTTAGCTATTGCTAATGGCATAATGTCCAACTCACTGCAGCTTACGACTTTACTCATTGTGACCAACATTCACAAGCATGTTCGTTGAGGCCAACTATGTTATCCATTGCAATAAACCCTACGTTATCAGCACAGTATGTAACATTTAGGAAAATTTAATTTTGATTTATTAATCTAATGAAGGTGATTAGTGAGTTAATAATGTGCGTGGCTAAATGAGCTTAACTTCACATAATTGTTGTGATTTCAGCCTTACAAATGGGTTCGAATAGATGGCGGGCCACCCGGGCAAGGAAAGATGAAGAAAAAGTGAAGAATTATCCTCTGTGCCACATGCTGCAGCGTATGGTCAGTCCACCACGACGCATGGAGATGAATTTGAATACAATATGCTCCTTTGTGTCATGCGTCAAGGTAGAGGGTAGCATGTATTAGATTTGTATCAATGAGAGAAAAACAAAAAAAGAGGAAGGGAAAACTGAAGAGCTTTTCTTTTACTCTGCTACGGCACGTGGTGGGATCACATTGAGGCTAGATTAAAGCTCTTAAACACCTAAGGTAAGTAACCTTAGCCTTACTCTTCTTTTCTCTCCCTCATCTATGATGAGTTATGGTAGGGTTTGAGTTGGAAGATGGATTTTCGGTCTATAGGACTATAGGTCTGATTTCATTAATTAAAATAAATATAATGAGAGTTGTTTAAGGTATTGGAACAATACATTAATGATTTTGAAAGTAGTTGGTCTATGGGAGCATTTAATATTCAAAAATTAATATAAATATGGTAATTGAGAGAGGTTTATATGCATTAATTATGATTTAAGGTGTTATTAGTGATAATATGCATAAATAGAACCTAAATAAGTCCATTGGGTATGAATGGGTAGTGACTATGTGTTGATAAAATAAAGTGTGTGGAGTTATGTGTTGATAAATTTTCAAGATTGAGACAACGATGATACTCTTGTGGTATAATTGTAGTGTGGTTCATTTTGTCACCATTCGAGTTTGTTAAAACTTTGGGAAGTTGGTATAGTGAGGGGTAAACATTTGACCTCTTAAATATTTGAGGTAATTAGGAGAAACTTAATCTTTATAGTTGAATGTTAATTGTGTTTGTGAAATGTCAAATATGATTTAGATTAATAATGCATATTGGCAAAATGTGTGATTTACAAAATGGTTTTGGAAAGATAACCTTGATTATGCCACCCTTATATTTTATGAAATTGATTGTGATTTGTTATTATGGGTAAAGAATTGAGTTGTATTTCTGTGTTGATTTTGTGGATTAATTGAATATGGTTATATGAGATTATTTGCCATGAATTAATTCTTGAAATGAATAATATGTGATAAATGTGTATAGCATGATTATTGGCAAAAGTTCACTTAGAGAGAGGAGTAGTTTGATTTAAATCCATGTGGTACTAACAGTGACTGTTGAAATCAAAAATTTGCCTTGGCATCGACCACCAGAATCAAGAGAGAGCCCTTATTCCATGGTTGATTTGGAACTGTCCCACTTGTTCTATAAAGGATTTAAATCTAACTAATCCCCACCAGTTCATAAGGAGGCTAGCTTAGGGGTATAACACCCCATGATTATTAGTATTGGAAAAAATCGTATTATATAAGTGAGTAAGTTAACCCTAGCCCTGTAGCTCCTCACAAGTGAAAAGCTGGATTAATTCGTGAAGGATGTAGCCACATGATAGCCACTGGTTTCGTGTTGAAAATAACAGGAGGATATAAGGTTAGCATATAATCATACATATAAGTTCAGCTACGTGGTTGTTAATTTTGTGACCCCATATTATGTTTTGTGAATTAACATGATAAAGTGTGTTGTGGTAAGCCCAGTCACATGATTGTTAATTTTGTGAACCGTGGCTGAGTGTTATATGTGATATTTGTGTTTTTGTCTAATTGCATCTATTTACAATTGATATGCAACTGTATAGGTTAAGTGAAACTTGATTACTGAGTGGTTGTACACATCCCTCAATTCTCAATATTTTCAGGCCCTAGCTCATCAGATCCGAATCATGACAAACATATAGAGGCCTAAGATTATGGAGTAATCCTCTTTATGCCTCTTTTTGTTACTTCCATGTGTATTTGTTGATATAGTTGCCAATTAGAATCATTTAACATATTTTATGCACTACTTGCATGATTTCGTGTATCATGGTGTATTTTGTACCTTGGGTTGTGAGTTTTGGTTGCAAACCCATATATAGAGCCAAAATACTTATGCAAGTAGAAGCATATATATTTTAAAAGATTTAGGATGAAATTGATTATTTTGTGCAACATTCCCTCCCCCTTTTATGTTTTATGAAAATTGAGATTAAGTGGTGATTTTATAATATGAGTGTTTTTGATTATGTGTGATGCGTTGTACGGGTCCGCAAGAGTCTCTTGAGTGTGATCATATGGTTGTTGTGAACTATTGGCATGAGTGTTTGAGTTGGGACACCCATTGGTGATATTTTGTGAAAAAGTGGTCAAATTGAGTTTTGGTGTCCAACTTTTTACAAAAATGAGTTTGAGTATAAAATGGTGCCATTAGCTAGAGTTCGGAGAAAACTCAGTATAGACACCAAAACCACCTCAATCGAACGTCAGATAGAGATTTGGAACCCGTCAAAAGTTCACTCTCTGTACTGTCAAGTGATAGCACTGATGCTGTCAAAATTTGTGTAATGGGTTGCGGCGCATGGCACGGAGAAGACAAGCCACAACACACATACTATAAGCAGCGGCACACATGTCATTTTTTTGTAAAAAAATCTATTTTTGAGTTTTGAAACTCATTATTTTAGGTTTCAGTTGATTTCTAATCTTCTGCTTTACTTTCAAAACTCTGATTTGAGATTATTAAATAATGTTTGAGATTCGGCATGTTGAATTTTGGATTCTTTTCAAAAAGAGATTGGAAAAATTATCTTTTTATGAAATTTTACAATTTGGTAGTCCTTTAGGGCTAATCCTTTGATTGCCATGATTTAGAATTAAATGTGGATTAGTAAGAGAGACCCTACGGTTTGGTCTCTTGGTCATTATAAAGTAACAGTAGCAATGGAACTCAACTTTTAAAATACCCACTTAATTGTGCGGGCCTTTACATACGAAGATCCAAGTACTCAAGCACGAATAATATAACAATCTAACGACTGATCCTGATACTTAATGAGGATCTTATAACACATAATGCCCAACTAGCATTCATGCTTCAAGCATCATACAAATGTCTCCCCTTATAATTGTTTCTAATTCCAATAACAGGGGTAATATTAAACAATTTCAATAACTAAAAGACCTAAAGAAAGTATACTAAAGTGTGGTAGTTGCATAACAAGCAAGCAATGGCATAACAACCAAGTCATCACTATAATTCAATTTCACATATATAAATGCTTATGGTTAATACAACTACTTTAGACCCCTTCTTATATCACCTGACTGAACTCATGAGCTATTGTTCATATAAGTTTAATCCATACAATTGAAGTTAGTCTACTCTCTAATTCTAAAGGGTCCCTTAGCCAAAGACTTTCATACTCGCTCTGGGAACATAGGTTCTCTTTACTCAAATTTCAGGATGCACTATATTGCTTGACCTATACTGTCCAGTCCAGGATAAGTGAAATTGAGTATTGTGCTCGACTCATGCCACAATCGTAGGTTATTGGCAATATTAAGTATATAAGTAATTAAAAATGCTAACCATTATACCCAAACTCGGTGGAGACTATGCCATGTGAATATCTCTATACCAATATAGAGTGGACTCCTGCTTGTTATGCTCATACTCAGTCAACTATTCATATGCATTATACTCTGCGTATGTCGAAAGCCAATGAGTATACATCATTCATGCTTACATGCCATCTAAGTTATGTGGCCGTAATCATACAATTTATCGTGCTCTCATCCAATTCATATGGATACAACAAGCATACACTTTAACACATGCACCACATCATTGATTCTTGGCCACTCTAGGCCTATAGTTCATATTTCACATTGCACAATGTCTTAATAAAATTAATCATCCAACGAGTAGTTGTAACACCTTATAAGTTTTTCAAAACAATTAACTCAATCATGGTAAAAAATGTCTACCATGGTAAACAAAAATCAACCAATCTTATATATATTTTTGAAACAATTATGTAATTTAAAATACTACCATGATAATAAATGATAAAACATAATTTTATGAAATATTTTCACCTTTTAAAATGCCTATCATGATAGAAAAGATTAAGTTATATAAATAAGGTCAATAGAATTTAAACTTTTAAAATTATCATTTTCAGAATTTAGGATCCTAAGCAATTAAAAACAAAATAAATGTGAAAGGCCTAAAAGATCTCTTTTAAAGTTGAGAACATGATAAACACAATATATTAAGGAAAATAGAAATAGTTATACATTTTAAAATCTCATAACCATCTGCCAATCTTTTCAAATAAAACAAAACCATTTTTGATAATGCTGATATACATCTACAATTATAATTGGGTTATAGCTACCAAAACACAATTTATATCAATAAATTAAATATAATAGCAGCTGACAATTGGTTTAGGTTCGCACTATACAACATTTTAAGTAAATTTTTAACCTTCCACATACCATTAAGCTAAAATAATATCTTTTCAACCCTATGCTTCCAACAAGTACAAAACATAAACCAACAAATTGAAATAGATAGCTCAAACAATTTTCAAAACAAGCCAATTATATATTTTCATAATTATGTCATTTTAAACCATCTAACAAAAACAAGCATTAATGTTACAATCATCTAAAGTGTACTCAAAAGTAGACATACCTTGAAGGGATTATATCATTATATTCATATAATGATCAATAAATAAAAAGCCCTAACATTATCAATATAATATCATTAAAAATAAAAAAAACCTAAAAAAGATAGTGAATCTATACTATTAAGCCTCAGTGGCTCCTCCACATGTCACTTGTAGCTCTTCTCCTAAAAATTATTAATCATATAATGAAACTTAAAAGTCTCAATAATTAATGCCAACTTATAATAATGTATGCAAACAATTATATGTAAGCTTGCTAAGTAGAGAAATCACGATTATATAATTCCAACAAAAATATAAGAGATATTATAATGCATGACAAAGAATTATCCTTATCTCCTTCTATTAACATCAAGCTATAGCCCTTACTTGGTACTATATTACTTGACTAAAGGTAGATTTGCTCGAGCTTTTATAAGTCAACTATTGGGCTTCCAATAAGGCGAATAATGTGACACAAAAATACAACAAGTCTCCCAAACACCTCCCATAAAAATTAAACAATTATATATCAACATTGTACAATTATTTATACAACATTATAATTGTCACAATTTTTTTATTTTCAATAATATTACAATATGACATCTCACTTGGCAAAAATACTATATATTCTCAATTTTATAATTTTTTCATAAACATGATAAAATAACTTATCAACAACAATTCACAATTTTCTTAATAATCATACAATTAATATGAATCAACACTAATAACAAATTAAAGCATGGTTGCCTCATGATTTTTTAATAAATTATTTCTTATAATTTCACTTCCGCCACAACATTCACCAACAATATAATCTATACATAATATATTATTTATAAATTATAAATATTAGCTTCAATTATTGAAACCAATCAAGCAACTCTAATCATAGAATTAGAGAGTATAACATAATTTATAATCCCATTATTAAATACTAGTCTAAAGTTAGAATCCTCAAAAAAATTTCTCACTCCTCTTTTAATCATCAATAAACACCAATAAACTAAAATCAACCTTCAAATCATTTTTTATTATCAAACTTTTTCTTTTTATTTCATAAATTTGCACTAAAAAATATCCAAAAATTGCAAATTTGGTTTCAAGCTTGGAATTATCAATCTATAACCATAATAATCTGTTTTTTATTTCAAGTAATTATCTAAATCTTAACAAATTAACTTATATTTTAAGATTCATCAAAAAATTATTCATAGGAGTCTAGAGTTTAACTCATACTCCCTCCGTTAAAAAATATAAGGTAGTCTTTTAATATGTAATCATTGCTTTTTTTTTTAAAGTACCCCTATTGATAGTGATTTTATATTTATTGTAGGGTATTTAGTATAGGTAAATATAAAAAAATAGGGTTAATTGGAAAGTAGCTACTACTTTATTTGGAAGTGAGATTCGGTAAAAAATGCCTTACATTTTTAAACGGAAGGAGTAAGTCTCAAATTTAAATTCTATTAATAAAATAATACTTTAAAATATTTATTATATCACTAATAATCTCAATATTTAAATTTATTCAATATAAATTTGTCCCCTTTCAAACTTTTTATTTTGTATTTCGCACCGCTAAAGAGGATAGAAAGCTAAGAAGAAAAATTTAGAGCACTAAAATAACTTTAAAAAGCTTTAAATCGTTCCCAAAATATCCTATTGTGGACTTGGTTCCCAGCTCTCCCTCACTCTTGGCCTCTTCCTCGCGCGCGTTGCGTCTCTAGAGCGAATCAGAAGGAACAGGACGAAGTAAAAGAAGAAAGGGGCAGAATGTGTTTTAGCCTTTATGTTGGATAATCATGTGGGTCCACGTCCTTTTGCTTTATCATCATCGTTTACATCCATGTATATATACTATATGCATCAACTGAAACTAAATGCTTCCTGCCGGTTTCCCTTATTCATCATTATATATATATATATATATATAATATCAATCCCCCCCTTACCGAAACCTGTGGCGCCCTTTTTTTATTCCGTTTACAATTATATACGTACTTTCTTTATTTAAAAATATAAAATATTTTTAATTAAATTTTATCTTTTAATAAAGTAATTATTTATTTTTAAATTAATTATATTTTTTTTATATTTACTCTTATTAAACATTATACAAATAATGTAAAGTCATTATCAATAGAAATATTTAAAAAAAAAAATAATTATACTTTAAAAGATTAAAAATATTTTATATTTTTTAACATTTAACTCTTTAAAAATATTTTATATTTTTTAATGGAAGGAGCATGTTTTATTTATCAATATCTCTTTTTTTTCCCTTATGTACTTATATATATATATATATATATAACTTTAACCTTAAATTATAGCCTAAGTTAAGCCCGATAAACATCTCCTAATTAATTCAACTACTTTAAATTTTTTTCCTATTTTTATTAACTCTAGTTGACTATTTTAAAGTTAAATTGGGATATTGCAGTAGTTCTATGGACACACGTTCATTTAACGCTCATGCATTCATTATCTCGTGGCAAAAGCCATGCTAACATTTAATGGCACAAAGCCACGTAATAATTCAAATGCAATTGTAAGCACTATTATATACAATTATAAATTTTTTGATTATCTTTATTCTTGGGCTATCACTTTAAAAGTTAAATTTAGATTTCTTAAGGGAATTATTTCAAACGTACGCTTCAGGCATAACCAGTCTACAACTACATTCACAAACAACATTAATAATTAATCATCATTAATTAATTCTTAATCATAATTATGGTATAATCCATCGCTGAGTATGATTAAGCATGTTTGAGTTCAAAACTAACTTCAATTAGTTTATTTAACTCCTATTGAGCCTAACAATCACATTCATTAACTCTCATTAGTTTAAATTCATTTTTTTAACATTATGGTTAACTATAAACTTTTCTTTAGTGCATTAAATGCTTTCAATTACTCACACTCAATGTTAGAAATATTAAATAACCCACAAACAATCCATTTAAATTACCTTGATAGCTGTAGCTTAGTTATGAATTTAGACTTTACTGCCTAGAGGCTGTAAACCAAGAAAATAAAGTGAGAAGGAGGTAGGAGAAGAAGAAATGAAGCTTATCCAAGATTGTAGAAGTTTCAAAACACTTTCAAAGCTCACCAACATGAAACCCTAGCAAAGCCGAAGCATTTTCTCATGGCCTCACTCTTAAATTCTCCTATGAAATAAAATCTAATTGTGTTCTATGGATTTTAAATTTTTGTCATGCTCGCCGTAGCAAACATTCCAAAATAAATAGCTTTACTTAAGCCTAATTTATAGGCTCAATTTGGCTTAAAAGTCCGTAAACCCCAATTCTACCCCTCTAAAGGATCCAGTGGACCTAAATGGCTATCCAAACCCAACAATTGACTATTAATTAACCCAACTAATCAATTAATCTACATCTTTAAATTAATTTCAAGATGTGACACAATGCATGGGATCACTCTAGTTATCAATGTTAATGTTGTCTATAGGTGGTTTAATTAATCAATGTAGAAGTAGAAGGATATGAAGAATAGTGAAGGCATATTTTATTGAGGTTAAAAGTCATTTTTAATCCTTCAACTTTATTTGAAAGATTATTGATTATCCTAAATTTAATCATAAGTCAATTTTATCAATCAAAGTTAAAGATTCCCTCCCTTGCCATTTTCTCATTGTTTATTCATTATTAGTGGAGCTCACATTATATTTAATTTTTTTATTATAAAATACTGGATTAAGAATTATTTTTGCCTCTTTACTTTATACCATAAACTCAAAATATTTTATGATAAAAAATATTAAAAAATGGAACATGAGGTTTACTAACAGTGAACAAATGATGAGAAAATAATAAAGCAGTGGGGGAGAAAATTTTTAACATCGTGGGATAATTTTGATTCATATTTAAGTATAGAGTATTAATAACTATTGTGAGAAAAAAATAACCCTGGGCCTATTTTATTCTGGTCTTAGTGGAAAAAAATATTACGGAGAGGCACTTTGGGCGAGCCACGTCTCACGACTCACGGGTGTTGGCAATGGCCAATGGTATGCCAAGTTTGCGACATTCGAATAAAAAAATCCATTAATATATATGTATATGTATATGTGTGTGTGTGTATATATATATATTTTAAGTTGAGCCGTAACTCGGCAGCTGGGCGTCGAGGAGATAAGTGAAGATTGAGGGAAATCAAGGGAAGGCGTAGAAAGGAGTGTCTCTATGTCAATGATGAACACCAGTCTCTATGGTTCGATTGTTCGGCCATCGCCTGTAATTCCCGAGCGATATGTTCCGTGCATTTCTCTCCGAAACCCTAATCGTTTTAGGAAGGAATCCAATTGCATTTCATCTGGACTCAGTATCTCTGCTCTATCACAAGAGCTTGGTCTAGCGTCCTCCGACGACGTTTCGTTGCAAAACCCAGTGATTGAGACCGCAGAACGAGTTCAAGAAGAGCAAAAAGAAGTAGCAACGGCAGCGTCTGATATAGTTAGTGGAGATTCCGGCATAACACCAGAAGATAAAGCTTCCGGCTGGTCGACTAGAACTAAGAAGAAGAAAGAAGAACAGGATAGCTCTGATGATAGGTTCACGATCCGGAATGGAAGGGAGGTCCGTCATCCCTTATTTTTCGTTTTCCTTTTCCATTTTTGTCGCTTGAAGATTCGGTCTCCGAGAGATATTTGTTTTTATCCGTCGCGATGTACTAGATACTTTTTTTTCTTTGCATTCCTCGGAAACTTTCACATTGCTTCTCTCTGCGTTTTCAGCAATTGGCTTAATTGTTAGAGTCGTCATTATGACATGGATTCTCTCGTATTGTAGCCCCATAAATGGGTGAATTTCTCCAGTATGCACCAGGAAGGGAATATTAGACTCACAAGTCATTATATCAAATGTAAAAATCGTCGAATACCTCCTTGAAGTTCACTGGACAAAATTATTGCCTGCTGTCACTTGAGTGGATGCAGAGTGCAGTTGCTCCTTATCTTGCCCTAAGAGGACTGATTTAAATGATAATAGTATGCAAGTTTGTCTCTTAGAAAGGCAAGGAAAATCACAAAAGGTGGCACTGGAAATGCAACATGTTTCTTGTGTATCATAGCGATAGAATTCGGTGCAGTCATTAGTCCTATAGCAAGCAGTGATGTTAATCGAAAAGAAGCAGCAATGTAAAAACTATATTCGCTATAAAAACTACAATCGCTTCCTATTTGCTAAACTGCCGCTGTCTGAATTTTATTTATTTACTGCTTCAGGTTTTTGAAGAAAAAGCCTACCTAGTAGGTGTCCAGTGCAAGGGTGACGCACAGGATTCCTTTGGCATTGAAGAATCCATCAAGGAACTGGCCCAGCTAGCTGACACGGCTGGATTAATGGTTGTTGGCTCTACTTACCAAAAGTAAGTATTTATGTTATAGGTCAATTTTCTTTTTGGTATTTGGCTATAGTTCATTTTGTTAACATAATTTTGCAGTTCATTGGCTTAAATTCAATATATAACCTCGTGTAGAATAGGTTTGTTAGCACTCTTTGCAAACATAAAACATGCTTGGGTGATAATTTTCATGTCAAAGGACTACAAGTGTTTATGGTCATTCAGATAATCTTTCTGACTCTTTACTTAGGAAATTTGAAGTTGAGATCTTATAGATTCTGACCGTGGAGAACTATGTTTCACCTACTAAGAGATTCTTTCGCTGCCTCTTGTCATGGGGGTTTCCCCCCCAATTTCTGCCTCTTGTCTTTTACGCTGCATTTCATTGCTAATTTTTCTTTTTTCTTTTAATTTTCATGAAATAATTCACGTGCAAATTTGCATTCATTACCTTATATGCAATTGTTTTCTTATCCTTCCAAGCCATCTTTTTTGCTATTGTTTTGGCCATTGCTGGGGGACTTGACCCAGGACACCACATCCCAATGATGGAATGCTTGCGCTATGTGAGGAGCATAAAATTGTTGGAAAGCATTGCAGTGATCATCTAACTCACTTAGAGGATTCTTCTTAAAGCCTGCGTGCTAAATGCTGCATGAAAAATGAAATTTGTCTGGTTCCATTTCTTAATTAAAAAAAAAAACATATTATCAGTTCTTAAAATGCAGGCTCACTAAGCCAAACCCCAGAACATACATTGGATCTGGCAAGGTTTCAGAGATTAAGAGCGCAATTCATGCATTGGATGTTGAAACTGTAATCTTTGATGATGAACTGTCAGCTGGGTAAGTGTTTCTTTTCTTTTGTTTTCTATTTTATTTTGGTGCGTGTGTATTCACATCCACATCATCAGAAGGCACCTTCGTGCATAGAATCATGTAGTTTGTAACACTTGACTATTCCATATGTTTTGAAGTTGCCTTGTCTATGCAAAATGACCATGCCAGAGTTGCAAAAATCCAACATTATTAATACTCTTGTTAGTATCTGACTGGAGGTTTTTGGAATCAAAATCTTTCTGTCTACTTGGACCAATGTTGCCCTGGAGATTTTGTTTGAAAGCTTGGTTTGCGTCATGAATGGCCATTGGTAACTTGGAGGTTGTTGGATTTCCAATTGAAAATTAAGGTGGTGGTCAGCATGCTTTAGCTACACTATAGCCTGCATATTCTATCCCTTTATTCATTTCATAGATTCCAATTGTTCTGCACAGCATTATTTTTTCAGTTTTTTTGGATAAACCTCTGTGCATCATTACTTTTATGATCTTATAATTGTTTCTTTTTCTTTTTTCATCTCTTCTTTTATGTTTTCCTTTTTGGCCCTGATTGTGCCAGTCAACTGCACCAAAATGCATTATCTTTTTAGAACTTTTTGGATAATCTAATTGCATGTAAGAAAGATTGCTTTGGAGCTTCTTGCTTCATAAAACTACTAACCTTCCCTCCTCCCCTGAACAATTCTAGGCAATTACGCAACTTGGAAAAGGTTTTTGGTGGAGATGTGAGAGTTTGTGACCGCACTGCCCTCATCCTTGATATATTTAATCAGCGAGCTGCAACTCACGAAGCATCTTTACAGGCAATGACGTGTTTAAGTTTTTTTTTTTTTTGGCTTTTAGTTGTTTTTAGCTGGAAATTTTAAAGTGCTTCTCTGACAATGATATAATCCTTCTAGGTTGCATTGGCGCAAATGGAATACCAGTTACCTCGATTGACAAAAATGTGGACCCACCTTGAGCGTCAAGCTGGAGGACAGGTGAAGGGAATGGGTGAAAAACAAATAGAAGTGGACAAACGTATTTTGCGTAATCAAGTAAGCAGATCATTGCTATTGTCATTTGCTTATCTACAGAAATTTGGTCCATTTTAAGGAACTAGTGCATTATTTATTTTTCTAGAGTTCTATAAACACAAGTTACTCATCTGATCAGTAACAGTTTGGTTGCTTAATTTAGATTTTTTTAAATCTGCAATTTTGCTTTGTGCATCAATCTGGCTGTTATAAGCCACCCGTGCCTTTTCTTTGACAGATTGGTGTCCTTAAGAAAGAGCTAGAAACTGTGAGGAAACATCGGAAGCAGTACCGTAACAGACGAATCTCAGTGCCTGTGCCTGTGGTATCCTTGGTAATTTATTGCCTCTATATAAAAGCCATTTCATGTTAAAGATTTTTGGCTTTGCATCTTGTACATCACGATAATATCTGCTCAAATACGTTGTCATGGTTAAGTGTTTTGGTGTTTGACACATACTTCAATGATACTGTAGGTTGGGTATACCAATGCTGGTAAGAGTACACTTTTAAATCAATTAACAGGAGCAGATGTTCTGGCTGAGGATAAATTGTTTGCAACTCTTGATCCAACTACAAGGAGGGTACAGGTCAGTCAAAATATAACTGGATAATTTTTTCCCCTCCTTTATTTGGAAATACATTTTGTCTCCTTGAAACTACAGCTGAGGTTGGGATAAGTACTTCTCCCCCCAGCTTCCTGTGGTTTTAGTGCCTTTAGGAGCTGTTACTTACACAGATGAGTGTCCTTAGTCTTAGGTTAATAACAGAGGCGGGGTTATCATGGGATTGTGTAACAAGTTCCTAGAGAGACGAAACAAAGGAGTAAGCTTCCTCTGTTGCTGAGCTTTCCTTGACTATCGGATGGCTGAAATTCATCATTTATATGTTTTAAGAAGCTAGTATGCAAGAAAAAAGTCTTCTGCTGTTTAAATTACAGCTCTTTTAACTTGTTATATTTTGTTAATTCAATTTCATCCAGATGAAGAATGGGAAGGAGTTTCTCCTCACAGATACTGTTGGTTTTATTCAGAAATTACCTACTACACTGGTAAGAAGCCCTTCAAGATAAGATAATCTGCCACAGTTCCGTTTGCTGAAGTTGTTTGATAGAAATCATGCTGTTTCTACTTTACATTAATTGTTTATAGGATTCATCACAAAATAAGATTTTTGTTATAAATTTCTAATTCCGCACTATCAAGTAATTCCGGACAGCTTTTGTTGATTTTTCTTCCTTTTCTGTAGGTTGCTGCCTTTAGAGCTACACTGGAGGAGATATCTGAGTCATCCCTTTTGGTGCATGTGGTTGATATCAGGTATATATCAGGAGAACTGTTTGGAGGAACTTTCATACATTAATTAAGAATGTTAATAGAACTTATCATGTTGACCATCATTATTATCTCTCATCAAATATTTTTTTGAAGTTCAGTCATCCCCTGTCAGAACAACAGATAGAAGCTGTGGACAAAGTTCTGTCAGAACTAGACGTGTCTTCAATTCCAAGATTGATAGTCTGGAACAAGGTACAATACATTCTGAACCTATTATTAGATCCTTTACATGGCGTGGCAAGTAAAAGGGGAGTTGAACACTCACACTTGTATGAATACAATACATTCTGAACCTATTATTAGATCCTTTACATGGCGTGGCAAGTAAAAGGGGAGTTGAACACTCACTTGTATGAAGGACTAGATACTGTTCCACCTTATATAGTAATTATGTTTATTTATTATACCCAAGTTACCTTATGTTGTCAATAGTAAGTTATTGGACATCCTTTACAGATCAATTCAAAGGAGGGACTAACATGATTTTTCATGGGTTAAGGGTTATTTTTTCCCCTCAACTTGGCTCGAAAGGTTATTGAGCAATTTAAACTCAACTATAGGTCAAATCTGTCCCTCAATGTTAAAAATTCCTTTTTCCGTCACCCTGCTGTCTTATTCTTGTTTGTTGGGCATTAGTGGGTCTTATAGTTTATTTTTTTAGTATACAGTATTCACTTTCTGCCCTCTTAATAATTTTTTTATACAATATTCACATTTTCTCTCCCCCTTCGTCCCTTTCTCTCTTATCTCTCTTCTTCCCACTCTTCCTGTCTCTCGCTCCCTCTCTCCGCACATGCTCACCATCTTCTGCAACATGTGATGGCAGAGCAACCCCTGGAGTATGGATGAACTAGATCTCTCACTTATGGAATCTTCTCCAGCATCCCCTAGCTCATCGTGGACCAACATTATGGAGGACGACAGTGGTGTTGTTCTTCTGCCAGTAGTGTATTGTGGCAGCTATGGTGGTTTCTCTCCCACTCCTCACTGAACCAGTTCTTGGTCCCCAACTCATGTATGCCCACAAACTCAGAAAGAGCGTGCTTATCAACTTTAGCGGATGACAAGGGTTGGTGGAGCAAGGCAAAGCATGGTGAGGGCATCGCCAGGGAGGAGCCGGGAGGGAAGAACACACACAAGCTGAGACGAGAGATGGGAGGAATCATGGCCTCCTTAATTGGGTTGTGGAAGGTGGCAGTGGAGAGTTTGCTTCTGCTCTTGTCGGCCATCACTCTGTGCGCCACGCTCTTGTAAATCCCATTGCTCAACACCTCCACGTGGTCCCACATGTTCACAAATATAGTATTGTTCTTTGATGGAGGAATCTCCTCCCACTTCCAATCTCTCAAGAATTCAAGACCTGGCACTTGGTCATCCTGCAGCAGTAGGATTATCCCTTCCTGCACCCATAAGAGCTCTCAGTCATGTCACCACTACTTCTGGTTTTTGACATTGAAGTGGGGGGGAGACAGAGAAGAGAGGGAGGAGAAAGATGAGGATGTGCATTACGGGACATCAATTGATTGCTAGAAGAGAAGGTAGAGAGAGAGAGAGAGAGAAATATTTTTGATATTATGAAAATGTAAAAAACGATGGGACCTACTATTTAATATTTTATAAGAAAAAATATTAAAAAAAAAAAGATGTGAGACCCACATAATGGGGAAATAACATCAAGGGTATCATGGATTGCAATTCTATTGCAATTCTATTGTTGAAAGACAGAATTGATCCATAGTTATTATGTTCAGGATGCCCAATGATCTTTTGGATAAAGTTGAAGGGCAAAAATAACTCTTTAACTCATTTTTCATTAAGGGATTAAAAGGGTATCTTTAATGTTAAGTTTTCATGCTATCATTTAGATTAAGAGCATCAGGAAATTATTTAACCAGAATGCTTTTGAACTGATTTCAGAATATAATGCACTGCAGGTGGATAAGGCCAGTGATCCCCAGAAAATCAGGCAAGAAGCTGAGAAAAGAGAAGATGTGGTATGCATGTCTGCTTTGAACGGGGATGGCCTACCTGAATTCTGCAATGCAGTTCAAGAAAGACTGAAGGTGCCGAATTGAAGTCTATATTTGCATACAACCCACCTTGTTAGTTTTCACTTGTTGATATCTCGAGGTGCATTTCTTTGGAACTAATTACTTGTGCTGCGAAAACGTTTTTGTTCTATAACAGGATTCCATGGTATGGGTGGAAGCGTTGCTCCCATTTGATAGAGGGGACCTTCTTAGCACAATACATCAAGTTGGAATGGTTGAGAAATCTGTAAGTAAACGTCCCTCGCCGTTCCCAATTGGCAACTGATGGTCAATGTGAACTTTGGCTTTTCTTTTGAATTTGAAGATTGCAGATCATTCCCCCATATAATGGTTTTCTTCGTTTTTTGTTTTGCTTTCTTGTAATATGTAGGAATATACAGCGCAAGGAACATTTATCAGGGCACATGTGCCCCTCCGTTTTGCAAGATTGCTTACACCTATGAGGCAACTATGTGCATCCCGACCTTAACTCTCCAAAATAATTACGCTGAAGTGTTTAAAATAGCCATACTATTTGCTTTATATTATAATCTGTAAATGGCCTTGGTGATTGGGAGTTGCATTCGGCGGACCCTCGAAGTTGTAGATATGCATTTCTTGTATCATGTTTGCTTAATCATTTGAAAGTGAAAACATCTGAGAAATGGTGAAACGTGCGGATGTCTCCTTTCAACTTTGAAAGGATGTAAATTTATACGTCTTCATCTGAATTTATCTCTTAACTAGTCTCTGCTAACCATCTTCCGCTTCAAAGTGGCCTCTAAACACGAAGGGTCCCCCCCGGGGGAGGGGGGGTTGCATGTTCTGTGCCACTTAAATGTGACTCGTTTGTCATGGAAGCGGCTGTTAAAATTTATAATTACCAAAATGTTTATACAAATATATTCTTCTAGAGAAAAAGGGGAATATATCTATTTTTTTTTTAATGAAAAGAGGAGCTATCATTGATCAGTGAATCAATATAGAAAAAGTCAGAAAAACAAGTTGTACTTGCAAATCCTTCCACTATTGCATATGTTATTATTTTGAATAGTACAATGTAAATATGTATTTGCATCTAGCCATACAAATTGGATTTTTTCCCAACTAGTAATATAAATAATGAGATTATATATATAATTTATTTTCTTACCTTATGTTATTTTCTAATTTTTCTTCAACATTGAAAAAATTATAAAATTAAAACCACCCACACCTTGTATTAGCTAAATTATATGAATTGAGCTAGGACTGTGCAATAGGCGAGATGGGCTGGCTTGAAAGACTACTCGTAGCCCATCCCATTTTGCACAAAATGAGTTGGCCCAACCCATACCTGTACATAGGCCATTTAAAAATGGACTGAGTGGGTTAATATGGGTTTTGGGTTGCTCAGCCTGTTTTGTGATAGTCTTTTTTAAAGAAAAAAGAGGAGGAGGAGGACTTGCTTTTCAAATTTAAATTATGCTACACTTCTAATTCTACCAAATAACAATTCAAACGTCATCATCAAAGGAAACAACCTCAAACATTACAAATAATTTTGGGAATGTTTACAAATGAGAGAATCATGGAGAAAATTAAGTTGAATTTAAAGTTGCAGACAATCATACAAGCAATCCCAGAAGTAGAGAGACCTTGCTTGCTTGAGAGAGAGAAAAAAAAAAGCACCAAGAATCAGTGTTATATATTGTTGTTTCTTTAATTATATATATAATTAATAAAGGAGGAGGAAGGGACGAATCCAACGTGGAGGCCTGGAGGGTTGAACTAGTTAAGTGTGGATATGTTATTTTACCTAGAGAAGGAGGGAGATTCGCATAATATACAACAATAAAAGGGATATATTTGAAAATAAATAACATAATTGAAAAAGGGGAGTTCTTATTACAGGCATCCGTATTTTCTCCCTCTCCCGCATATATAATCATTAATAGGCATCCCCTATCACGCTGGAGTTCAAAACTTACCTGGTTCAAGAGGGAGCGGCTTCAGGGTTCAAAACTTCATATCTGTTGGTGAATAGAAAGCACTGATGAGAGGGAGACAATACGAGACAAGAGGAGGAGAGCATTGGAGATGGCCACAAACCACTGACTAACCAAAGAAGCATGGACTCTGAGAGAAGAAGCACAAACTCAAGAGACTGGAGAGATGATAACGACTAGAGACTTGACAGATGAGCTCGAGCGACGCTAATGATGCTGGGCGAGTGAGAGCAGATGAGGTTATGAGGGTTTTAGGCTGAAACGCAACATGAGAAGGGAGATAAAAGACAAAGTGAAGAAACACAGCGTGTAAAGGAAAGGGAATTACAGTTTTTTTTAGCATATATATGAGCTATACGGCCGGGAAGGGCAGCCTCCGTCCCACTCGTATGTATTAAAACAGGCTAGTCTGTAAAATTAGCCTGCCCATTTTTCTCTCTCAACGGGTAGGTTTTAACTTGCCCATTTAATCCAGGTATGAGCAGGTTTGGCAGGTCACGGATTATTTGCTCACCTCTAAATTGAACTTATCCTCCATCATCCATTATCGCTAAGGCCTCCTTACTTGGACTAATTATTAGAAGTTGAAGTTAAATTGTGCTTGTTAGCTTAGTGTCACATAAGTTTTTTTGTAAGTGAGAAGTCGTGGATTGATTTCATTTTTAATCTTAAGTTATTGATGTATGCCCTTCTAGTTTTTTTTAAAAAAAGTTGAATTGATATTAGGTATTCACGTATGTCTGAATTTAACTTTGCCAGTTTTACATATTCTACATTTTGGTTGGATCCATTGGTTTATGTATTTTTTTTTTAGTACCTTTCTGTGACACATCCCTCGACTCATTAAAAAAATTAGATATGGAAAAATAATGTGAAAATTTTGAAAAAAAGTTATTGAGATTTGAGGAAACAATCTATTTGTTATATCTATAATTCTATATTTTTAAAGGACATTTCACAATTTAGTTTATAACCTTGATATTCTTCTGGCCATACACTATAAAATAATGCATTAAAAGACTTTAGCCCTTGGAGAATGTTAGTTAGATGCGCCTGTTTTACGTTTTGTTTTTTGTAGTTGCACTAGCGTTAATTTGAAGCCCAGTTTACCAAAAAGAGGAATATGTATCCCCGTGGCCGTGGCCGTGGCCGTAGGCCCTGACACCGGCCCAAAAAGGGGGCAAACAACAAAGAAAAAGTAAAGTTTATCCAACAAAAAAAAAAAACGAAGAAAAACTAAAAACTGAAGGCTGAAGTCCTGAGGACCTGAGCCACCCTTCTGTTTCTCACCGATCTATCCTCAGCTGGCGCGGTAATCTCTCGTTTCTCATTACTCAGACTCAAGAGGCAGAGCAGATGCTATTTGAGTATCGAGGATTCAGATTGTAACCGGGAACCCTAGAAATGCGAAGTTAGGGATTCAAAAGCTCAAGTGGTAGAATAATGGTGAAGCAATCCAACGCCTTGATGGCAATGCCGAAGAACAAGTGGCCATTGCTACTATTGGTATTGTTTTCTCTTTCAACGGTGATGGTGGTCTTCTTGAGAGCCACATCTGATTCCTGCAACAGGAGCACTGGCAATAGCACTGAACAGCTTGGATCAGAAGATGATCAAGGAAAGGCTCCCGTTCACACTACCGTCCAAGTCGGAAATTCGGCACCAAGTCCTTTGGAATTCATGAAGTCTAAACTTGTTCTCATGGTTTCGCACGAGCTCTCTCTTTCAGGTCCTTACTGAAATCTCATCTTCACGTTCGATTTTGGCAGTACTAAAAATACAATTTACTTAATATGGATTCTTCTCCTCGTTTTGAAAAAAAAAAAATGCAGGAGGGCCTCTATTGTTAATGGAGTTAGCATTTTTGTTGAGGGGCGTTGGTTCTGACGTTGTTTGGATCACTTATCAGAAACCTGCAGAACCTGACGAGGTGATTTACAGTTTAGAGAATAAGATGTTGGACAGAGGAGTGCAGGTGATCTTAACTCATTCTTTTTTTGTTTTGTAGATTACTATTTCTTTTTGGCCACAGACAAAAAAGACCACTATTTCCTCGTCCTTCCGCTTGTCATTGCTCTACGGTTTTGCTTGGGTTTAAATATTTGCTTAATCATTGCTTTTTTAGAATATTTGCTTAATCACCAATGAGAAACGACATGAATGGTATTCTATATCTCAGTGGTTAAGGCCTTCTAAGCCCCTCTTTTATGTTGTGTTTGACTTCTGATAGGTCTTCCCTGCCGATGGTGAAAAGGCTATAGATACAGCTCTTAAAGCCAATCTGGTCATTTTAAATACTGCTGTATCTGGGAAGTGGCTGGATGCTGTTTTAAAGGAAAAAGTTCCCAATGTTCTTCCAAAGGTTTTATGGTGGATTCATGAAATGCGAGGGCATTATTTCAAAGTGGAATATGTTAAGCACCTCCCTTTTGTTGCAGGTGCCATGATTGATTCACACGTAACTGCAGAATTATGGAAGAATAGGACTAGGGAGCGTTTAGGGTATCTTTCCAGTATCTTACAACGTGATTCTAAATTCAGTTCCCTTCATGTTTTGTGTAATAATGATGTTGTGGTCTATATTGTTGTGCTTTTCTTTATCTATCTTATTTTTTTGCTTGCACTGGTCCCATTCTGTAGGATCAAAATGCCTGAAGCTTATGTTGTGCATCTCGGAAATAGCAAGGAACTGATGGAAGTTGCTGAAGATGGTGTAGCAAAGAGGGTTCTTCGTGAGCATGTCCGGGAATCTTTGGGAGTGAGAAGTGATGATATACTTTTTGCCATCATAAATAGTATGCTTTCCTACTTGATATTTACTACTGATACTCAATTGATATGGTAATGTAATTCATAGCTTGATTGACATCTTTTGCTTGTCCTTTCTTTTGTTAAATGGAAGAAGGAGAAGCAAAATGGCAGAAAGAAACTCAAATTTGTTGTTTGCCTGCCAGAAACAAGGTTTAACATAAATTCAATGACTTCTTTCTAGCAGAACTTGTTCTAAATTTACCTTATCAGTTATCACTTGTATTTGTTTGTCAGCCTTATTTTTTACTGGTCTGAAAAATATTAGCTAGACACAATCATAAATTCAATTCACATAGGGTGCATTGGACTCCTTTGATATGACCAAGGAACCCATTTTTGGGCAATATCTATTGTACTCTTGTAATCATTAACCAACAGGCGGCAGCTGCTATCATTCTTTAGTACTTTTTTAAAAAATGGGACACCAGGTTATTTTTCATCCCATTCTATGTATGAAATGAGCCTAACTGTGGAATGAGAGAGTTGAAGTTAGGGCTGTGGAAACAGGATGTGATACTATTGCACCAATTTCTATTATGTAATAGATTACAGTTTCTAATTAGATTTAGTGCATGCCTTGAGTCCTTCCATTTATATTGTCTCCTTTTGCTAAAAGCTTATAATTGGCATGATATGATTACAGGTGTTTCACGCGGTAAAGGGCAGGATCTATTTCTTCGTTCCTTCTATGAAAGTCTGAAACTGATCCAGAAGAAGAAACTACAGGTGCCAGCACTGCATGCTGTAGTTGTGGGGAGTGATTTTGGTGCACATACAACATTAGAACTAGAACTGCGAAAATATGTGGTAGAGAAAAAGATTCAGGATCGTGTTCACTTTATTAACAAAACCTTGACGGTGGCTCCTTACCTGGCTGCTATTGATGTTCTTGTTCAGAATTCTCAGGTATTTTCTAGTAATATGCATTATTAAGTTGAGTAGGAAACAAAAAAATGTGTTACATTCTATCATTTCACAACATGGGAATTGCTTCTTGACCAAATGATTTTTCTGCTCATAGTGAGAATTTTGGTTGCAAATTTATTTGTTTTGGCTTCCATAAGGTATTAATACAAACTGCAGTAAAGGACCCACCAAAAAAAAAAAAGAGATGATATTAGTGTTTGATGCCCCTTGTGTAACACCATGAAGCATTCTGAAGAACACTAATCAGATTTCTGTGATTATAATGGTCTTGGAATCAATTTTGCTTCCAAAAAATTAGATATCTTAATCTTGAAATTTTAACATGAGCTTTCTCTTCGTTTCAGGGAAGGGGGGAATGTTTTGGGAGGATAACCATTGAAGCAATGGCCTTTCGCCTGCCTGTACTGGTATGTACTTAAGTTCCTTACTTTTGGCAGGGTTTCATCTGCCTAAAGTGTCGGAATTGTCTATCTGCTTTGTTACCCGTTTTGTTTGGTGCCAAAGACTTTGCTTTATTTATTATTTTTTTGCCACATTCAATTCAAGATCCTTTTTAGGTCATGGTACGTAATTAGTATGGTATATTTTGTGACATATATGTTCAAATTTAATTTTGAGTCATGCTATATTTTGTGAATTGTGAGATATAAAGTTTAAATTATATTTTTAGTAAATCTTTAGGTGGTTTTGTTACATATTCTTCGCTGCATGATTAAAATAAATATAATAATAATGCACATTATATCTTATGTCACTTTCTTTGGTACATGAATTTGAAATTTTTTTAATTTGATGATGTTTTGTGCTAATTATAATAGGGTTAGCTTAAAATTAGTAAATGTACTTAGAGACACCAGTAAATAATTATGTATTCAAAATACTAATTATTAAGTGAAAACTTGGAAGTGTGTGGGATTTTAGTAATAAATTATTCGAAATATTCCAAGTGTCAAACCCACAAAGAAGGTGCGCTTTTACTAATGCAAATAATTAGTAGTTCAAAAAAAATAGATAAAATCAATTATTTGATGAGAGTAAAAGAAAAAAAGAAGAAGGGAGAAATAATGATGAGGAAAACATAATCATTTGAAGCATTGGAGGTTTAAGATTCACCTTAAAGGTTGCTAGTTTTTACCCTTTAAATTGACTCTTTAAACAATTATTGTGACAGTTATTCATAAAGGATTCCAATATTCTCTCAAATTATTAGTCCTTTTTTAATTTGTGTTGAATTCGTCCCCACGATACCCAATCAACTGATTAAACTATGAAGTTATAGTTTAACTCACCATAAATTTTTAGAACTATCCTTAGTCTGGTTATTTGTGTTTATTTTTTAGATTTAAGTTCTCTCTTCACCTCTCAATCCATCAAGATTACCTATAAATTTGATTTAATGGTGGCTAGTCATGAAATCAATATAAAGAACAAGAGAAATATAGATAATTAGAAAGAGCAAAATATATTCACAAATATAAATGCAGAGTCAAAACAAAAAGAAAAAAGAAAAAGAAAAATGGCTCCCCGGTTGTACTACATCCCTACCTCGATTAGGTAATTTAGAAACACATAATAAAATTAATAAATAACACTGTTTTAAAATCTCCAATCATGATAAATGATCACAGAAAAAATTAAAAAGTAGAAAAGAAATAATTAAAATATGTAGAACTCCTTAATTATCTCCCACTCAGCCTTCAGGATGCTTTTATGGGCTACAAATGTTATAGAGCTCCTCCCTTGATTCCTAATTGATGTGAGACTCTCATATACACACACACACATACACACACTCCTCTAATCTTATTTAAAAGTTACTTTCAACATGTCTCACTAGAATCAAGAAAAACCTTAAAATTTATTAACTTTATCTAAAAATTTAATAAGTTTTTAACTTTACCCCTTATTAAATATACATGCTTTAACAATACATTTTCTTTCTCCAACATTCAGTGGAGAATAAAAGGGAAAATTTATAATGAAAATTTATTGATGTGATTTATAAATAAGATCAAAAATAAAATCTTCTCTTTCTGCCCTATAAATAGGACTAGAGAGAGTATATATGTGTGTGTGATCCAATGCTGCTTGACCTGCATTTTTTCTTTGTTTTATTTTATTTTCTCTTCAATTATTCAATTCTCCTGATGCAGCTCCTATTCCCCTTTTATAATATATATATATATATATATATAATATTAAAGCTTATTTTCTTTTCTTCTCTCTTTTTGTTTGTTTTATACTTTTTCTCCACAATATAAAGAAAGAATGATATGAATAGATTTTATAGCGAAATTCTTTCTTATCCTATAATTAAGTGCTAAGAGGAAAATATATAAATATTAATTAAATAGATATGAAATCTTAATAAATTTAATCAAATATAAATCAAAATTAATACCTATTTAACTATAAAATGTGCGTTTATCATGAAACCAGAATTAATTTAGCACTTTGCTAGAAATGAGTAGATTTGTTTGGTAAAAGGCATGTGAGAAAAATGTCACTTAGGAATACATTGCTTAAGTTAAATTTAGGAAGAATGAATGGATGCAAATGCACATACGTGATTGAGGTGAGCTCACTTGCAAATGGCTGAAAATGAGTTGCAAATTGTGGAAGCCAGTTGCAAATGTAGAAAGATCACTTGCATATGAGTTATAAATTGTGGAAACTTTCTAAATTCTGGAAGTTTGGCTGCAAATGTTGCAAGTTCGTTGTAAATGGGGAAAATGATTTGCAAATTATTTGTAAATTGAGGAAGTTCTAGAAATCCTAGAAGTTTAATTTAAAACTGATTTGCAACTAATCTTCCATTATTTACAACTGAACTTACAACATTTGTAATTGAGCTTCCAGGACTTTAATGACTTTCAAAATTTATAACTCATTTGCAACTTATCTTCCTATATTTGCAACTAACTTTTTGCAATTTGCAACTCATCCTCCTGTATTTGCAACTAAGCAATATGTCAACTGTATAAGGGCGTTTTCATCCATTTATTTCTTTTTTAAAACTTTAGTCCTTCTTAGTAATTTTAAAAATCCATTGTCCTGTATAATGATCAATTACCATGGTCCTTATGTCAATCCTCCCTTGAATTTACTTTCATTCAATCCTCCCCTTACTCTCCATAAAAGGTTTTGGCCAAGTTGCATACAAGTATAACCCTTCAACACAGGTTTTTCAGCAGTTTACTCCTTGTACTGAAAAGCTTGACAAGTAGCACCCCCTCTACACACAGTTTGGTGCAATCTACCACGGATGTTAGGTGCCATTTGAGGATTAATGAACATCTCCCCATTTCCGCACTTTCATCCCACCCCAACCCCCCCAAAAAAAAAACCCATTTTTTTTTTCTTGAAAAGAGCTCCTACTACAATTTCACTATATATTCCAATCAAATCTCAAAACTTCAACACAATTAGACTTGAAAACATAGTCAATTCAGAATGTAGAAGGGATTTCAGTTTGACCAGAATCTCATGAACTTTTGTCCGCGAATATAATGGGGGGGTTTTACATGCTTTCCAGAATATAATGTTGGTTGGGCTCCTTCCATCCAAACTTAGAAACTGGAAATGGGAATATTGGGAGAAATGGGTTTTTCTTGGTCAGAAAAATGTTTTCCAAAATATAATGTTTGATGTGCTCTTCATTATAACTTTGAATCATTGTATTTTGCTCAAGTTTTGTTATAGATCCCGACATTTTTGCTTGTCAAGCCTTCCAGTACAGGGAGGTGAACTCCTGAAAATGTTGAAGGTTATATTTGTATGCAATTTGGCCAAAATCTTTTATGGAGAGTAAGGGAAGGATTGAGATGAAAGTAAATTCAAGGGAGAATAGACACAAGGAACATGGTTGTTAATCATTATAAAGGATAATGGACATAAGAACACCAAAAAAAAAAAAAAGTGTAAGGACTTATAACAATGTTCAAGCAAAATGTAGGGACTCAAAATTATATTTTTTTTAAAGTTTAACATAGCATGGGTTGGAGGAATACAGAAGATGGCAGGGAGATAGTGCTATATTTCTTCCATAAACAAACCGTCTTAACTGCACAATATGAGACCATGCTATTTTAATTTTGCATTATTTTCTGCAGATATTGGTAATTTCAAATTGTAAATGAGATGATAACTAGATTTTGGTTTATGATGTGATACCCATTACCTTTTTTTTTTTTTTTTGGGTCTGCCATTCGAACTTGCAATCTGTGGGCTAAGTGTGCAGCACACTAACCAACAAGCGGCAAGTTTTCATGGCTGATGCCCATTACTTTTAACGTTGTTGTGAATAATATAGTTACAGGTTATCGCATATTTTTTGTTTCTTACTGTAAAAACAATTACCAGCCAACCTTTTTTACAGACTCTTAACTCTATACGTTATCACCACATGTTGGGATTATATGCATTTGTGTTTGTGCTGGTTTCTTAATCATATAATTTTTTTTTTTTCCTTCAATGGAAACAAATGCCAGGGCACTGCTGCTGGGGGGACGATGGAGATTGTGGTAAATGGGACAACCGGTTTGCTGCATCCCGTTGGAAAAGAAGGCGCGATGCCTCTTGCAAATAACATCGTAAAATTGGCAACTCATGTTGAGAGGAGGCTGACCATGGGAAAGAAAGGTTATGATAGAGTGAAGGAGGTGTTCATGGAGCGGCATATGGCGCATAGGATTGCTTTGGTTTTGAAGGAAATTTTGCGGAAGGCCAAGAGGCACAATTGACCGGTTTCGATATTTAGCTCTTGAATTGTGAATTAAACTCCACAAAAAAAAAAATGTTCTGGTGATTGTATGCTTTTTATGGCCTTTGTGCCACATGTTGGAAAATTTTTCAGTGTGTGCTGTATAGATTTGTTATACGATTCGATTACTTTCCTGAGGCTGCAGAGGATTCTTTTCTTGCTCGTTGACGGTGATGACCTGGGTCTTGAGTTACCTTTGCCAGGGATTATCAAAATAATATTACCTCAGAAGTTAGCTTTCGGCTTTCTGGAAGCGGAGCGCCCAGAATATTCAATCCGCTAAGCTAATGCTCTTCTGATTCTTTTTATAAATTTTTTTTATCAATCTTATTAATATCAATGTAAAGAAAAGTAAAAAAAAAATAAAAGTATGAAAGATTTTAAATATGTTTTTATATAATAAATTTAAAAAATAATGTTATATTGTTTCTTTCCCCTTTTAAGAGGTAATTTCAAAAATAATTTTTAAATCTCACTTAAAAAGTTGTGTTATGACTTATAAATGAAATTAGTTAGATTTTTTAAAATGTGTTTTATAAATGAAATCGGAGGGAGTAAAAGATTAGCATGATGAACTCGAACCTGAGCATCAAGAGATTAGAGTAGGCGAATCGATACGATTGAAAAAAATAATTTATTATGGGATTAAATTTAAATCAATTTTTATTTACTTGTTACCCGCTGGCGACATTCACTTGTCAATTGTAATATGCCGGATTTATCAAAACTTCACAAGAAAAATAAATTAAAATAAAACATTACAATTAGAGCTGCTCTGTTACTTTTATTGAAGGATTAATAGGTAAAAATGTCTAACTTTTTCTTCAAGAATGCTTCACACTCTAAACTATTTTTAGAGCATTTTTGCTTTAAACTTTTCAAAAAATGAGCATTTTTATCCCTTCATTTTATATAAAAAACATTGACTATTAAAGTTTAGTTTAACCAAAGATTAAATGACATAGTTGTCCTGAAATTTTTTCCTTAGGGGCACTAGATATTTTAAACTTATGTTTGAAGCTTACTTGTTTCGAAAGTTTTAAAAAAAGAGCAATTTTGCCCTGCAGTTCCAAATTATCTAAACCCATACCTATATTTAAAAATAATCAACTGTTCGTGAGTCAATCTATATAAATTAAGTTATGTGAAAATTCTCTTCTTTTATATTTGACAATTTCACTCTCACTTAACTATGACAATTTTTCGGACTCTAACTTTGACTTTGATGCTTCTAAGAAATTTATAGCATCAAACTTGACCATGGTAGCAAATACAAAAACAATAGCTTGAATGTTACATGGAGAGTATGTGGCAAGTCAGGGGAGGGCGAAAGCAATTTAGGAGAAGTTAAGAATAATGGATTTACTTTTAATGGATAAAGCAAGAATGTTGTAGGCTTGTGCGACCAATTCTGGAAAATAAAAGTGTCAAGCCAAATGCAAAACTTTTTATGAGGTTCGCAAATCTTAGATATCTATTTTTTCTAACTTCAAATTTACACTTCAATTTATGATAATGTGGGAGCTTCTTGGTAGAATAAGAGCAAGAGGAGGAAGAATGAAAGGCAAAATTGCTCTATTTTTAAAAACCTTCAGAATAAATAAAATCTAAATAAAAGTTTAAAATACTCGTGCTTTTAAAAAAAAATTGAAAACAGATATGCTATTTAATTTTTAATCAAGCTGAACTTCAACCGTCAATATTTTAATATTTAATGACAGGATAAAAATATGTTCTTTTTGAAAGATTCAGGTAAAAATGCTCGCAAAAATATTAAGAGTGCCGCGCAACACGGGAGAAAAATTTTTGGAATATTTTTGCATCTTATCGCTTTATTAAACCTCCCTTCAAGTTAGAGTTGAAATTGGTTATTGTGCTACATCGGGAACAGTGGTGACCCCGAGTCCTAATTGGCATGGAAATGGATCGGATACCAGGTTCGGCGATTCCTCCCCGTCTCCGATATAGAGCCGGACGTGTTCCGAAATTTTCTTGTTTGTCGATGGCTCGAGCGTTGCCTGCTTCCTCGAGAATAGCGATGCACAGCAGTGTGTCGGAAACGCAATCTGAACTGAGGATGTTTATTCTAGGAATGGGTTTTGTTGGGCAATTGCTTTCATACAAGCTCCAGAACCAAGGATGGTGATTCTTTTCCCAATTCTTGCCTTCATCTGTTTGCTTATCTTAATCTTTCTCTGCCATAGTTCTTTTTGCCGTTAATACTACTTATTGTATAGGGTTGTGTCTGGAACTTGCACTAGTCATATGAAGAAGAAGAAACTTGAGGATAGGGGATTTCATATTTACCAATTTGATGCACTCGAGCCAGAGTGAGTCAACGAGTATATAGCCTTATGCTTCTCAGATGCCTTCAGAATTTGTTCGTAAGCTATATTTCGTCTTGTTTTAATCTATTTCGCGGATTATAATTGATTAAGGCAGCGAAATTGAGGGGTATCTGGGACCTACTTTTTGTCCATTAATGATGTCATCTAAGTTTTTTAGGAGGGTTCATTGATGAATAAGCCGTTCATGTTGATGTCCTTTGTTTTTTTTTTTTTTTAACATAATCGTTATCTCTCCTTTTCTTTTCTTTTCTTTTTTCCTTCCCTCAAATATACTGAGAATATCTCAGTTGTTTTTGCAGACTTAGCATCCTAGATCATATCAAGCATTACACTCACCTTCTTGTTTCCATCCCTCCAATCGTTGGCCTCGGTGATCCAGTATGATATTAGTATATAATTCTTTATTTGTTTCAGTGTTCCAAAATGGTTTTCTTGGTAATCTTTCAATATCACTTTTACTTTCATTACACTGAGTTGCAGATGCTTCAACATGAACGGCTTTTAAGAAGTTCATTTGTCAATGGGAATCTTCAGTGGCTCTGTTACTTGTCTTCTACTAGTATGTCTTCATTGAATTTATTAATTTGTCGACTCATTTCTGTTTCTTCATGCACATAAATTGCATAATATTATGGATCATGATCATGCTCAGTAATTTAACTCTTTGCAATTTATTTTTCCTTCAAAAAAGAAATCGTTTGTGGCATTAGGTAGCTCTGTGGTTTTTAAATTTGCATTAAAATGAATCACTTAGAAATACTAATGTTGCTCTGAGCAAGCAACCTTAAGATCAAATTTTTGAACAGGCCTTTTGTGCTGGCTCAATTTATGGAATGATCCTTCTTACTGGCATTAACTATGGTCCTGGCTAGTTCTTGTTGTTTACTGGAAATCCTATAATCTTACAGCAGTGCTTAAGTCAGATGCGTTGTCATTTACATGATATCAGCCTCAACCGTGAAGGGAAATTGATAGAAATAAGCCGATAGGAAATAACCATACACATGGTTAGTTCCTTATTTTCCTCATTATGTTTTTACCATATTAAAGATTATGATGACATTCCCGACAGGCGACATAGTTGTATTCCCTCCCACCAAGTTGATTTCGCTAAAAATCTCAGAATTACACCTGCCTTTAACATTTCAACAGTCATAAGTTTGTGTTGCGAGATTTGATATAATGCAGTAATTTTGTTTAGCAGGCGTCTATGGAGACTGTGGCGGAGAATTGGTGGATGAGGAGTAAGAGAGTGCCCAAAACAAAAAAAAAAAAACACTGTGCTTTCAAGTATCTGAAATTACTCTATTTGTTGGCCCTGAGTGTGTCCATCCTCTTTGGCAGCTATCCTCCTAACCCGACAAGTGAGTTGGCAAAATTAAGGTTAGCCTCTGAAGAGGGTTGGTCAAGTTTAGCTCACTATCTCGGCATTTCAGCATATGTATTTCGGCTGGGAGGTGTCTATGGCCCTGGTAGAAGGTAACGAGTTATGAATTATACAAAAATCATGATACTTGATGACTGTTGTGTTGCTTTATGTTTTTGGTAAACACGATCGTTTAATTGTTGATATAGTAGATCATACCATCTTCCTGTGCTTTCATGTCTTTGAACTTAAATAGAGTTCTATTTGTCACAGTGCCATCGAGACCATTATGAAGCAGGACTCGTTGTCTGAAGCTCAAAAGATGAGGAAATACCGAAAATATACATCAAGAGTTCACGTTGAGGATATTTGCCAGGCGATCATGGCTGCTGCTGACGCACTTTCCCTAGGGTAATTTCTATTTGCGATTCTATGTTGCTTTGCTTGCTAATAATACCGCCACCGTAGCCTCCGTGGGGTACAGTTTTATTTAGATGACTGAGAAACATATCAAAAGTCAAAACTTGTGGATTACAGCCTTGGGCATCTCATTTTCAGGAAAGTGTACAACATTGTTGATGACGACCCTGCTGCTCGGGAACAAGTGTTCGAATACGCAAGAAAATTGGTGGAGAAAAAGTGGCCGGATCTGATCAAACAAGAAGCCCAGGAGGTGGAGTGGTCAGATGTAAAACCGACAGACATGAGGGGTGAGAAGCGAGTGTCTAATGCTCGAATGAAGGACGAACTGGGGGTGCGCCTGCTTTACCCTGATTTTAGAACAGGATTGCAGAGCATACTTGACAAGATGGACACCCCTTGCTTACAATCTAGATCTTAATTACTATTCGCTAGTCAAATTTCTTTTTTCATTTCATTTTTTTCCTTCTGAGTCAAAAGTGTGATTTCATTACTCAAATGAACTACAAAAAGGCATTACCAGGCTGGCAAGGCATCTATGCGAAAAATAAGATTAGAGAACTAGTTGTTTGCTCTATGATTCAAGAGGTTGGTTAATTCGTTAGCCCTTCGCGTGTTGTGCCGGAGCTAAAACTTCATTAACCAATCCTTGAATAAAATGATATGCCGTAGTTCCCATCATATAATAAACCAAAAGTTACCTCCAAACTACGCTTCTGCAACTCGGATAGAGATCGTTGGTCGGCCATTTAGTCAGATAACCATTTGAGAAGTTAGAAGCAGAGTTTTCTGGAGTGATGGGAAACCAGCAAGTACGAGTAAAGCGAAACATCTGATGATATGATTTAGGCCTTCACATTCAGTTATACAAATTCCACAAATAGCATCCTGAGTCATGAAGCAATCTGTTTTCTTTTTTTTTTTTTTTGTTACCTTAACCCTTTATCCTGTTAATTTACGAACGGCTGTCTACCTCTGAGCTAAATACGATATGTAAGAGAGACAGCAAAGAACAAGCACCATCTTCTAAGATATTTTGAAACTCATTAATACTAAGATGATTGTTCATATAACTGACTAGAATCAGGGAGATAGACAAATTAGAGTTTGCGTAGCACCGTATCCACGGACGAACAAGCAAAGCAAAGCGCGTCTTCATCGAAACAGACGAATATTGCTTCCGTGTGCCCCAACCGCTGGTCTGTTTAGTGTCCCACTTCCCGTGGGACTCTCCGTTACGCCAATATATTCATCCAGGCAAGAATTTCTGAGGTATCACCAAAAATAGTTTTAAACAATCTAAAATTATTGGCAAGGCCAGACGACACAGAAAATATTAATTCATTCTAAATTGCTGGTGTTTCTACTATAATTACTTGGAGAGAGCGAAATTCAATCTCTACGATATCTTGCCCAGAAGCCCTTCTTCCTGACACAATCATTCTCCGACAGGGATCGGGTCCACTTGGAACCGAGTGAAAAGTGACGCCTCAAAAAGGGCTTCCCCAACGAGGTCCGTGCACTGGAGTTAGGCTCCATCTTCGGAGTTTCCCCTCCCCATTCAGAGTCTTTTCGCCTATCAAAAACATCACATCCACCATCAAGATAGCTGTCAACTACCCGGTTCTTGGATATCCTGCTGTTTTTAGCCCTCATCTCTGATTCAGCACGAAGAACTTTCCTTGAAAACTTTGACATGTGCTTCTCCCCAACCACACATACAGGACAAGCTGGATCATACCTATCTGCCTCTGATGTCATAGTTTCTAAGCAGTCGGCATGATATACGTGACCACAAACCAGTACAGCAACGGCTGAGAGGTCGCTGCTGGCAATCAGTTTCTGGTTGCTCCATGCAGATCTCTCAGACAATAGCTTTGAGCAAGCCCCACAAGACTGCAGATCCATTGAGGGAGAATCTGAGAACCTACTACTAGATCCACTTATCTTGTGACGACCTGAACCAAAGTACTCACTATCAAAGGACCACCTTTCCCTCTGAGATGAGGCCACGAGCTCAGAAAAGGTTCGCATGGACCAGCCATCAGATGATCCACATTGGGATCCAGCTATGTCATTGCTGCAAGTAGAGAACACAAAAGATGGTCTTCCCTCAGAAATTGAGTTGTCCGGTGATTTCAATCCTAAGATCCTACTATCAGAAATCTGTCTCAACAGTGGGTGTCCTGGAGATTGACGAGTCCATCTTGATGGTGTAGAATTGGGAAGATGGTGATAATTATGATTAGGCAAAGGATCTGTTGGTGGTGTTGAGAAACCCAAAGGCATTGAAAACGGGATGTTTAGTACAGAAGATTCAGCAACTTCAGATGATGCCACATTCTTCACCTAAAGATGAAATAAGGAACTTCAGATAGAGCACAGTACCATGGGAATAGGCTCAAAATACGGATTATAAACTCTAAAGCTCCCAAATCAAATTCAGTGCATAAAAAACTCACCATTGTAGAATAATTGCTAGCCATGGACAGATCTGCAATGACCCACAGGAAGAAAAAAGAAAAATCAATGCCTGAATAGATGAAATGCCAAGAGGTTTCCCGCAACATTCAAGCAATTAAGTGATAACTTAATTGATAAACCTTTATTCTAGATGAGAAATAGTATTAGGAGAGTGAGATCAAAGCAGTGTATGTTTGACTATATATTACAAGAAGATTGCTGTGAAACAAAAATATCCTATGAATCAACAGAAAATCCTACACATAAAGCTAAAGAATGGAGCAGCGTCTAACAACAGATTGCTTGACCAAAAAGTTTTTAAAACTTGTAGATAGATTGTCAAATTCGGCAGTCCCTGTCTTTCTCTATGACCATACATCCATGTGAGAGAGCCCTGAGGGGCACACTGATGACCTAGACACTCGTAGACTAACTTTCCCGCCCCTGCCCCCTGATCATTTAAAGGGTGAAATAGCAAAAGAAAGTCCAAATGCTAAGGTTGAGTAGAACAGAAACAGCCCCACAGTTGGCTTCAGAGAGAAGAGCTAAACCAAAAACACCTATACAATTTAGACTCCAACAACAAACAACAACAACAAGCCTTTATCCCACTAGGTGGGGTCGGCTACATGAATTGCAAGACGCCATTGTGCTCTATCATTTATCAAGCTTTTAGGAATATTATTAATTAAGAGATCGCGCTCAACAACTTCCAAAAGTGTTCTTTTAGGCTCCTATACAATTTAGACTCCATCAGATAGAAAAAGGAAACCTTGTGCAAGTGAACTAGACATTTAAGAATATGATAATTGTCAAAGTAATTTACCCAGATTTAAAATATACTTTTCAACATAAAGGGATCTTATAAAACATCATGGTTGTAAATTGCACTAGTCTATAGAAATGAGATGGCACAAATGATGAGGCAATAATCTTCAGATGAACCATCCAGAAAATGTAGGTTAGATACTCCACAGTGAAAAGGGAAAAAGTATACCAGCTTAAAAGATAAGCTAGAACATGTTCAGTTTTTAGATCCAGTCAATAAACTATAGTGTAATGGTAACAGCTGAGATAGCCTTCAATTTCATAGATACTTGCTCCATTTAAGAAGTCCACAAAAAGGAGACAGCCCTTTTATTGAGTTTTCTGTAAAATGAAGTGACCAAAAGTAAGGACAACTTTAAAAGTTCAACTTTCAAAAACAAGGGCCACCGGTACGTGCTAACTATGACGCCTCATACAATGGGCTTGTGCAGGTAACAAGAAATATAACACTAACATAGTAACATTTACCTGAAGATGGAGTCATTGGATTAGCAACTGATGTCTCATGGATTGGAGACTTCTGAGAAATAGGAGTAACAGAATTCTCCACTGTGCTTCCCCCATCAGATAAATTGCCTCTTTCAGAACTTAAAGACCCTTTTAACTCCATGCTAATGTTTCTGCTGACTCCATCAGATGAGTGATAAAATTGATTCTGAGTTTCACCAGCAACACGTCCCCGTCTATCCCATCGGAAACTCCATGATGGTGAATAAACATCATTCCTATGCAAACTTTCAACTCCAGATCTGTTGGGAAGAGTATGGTCCTTTGCAGCCACGCAACAAGCTGATCCCATGATAAAAGCTGACATGACAAAACTCAATGTAACTATTTTATCAAAAAACAAAAAAAAATCAACACAAGTAACTTCTGGACAGGAAGGACAAATTAATTCAATGCTGGACAGAGAAACATGGGTAAATACGTACCAGAAAAATTACACAAAAAAATCTGAAAGCCTCCTCAATTTCCCACTAGCAAATTGCAGAACTATTTCCTCCTGAGAAGAAACAAGAAGAGTGGGTTACTTTGACATTTTATATTTGATGATAACATGTGTCAAACATAAACACAACCCAAAGACCAAAGCTTTGCCCACAGAACCTACTAACAACATTTAGTGCAATGAGAGGCACACAAGGCCTATCATAATATAAGGAAAAACTCTGATTTGCATTGAATATCCATTAGCAATTAAAATTTTCAGTCTTCATTATCTTGAATAACTTGTATTCAGTTTGTTTAGGAGTAGTTTGACTGATAGGTTCCAATATATCAGGACACGGTGGGGTATGGGTATCTACGAGCAAACATGTCATTCTTTAAGCGAATGTGTTACAATTTCATGTCATTTAGAATACAGAACTTCCAAATAAGCAAACTCACAACAAAATGCAAGGAGCATATAGACAAAGACACACCATGACATATGAAGATACATGCCTGAGACTATATATTCTCCCTGAAAATTCATATCATTCCTTGAAAGAATTATAGCCTCCATTGTTCAATATCCATGTGTCCTCTGCTCACGTTAAAATTTCTCACACGTCGCACTAACATGGAAGTCGTGCACCATAGTCTGCAACATCTGTATTTCTCTGTTGTGCCCACTAACATGGAAATCATGCAGGGCTCTTAACAAAAGGGGCTTGGACAAAACTTGAAGTCTTAACTACAGAGAGTCTCCAAGAGAAACAAGCTCAATCATGGACATAAAGCACGTGAAAATGAGAGAACAGAAACATGGCACAACCGTTCTGGCATCACTCATTAATATTGATCGGCCACAACCAGGTGCCATGCATAAATCATGTCTCAAACAAGAACTTACAACCCGCCCAGCCCAATTAAAACGCAGAAGATATAAGGCTGATGAGTAACAATGGAAAGGCACAGCAGAGTAAGGCAAAATAATGACGGCCATTAAACATGTTCCTCCACAAGCAGCAAAATTCCTCCACAAGTAGCAAAACTCACAGCCACCAATGACTGGGGGCGCGCGCGCACAAATAAAAAAAAAAAACAAACAAACAAACAAATAGAAGAGGAAAAGAGAAATAGCATCAACAACCGGTACTCAGAACCCACCAAAGGAAAAAAAACAAGGAAACACGAGAGCCTCTGTACTCAAAAGCCAATACTCCAGTGATTAAAAGAACCCCAAGAAAGACTGATATCCCAAATCCCATGTCTGTGAAGCAAAAACAGCCAAAATCGACTCTCAACTCCCAAAATGAAACAGTACTTTTGCATAAAAAAAACGGCTTAGGGTTTGGAAAAATCCCGACGCCCAGTCCTCGGCAAGGACGTGAATCACAGAAATACCAGAAATAGATCGAAAATGCTTGACAAATGGAAAAGCAGAGCCAATCTTACATCGTGAAATTTCAAAGTAATAAGTTGAGGAAGAAAAGGCCGCGAAGTCGTCGATTTGAGGTTCGAATTCTCGGTGGTCATGCGCAGCGCGAAGGAGCTAACAGGCGGAGAAAGTGACGGTAGCCATATAACGTGGAGTCCGTTTAGAGGTCGCTGGAGCAGAAATCGTTAGCGTTGTGACTCCGTCAAGCGAAGTTCATGTATGAGAAGAGTCCATGGAAATGGTGCACCCCTTATGAGTGTGACGTCCGCCTCTGCTTCTCGGCTTGTCTGCTCCTCTTTTTCTCCTCCGGGTCTTCGTTTTTCATTTTCAGTCGTCCTCGGCCCTTTTTTTCCTTTTCTTTTAGATTTTTCTGAGATTTTATTTATTTATTGCGAAAAAAGTGAGGAGTAACATTGTAGAGTAATTTACAAGTAGATAAGGCACTAAGACTTGAAAAACAGAACGAGGAGCGAGAGAAGGAGTAATGGCTGCTATATTTTGCGCCACGTAGAGTGCGCACCATGAGCTCATGGCTTATCTATCTATCCATCATCATTTGGACCTGGACTTCACTTGTCTCTCTTCCATCCAATAATCAGTTTCTCTACCATGAAACGTCAATCTTTTTTCTTTTTTACTTCGTATTCTATTCATTATTTGACTCTTTGATTGAATATTAACAATTCATTGTTTATATAAAAAATATAATAATTATGTTAGATGTAGCTGGGGAAAAAAATTAATACAGCAGCACGGAAGGAGAAATGCAGCAGAATTGATTAATTTAGTAGGCGAGTCGGAATTACCTGCGTTTGAATGCCCTGTTGAAGTTACAAAATTTGTCAGATTTTTTTTTTAAGATGAAGAAGCAGCGTCAAGTGTAAGACAAGTTTTAATTAGACGTGAAATTGTAAATGCAATCTACTTATACAACATTTTCTTTGAATTCCACTATGCCTATTTCATCAATCCAACTATTATTTAAATTTTAATTTAATTTCAAATAGATTGCTAAACTATGCATTAATACTGATGTCTGTGTCATTGATTCAATTTTACCGAAGACAATCACGTTAGAGTTACTGTTGAATATTAAATGTGAACATATATTTTAATAAAGATTCAAAATTTGATTCATTATGTTTCTCATATTAAACACAACTTCTGTTATTTTCATTTTTTTAATTTCACCTTCTAGATCCGGGGGAGATATGCTGGAGGACGATGCTACAAAAATGGGCCGGCCCATTTCATTCGACTCCAATGGAACTGCGGGCCCCGGTGTTTTGTCTGTTTTGGACGGGAGCTTTTTCTTGCTTTACGTAGAAATTCAAATTCAAAAAACTAATTTTGCAGTACCTCAGTAATGACAAATTGATGCACAAAAGCTTAAATTGTTTTTTACTATTTAATCGATAATCTATGATATTTTTTTTTTCTAATGCCTTATCAACTACCCGTTATGATTGTAATTATTCCTGAATTTCTCATCTTTATGCTCGCTCATTTTTAAGAAGGAACCCCATCTCAATAATCTTACAAATAATTGCAAAACTAGCCATCATATTTTGTAGGTTGTTCCAATGATTATCGCACCCAACATGGAATTAAGGAGAAAGATCCAAATCATGATTTCATCATATTTGATTTCATTCAAAGGTCCATTATTGGTTGTCCCTTTGATTTTGTTATTTTCCCAAGTCTCAGGCTATGTGCTTATTTTATATTCCGTGTTTGTTAGCTTTTAGCTTTTCGTGGTCACCTGTGCCCTACCCTTGTCTCAATGGTAATGATAACTAGAATTGTTTAAGAAAACTTTATTTGAGGCGAAACACAGTCCGATCAGTATATATACCATATTTATCATGTAGATCAGGTGCGGAGAAATGAATTAAAAAAAAAAAAGAATTCTGGCACCTCGAGAACGAATCAACCATTCATGAACGTAATATTCAAGCAACTTTTATTCAGCTTTAATAGTCAAAGTTCTAAAAAATTTCGTCCATGCATAAGCTTAAGACTTTCAAGTCAACACAAAAGATAAACCTAATTATTTTAAATAATCTCAAAGTCATTTTTTTACAGTGAAAAAAAAAAACCACTGAAAACATCACTTTTAATGTAGTGTGTATACGGATCAGGATTCTCTCTCTCTCTCTCTCTCTCTCTCTCTCTCTCTCTCTCTCTCTCTCTCTCTCTCTCTCTCTCTCTCTCTCTCTCTCTCTCTCAGAGTACATTTCTCAACAACCAATCATATACATCCATTTAATTATTCATTTGGTGACATATTATTGATTATAACATTAAAATAAATATACTATTTATTTAATGATGATCATAAATAAGCATTATAATTTTTTTAAAAGCATTTAAGAGATAATAGTAAATAATTTATTTATTTTACTGTCATAGTTAACAATATGAAATCATTAAATTAATTAAATAATTAAATAAATGGATGAGATTGAGTACTGAGAAAGGATACAGAGAGAATCTAAATCTGTGTGTGTGCTATTCTTGGTAACGAATGAAATCTTATTCTTCTCAGAGGTGAACAAAGTTAAGAGGGAAAAAATTTAAAGATTTGTCATTGTCTCCCTTCTAACAAATTTAATAACTTATATAACTATTGATATTTTCTAACTTACTCTATGTGCGTGTATACACACGCACATATATACAACATACTGGAGTTTCGAGTAATAAAAGAAAACATTAATTACGTTTGAATGGGGCAGGTGTTGAGGGAGGGGGCATAAATTAGAGCTTAGAGCCACATCAAAAATATAATAGAGCTTAGAAAAGTGCATTTTCACATGCGAACCACTTTTTTTATATATATTCATGTTTATTATTGCTTTAGCGTCATCTAAGAATAAATATCAGTTCTCCTTATCTATTTCGAAATAAATTTTTTTTTTGATCGGATGAAATAAATATTTTATTAGTTTTATATTTGATATTTTTTGTGTATTAATTAATTAAACATGCACACATTATTCAAAGGTCACAAAAGTCAAAATTTGCTCTCGTAGCGTAATATTAATATTCTTTTCATGAGAAAATTACACTAAATAAGCCAAGTAATTTACATTTTTCTCCCTTAGAAAAGGCAAGCCAAGGCCTTGAAGTACAAAAGGGTTACAATAGATTAACCATCAAAGCAGTTGTTCTTTTCCCTCACGAAAACATCCAGACACACATCCGGGAAGGTAATTTACATTGAAAAGGCCAAGACAATATATATTTACATATACATAGACCAGATAGAGATTAGCAAAGTTCATGACTTGTGATCCAGCCAGCGACGCATCGTGTGTATATATATTTAAATTTATGCACTCACAACCCTTTTCTTCTTCTGAAACACCAGTGACTGTGATGTCGTGCTTGCTTGCCATCCCTCGCACCCTTTAGCTAATTATAAACAACGAAGGACCTGAAAAGAAGAAAAATTACAGATAAAGCCCCATAACAAAACCCCACAGCCACACTTGAACCCCACGATGCACATATTTTCACCACTGAAACATGTCTGCACAAGCCATTATGTGTTGATTATGGCACAACGCGAAATTCAATGCCTCGCTTGTGCTTCTTGTTCTCGTGCTGACCAGGTCGATGATATGATTCAGATATCGAAGCGTCTGGGTAAGTTCAGCCATCTGCGCCCTCAGAATGCTATTCTCCGCCTCCACATTCTGAAACAGGTGCGTTGCCATGTTTATGCTGGCGACGAGCTCGCTGTTTTCCTTTCGCAGCGTCGCCACTTGTGCCGCCACATCGTTCAGGTGCTTCTGTTTTCGCATCCGGGATCGCCTCGCCGATTCCCTATTCGCTTCCATCCTCTTCCTCTTTCTTTCTAACATCTCAACCTGCAACTCCTCTTCAGATCCTAAATTCTGGAATCTGGTGTAGGACCAGAACGAATTCCCGCTCCGCGAGCCCATCATGTTTTCGACTGCTTAATTACACCGGACGACGTACGTGCTGCTTCTCCAATTCTGCGAGATAATTTAACTTGCAAAACAAAGTACACAAAGATAACTCTGAAAGCTTAACAATATGAGGTTATATATACTTTAGTACGGTAATACATGGCAACGGTAAGCGGTTCATGAGAAGACATAGAACCAGTGGAGGAAGACGACGGAGAAAGACTGAACCAGGTGGCTCATGCGCCTAAGGGAGGAGTCTACGATAATCCCCGAACGGAGGATTTCACTAATGACTGGAGACATGAATGTCAAACATTACAAAACCAGATAATGAGGATCAAAGCAAGAAGCAGAGAGAGAGAGAGAGAGAGAGATTCAGGATTTGACACTATTCTTTTGGAAGATTTCCAAGGGAGAAATTAAACAAACAGCCAAAGGCCAGCTTCTAGAGGAGAAGACAGGAAAACCTCAAGATCTAGGAAGAAGCAGGCGAGGCATGAGATGGGAAGAGAAGAGGAAGTAGAGGTAGACATGGAAGGTTCGGATATATATAGCAAAAGAGGGGAAAGAGGAAACAAATAGCAGAAAATAAGGGGGGGAAACGATCATTCGAGGACGGAAAAAGCGAAAGATATCGGAATCTACTGCGGGGATTTGATGGCAACCGGATTTTGCACCAAGTGACAACTGTTACTATTGCACGTACGGATGCTTTCAAGACCAGCACGGATATGAGGGAGTGATTGGATGGAAATGAAATTTCTGTGTGCACACAGTTGGAATTAGAGATGAGAATAAATCATGTGCGGAGAGCTTGTCTATTTTAAACTTAACCTAATTTACTTATTAAATAAATTTAAACTTTTAATTAATTTTATTTAATTAAATAGGTTAGGTTTATTTTTTTTAAAGCCTAACCTATAAGTCCAACAGGCCAACCTATATATATTATGTACTATGTCATAAACACGTCAATTTCACCATATAAGTTTTAATCAATTTATTTTTTACTACTTTTAGTTATATTTTTAATCATATTTGACTTAAATATTAATTTTAATGTTGTCATTTTATTGTTATATTATATTGCAGTTAGTAAATCCTTTTAATTCTTATATATTGTAATTGATAAATTAAGTTATATATTATATAATATAATAATCCTAAAATACATTTAAGACGTTTAAAACTAAAATATAAGCATATTTAAAGGCTTTACTTTTAAGTAGACTTTCAAATTAAATTAGGCTTTAAGTAAATTCAGGCTTAAGCCATAAAAAAAAGCCTTATATGCACTTAAGCCTTTAATTTATTACATAGGCTTAGGCCTATCTAGTTAAAGCCTAATTTAATTTAGCTTATGTTCACTCCTAATTGAAATCTTAATAAAATACTCTGGCCTTTGGTTGTTACGTATGCTTTAATTGTCTATAACTCCCCCTTCTACCCCTAAAAAAAAAAATCGTGTCCTGTTGAAAAAAAAATTGCCATTTTGGAGTTAATTTCTTTATTTTTTAAATACTCCTCTAGCCCCATATATAGGATAGAGAAAAAAAGAAAAAAAATGATTGTATATGTAGGGTACTTGGTAATTTCTAATGCTCCTCTTTATATTTTTGTCTTTATTAAATACTTTAAATATATCATCAATGAAATTTAAAAATATTTATTAAAGACAAAGATGATAACTTGTTAAATTTTAAGACAAAGTTAATAAAATTTAAATTTTTTTATTTTTAATAAAGAATGTTAGAAGTGATTTAATTTACAAACAGGATCAAGAAGGAGTATTTGTAACTTTAAAATTTTAATGTATCGTTGTCGTTAATTATTAAGAGTGTATAAGGTCTATCAAAAAAGGGAAGTCAATAGCACTTGTTTGGCGACATCCTAATAAGTTTTAAATTACGATACGAGGGAGTAGTGAACGGTATTTGACCTTACATACGGGGAAAATTACATTCAAGTTAAGTTAGAATAATTAATGTTTTTTTTTCAAATTTACTACTTATTTATTTACCGTCATTTGAATTTCTAAACATCATTATTACAATAATTAATTATAAAAAGGTAAAGTTAAAAGGTTATAATTGTTTTTTTTTTTTTTACAATTTCAAATTTATAACTAACATTTTTTAGTAAGTGTAAAGTTTGTTAACTTTATTTTATATTAAGGATCGGGGTAGTAATTATTAAGAAAAGCCATAAATTCATGAAATCATTTTAAAGGACCCAGCCATTCTCTGCTTCTTCTTTTTTTTGGAAAAAACTTGAAATCGCCCATTATCCCCTGGACCAATAAATGAGATCCGAGCCTATTTTGGCCGAAAGACGTGAGACGCAATCTATTCTTCCGTCTTTTTCCTCATCGGTGCTTGCTGATCAGCAGTAGAGATTTGTCCTTGTTTCTTGAATGAGTATATGCCCGATGCCTCTCTCCATGTTCCATAGTATTTTCGGTGGATTTTGTCGTGGGTTATGATTTTTTCCCCGTGTTTTTTTGAGCTTGGTTCTTTGTGAGGTTAATTAATACTCAGGGCAACTTGCAAAATTGAATGTCCAAGTCCAATTATTGAGTACTGGAACGAGAACTCGTAAATTTTCATGGTCCAAGTGTACTTTCCTTGCTTGGTTGTTAAAACTAGACCTGGCACTTGTAAATGTTCCTTGTAGAACTGTTAAATACACATGCTAATAAATAGATGTACTCAGCAGGCCACTGCAACTCTGCAAGGAATCAAAAGAAAAGCCGAATATCATCGATCAATTGATCCGAATTAACTTGTGGCGTATTTATATTAAGAAGTCATAAGGCTAATTTGGCCATCGTAATTTAAAAAAATGCTTGCTGAACAAATAATGTTTAATGGGTAACGATTAGAGAAATGCATGTATATAGCATGATCATGCCTCCCTTGCTCTATAAACTTGCGGGCTACCATAGAACGTGCCTTTTGCAAATTGCAGTGTGAAAGTTAAAAAGAGGGTTACACCATTACCACACAATTACTATCATGCATACAAAGTAAAAGGTGGTGTTTGATAAAAAGAAGACAAAGAAAACCAGTAGCTAGATGCATAGATGTTTCACATCAGCCTCACGTGATCTCTTTCCCCACTCTTAAACTGTAGCTCAGCAGCTCTCATAAAATGGATACCACAACATAGTTTTCGCTATCAGAGAAAAGGATAGCATTTATTCTTGAAAGTTGAAACGCATTAGTTATGATAAATTAAAAATGATTTTTTTTATTGATTTTTCCATTTATTATAGAAGTTCTAATTAATCTCTCTTTAGAATTTGTTTGTTCTCTAGCAATTCTTAATATTATCTATGTTAGATATACGTTCAAAAGATGTATATTTTTTTGGGTCTTATTTATAAGGTAGAAAGAATTTTTTTTTTATTATGTTTATAAGTCACCTTATCAACTTCTTATTTGGCATTTATTGAATGTTAGATAGAAAAAATATGACGTCAAAACATGCATATCTAATGGGGTAAAATTGAGAAGTTATTAAATTTTTAGAGCAAGTCAATGAGTTTTAGAAGTTTTTTTTTATCTATATGAAATATAGTTTAGAAGTGACTTATAAATAAAATCAAAAGGAGTTGGGTTACAAGGAAAACCTTCTTATGTCAATATAGAATCTTCGAGAATGACGTATTGTTCATTTCTATCACAAAGTAATAAGTGATAATGGGGATATTGTTTATCGTTTGAATTATCATCAAAGATTGGTAAAACACAGCGAATATCTTCATCCTTCTCTGATTATTCTTCAAAAATAGATTCTACATTCTAATCATCATCAAGAGGAAATCATAAATTCTAAATCACGTCACATGAGAAGCAATCAATAGTTGCTGTTGCACTTCTATTTTGGTTGCATTGCCATGAATAACATGCAATACTTGACATCATATTTATTATCAAAATCCTAGGAACACAAATGATTGCTCTGGTGTATCATGCCAAAAAAAACTAGATTATATTAAAACTCATAGAGGTCTTGCATCTAAGAAATAGATCGCGTGAAATCATTGTATTGGACGTCTCATGATTAGCACGACGAGCAAGTTGGTTAACATAGCTTTTAGATTCTCTAAACATGATTAAAAGTAATGATATAGTCCTGCAATAATAGATCTCTAGTCTTTTTGATAGAGTTATGAAGAGGGTAATTCAAGATGAATTCATTATGGATGAGCGTCAGGGTCAGAATTAGCGAACACACTAATCATTATATATAAAAGTATGGTTTAAAGTTATAAAAGAATACCACGTGTTCATTTTTAGGTTTGCTATAATTTATACTTCGAGATGTCTTTCATATGATTTTGTGCTTCAGAGTCAAGTTTAGGGTTATGTTCGGGATGATTTTTTTTTTGAGAAATTTAAAATATATTATTTAGGTTTGCAATTAGATGTGGGATGAATTATTAATTTTTAGATGTATATAAAAATCTATTTTTACCTATTTAAAATTCAAATCTGATTATATTTAAATTTAATTTAATATCTATCTATTTAATAATTCCATCTAACCTAAATATAAGGTGAAAATCAAGATTTATAATTTTGTGTGTATATATATAGAAATATATATTGAGATTCAAATTTAAATTAATATATATCTACTTAAATATTTTTTAAAAAATAATATGTGTTTTACTATTTAAATCTATCCTCATGAATTTTAAAAATTATAAACGTGATAAAAATTAATATATGCAAATTAACATAATAAGATCCAAATTATTTAAGCAAAAATCTAGGTTCATAATTTTGAGTACACACACGTTGGGATTTAAATTTAAATTAATATATATTTGTTTAAATATTTAGAAAAAAGAATATGTGTTTTACTATTTAAATCTATCTTCTTGAACTTCAAAATTTATAAATATAATAAAGTATAGATATTAATCTATTTAATTATTTAGATCTCATTATGTTAAATTCATACATTAATTTTCCCCATATTTATATAAGTTGGATTGTGCAACCAAGTTGTTTGATATGTTAAATTCATATATTAAGTTTGGTGAGATTCAAATTCCTTAAACATCTATACACATAAAAGTGAATATTTAATATCTATCATCTCAATTTTTGAAAAAAATACCTCTTAATTTTTCTTCCCACATTAGCATTATTCAATTATAAATTATTAAGTTAGGTTAAGAGTACATTTCACACCTTCACATTTGACTTACTCCTATAATTAATCACATTAAGTTCATTCTCCTCTTGACCATTTTTCATACTATCTATGGCTCCTGCATATGAGATCCATGCTGTTCATGCCATCAGATATTTGACAAGTAGAAGTATACATCTAAAGAATCCAACGATATTGAATTCATCTTTGAGAGTGCCAGAGTAAGTGTTTATATCTTTTGTATTTTTTTTATAATTTGGATCTTATCAATTATGTTCAATATATAATACTTATCCTAGCTATAAGACAACGTTGCTATAGGGTGATCGAATTTTTGCAGTCACTTAAAAACTTTTTGTGAGACATTTTGAAGTTAAGACGCATCCCTTTAAAATATATAAAATTTCAAAATTCAGGGTTTCCCAGTGCTTCGAATTGTATCAGACAACAAATCATCCTTACAAAATTAACTTCATGTTCTCTACTATTGTCAAGCTACATCCTGATATAGGTTCCATCCATTATTTTTGGTTCAATTTTGTTAATATCTCATACATTATAGATAGAGAAGCAATGAATGCTAATTACTTAGTTAGTATGCATTTAAATTTTTTGAATTTGTCCTTCAAAAACTCTATTTAGCATGTTAAAATAATACCCTATCTTAATTTTTTTTCTTATCTTTTTGAAAAATTTAATTATGAATTGTCTAATATTAGTTAATATGCAACAGCCCCAGCTCACCAAGGGCCTTTCCCCCTAGACTTTCGCCGTGTTGAACACACCTCCCCCTAGACCCATACAGGATGACCCCTCCTAAGAGAGCATCAGGAGACAAGGCTTCCCTACAGTAATATATGGGATTATTCTCCTGTGATAGAGATCGCGAAGAGAGCCTCCCCAGATTCGATCCTCCAACCTCTTCATAATTCTTCATGTTTTAGATATAACGCTGTTTTAGCCTTTATGTTGATTGTGGTTAAAGAAGTAAACAAGTACATGTTGTCTATGATCCAAGAATGGGAGGTTGTATACTTGAGTTTTGATAGTGTTGTCAGAGACGACAAGGACATGAATTCACTTGATGACTTACACTTTATAGATTTTCTAAATTTAATTATAATATTAGGCTCCTGAATTATGAAATAAGGCTGAAAGATAGTGCCCCAATTATTTTAATGTGAAACATTGATAAGTTTATAGGGTTGTGTAATGGTACACGTCTCATAGTTATACAATTAGAAAACATATTGTTCAGGCCTATAACATCTAAAAAAATTTAACCTTAATTTATTAACTTAATTAAGGTAGTTAGTAAGTTAATGAGGTGTATCGCTAGAGGAGCTTAACTTGGCATAATTAATGTGATTTCAGCCCTAAAAGTGGGTTCGGATCGATAGTGGGCTACCTGAGCAAGGAAAGAGGATGAAAAGGTGAAGAGTTATGTTTTGTGCCATATGCCGTGGCGCGTGGTTGGTTCACAATGGTGCATGGACATAATTTAAACGTAACGGGCTCCTCTGTGCCATGCACCACGACGGAGGGCAGCATGCGTTGTGGCGTGCGGCTAAAAATTAAATATATCTGATTCGTTTTTGCGTGAAAAGAATAGAAGGAAAAGAGGAAGAAAACGAAGAGCTCATTTTGGCTCTATTATGATGCAACATTTGGTCCAATTGTTCGTAGATTGAAGCTCCCAAACACCCAAGGTAAGATCATCGTGCCTTCTTCTTTCTTTTTCTCCCTCATTTGTAATGATTTATCTTAGGGTTTAAGTTGGGAGATAGATTTTTGATCCATAAGAGTATGAGTCTAATTTCATTGATTAAAATGAGATTAACGGGAGTGATTTAATGTATTAGAACACTACATTAATGATTTTGGAAGTGTTTGGTCAATGAGAGCATTTAATGTCTAAAAATGGGTATTTATAAGGTAGTTGGGAGAGGTTAATATGCATTAATGATGGTTTGAGGTGTTATTAATGGTAATGTGTATTAATGAAATCTAATGATCCCATTGGCTATAAATGGGCAGTGATTATAAGTCGGTTAAAATAGTGTATGAGAAGTTTTATATTGATAAAGCTTGAAGAGCTAAATGATGATGATATCCTTGTGATACGGTTGTAGAGAGATTCGTCTTAGTACCATTTAAACTCGTTGAAGCTTGGAAAAGTTAATATAGTGAGGGGTAAATCTTTAACCTCTCAAAGGTTTGAGGTACCTAAAGAAACTTAATTTTTATAGTTGTAGTTAATTATGTTGTGTAATGTTTTTTATGGTTAATTTGATGGTGCATGTTGGCAAGTGCGTGATTGTGAAATGGTTTCTTTTGAAAGAAAACCTTAATTTCTACCACCCTTGATGTTTTGTGAAATTAATTGTGATTTATGAATAGGAGTGGAGAATTGTGATGAAATATGAGTTAATTATGAGCATATGTATTACGTGAGTTCATTGTTTGAGAAATGATTGTTAAAATACATATTCTGTGTGAAATGTGCATAGCATGATCATTGGTGAGAGTTTATCTAGGGAGAGAAGTAAATTGGTTAAAATTCACGTGGTATTAGCAGTGATCGTTGGAATCAGGAACTAACCTTGGCATCGACCGTTAGAAATGAGAGGTAGCCCTTATCCCATAGTTGATTCGGGACTGTCCTACTTATTTTACGAGGGACTCAAATCTAACTAGTTTTCATCGGTTCATGAGGAGACTAGATTAAGGGTATGACACCCCATGGTTGTTAGTATTGGAAAACTGAATTATATAAGTGAGTGAGTTAACCCTGACCCGATAGTTCCTTACAAGTAGAAGGCTGGGTTAGTCCATGAAGGATGTAGCCTCGTGATAGCCACCAATTTTATGTCGGAGCTAACAGGAGGATATGAGGTTGGCATATGATCATGCATATAAGTTCGGCCACATGGTTGTTAGTTTTGTGCTCCGGCACGTGTTAAGAGCGTATAGTTGTTATTTTTGTGACTCTGAGTTATGTTTTTAAAAATGACATGATATAGTATTTTGTGGCAAGCCCAGTTACATGGTTGTTATTTTTACGAACCATGGCCCAATACTATATGATATATGTGTTATGTGCCTATTTACATCTATTTACAATTAATATGTAACTGTAAGGGTTAAGTGAAACTTGGTTACTGAATGGTTATACTCACCCCTCAATTCTCAATATTTTCAGAGACTAGCTCATCGAATCAAAGTCGGGAAAACATACTAAGGCTCAGGATTGGTGGAGTAAATCCTCTTTATGCCTCTCTTTAGTTGTTTACATGTGTATTTGTTAATGCCTTTGCTAACTAGGCTTAATTGTCATGATTGGTGCATTACTTGCATGATTTTGTATTTAACTAGTGTATTTTGTACTCTGGGTTAGTGAATTTTTGTTGTGAACCCAAGGATAGGGCTAAAATACTTGTGCAAGTATGAACATATGTTTTTTTAAGAAATATGAATGAAATGGTTGCTTTTATGCAACTTTTCCTCTCCCTCTATGTTTTGTAAAAATTGGAGTTGAGTAGTGATTTTGTGAAATAAGTATTTTTAATTGTATGTGGTATGTTGTATGAGTTCGCAAGAGTTTATTGAGTGTGATCAGAGGGTTAGTGTAGGTTATTAGCACGAGTGGTTGAGTTGGGACACCCCATTTAAAAAATTTTGTGAAAATGTATCAAAATGAGTTTTAGTGTCCAATTTTTGATGGAAAATGAATTTGAGTGTGAAACCGATGCCATTAGCTAGAGTTAGGATAAAGCTCCGGGTAGACATCAAAACACTTCAATCAGACATCGAACGGAGATGTGGGACGTGTCGGAAGTTTGCTCTTTGTGCTATCAAATGACAGCACTAATTTGTCAAATTTCTTGCAATGCGTCGCGGCGCATGCCACCTCACATCACGGTGCATGGCACAAAGAAGACACGCCGCGATACACGAGCCGTAAGCTACAACGCACGTGTCATTTTCTGCACAGAAATAGTTTTTGGGTTTTAAAACTCACTTTTTGGGTTCCAATTGGTTTCCAAACTTTCACTTTGTTTTTAAAACTCTAATTTAGAGTCCTTAAATTTGTGTATTGGGATTTAAAATGACAAATTGAGATTCCTTTGAATTAATTTAAAGAAATTCTTCTTTTAAAACCTCGGATAACTATATTTTGGAGTTAATTTGTGGTTTAATCTCAGGAAAATTACAAGGCCCAAGAAATGTTTGAGTCAACTACAAAGACAAAAGTATATATACCACACATTGTTTATGTCTCCAACCAATTCTAGATTTCTACTTGCTATAAAAAGGATGTAGTTTTTCATTATATCAGCCTTTGTAATGATGACCTTTAATAAGAGCTAGGGCTAAAGTTTGTGTAATGTCAATTTGCACTTGGTTCATCCTATTTTCATGTATAGCAGGTTATATGTTGTTATTTATCATGTTTGAAGCATGGAGGTTTTAAAAGTATTAGTTCTTGATGAGGATGATTGATCTATTACCACAATTAGAACTTCTAATGTTGTTTATAGAGAAGTCTTCGACAATTTAATCTAATTAATTATACAATTTTATTAATTCACTTTCTATCGTATCCATTAACACTGTATTCATTTAGTTTTTACATTTATTTAACTCTAATATTTAACATTAAAAATAATAATTATATAGTCCCGCTATGTATAGGACGAGATAGAGTATTGGAGATAGTATGTTACAAGTTATTCTTTCAAAAAAAAATTTCTTACAAGATTTATACTTATTTATAAAAATTTTAGTATAAGGCCATGCAAAACATGGGTGCTTTACTAGTTTTGGGATAATTTATGGTTTTTATATAGTTTACAAAATTTATAAGTTTGCCAAGCACACGAGTTAGTCTGTGGAACGGAAGAATTTTTTGTTTCTACTAAATGCTAATTTGAACGTTAACCAGATATGCTCTTAGAAAAAACCAAACATAGCCGTAGATCTGTAAATAAGGGGAGGGTGACATCAGTTAATGGCGACAAAGTGTAAAGCCATGTTATTGTTTCCTAGAAGTTGGTAGTTTTGGCCATCATCTCGTGCGGAAGAGCAACGAAGTGGTCCCTCTCTCGCTTCCTCCAATATAGGAAGCTTGCAGGGTGAGGCGCACCAGCAGATTCAAAAGCAAGTTGATGTGAAAAAAGCTGGTTTCATATCGCTAAAGAGTCACCTAGCTAGGCCTATCAAACACGCACCAAGGCCAGAGCCCTAAGCCTCAACAGGATATTGTACGTTCCATCGAGTCACCATGATCTATGATCTGCACGTTCCAAAGCACAAACAAGTGTCTCATCAGCTTCCAAAGCAAATTTACACCTTCAACAAGAAGCTGATTCTTTATCTCGATTCTCCGTACATGCTGCCACTATTTGCATCTTTATACGTGTGGAGATTCTATATCTTGTACTATGCTTATAGGCACCCCTGGAATTGTCGGTTCCACGTTAACTTATCGAGTGGACCATCCTAAACATTTTCGCATCCATCAGTTAATTGAAAGGACAGCTTTAATTTGCTCGAGAAAAAAGGTAATACATATTTAAATAGTCCCTCTCAAGGACTTTTACATTCAGTAATGAGCTGCTATATCATTATTTATGTAATATACGGTGTGATGTAATGAATATTCTAACGACTTCACGTTGAATAACAGTGTATAGTTTACAATCGATTCTGTGATCGACATAAATTACAATGACGTTTGCACGCAGCATTTTGTACCGTTCAAGCAAGTTTTGTTTATGAAGTTCATGCAAATTAAATTCCGTTGTTACTAATTAAGACGTTATCACGTGTAAGCATCAAGAGCTTTTCTTATATATGGTGATTGGCAGACAGTAATTACAGAGCAATTAGATACAGAGAAAGGAAAGAGCGAAAGAGGATAGGATCTCATGAAGGTGCAGCCTAAAGAATATTCCTGATGCGCTCATTTATCTACATTACATGTATATTTTTTTTGGCCAATATACAAGTATATTTACATTCAACTTTACTACTTGCCCCTATTGGAAGATTATTTGCTCCCATACGTTGTGCTCATTGATCGACCCCAATATACTAGCCTACTGTTTGTCACTGTAGTTGCAGGTTATATTCAATTTGATATAATTGCACTGTTCGTAATTAAATCATTGAAGGAATTAAGAAAATGGCTTCTACAGATCTACTCATCATTCGTATCTCTCGAAACAGTATTCAATCTATACAGCCATAACGGAGCTAGAAACCAATGACAATAATCTTGCAGAGACAAATCGAAAGAAAAATAATGATTAGGCTATCGAAGTGCATCAATATTTCTGGTACACAAAAATCTCATGCCCCCAGTATACTGAATTTCTTTCTTACTAGCTTGGAAAAGGGATTTGGTGGTGCATTGTTGCGTGGGACGAGTCTATTTCTTTCCACTTTCTACAAAGTGGTATCGAAATGAAGCCTCGTACAGTCTTTCAGAGAATCTATACACTACATGCTATTTTAGATTCTCCTCCTTTTCCCACTCTTCAGTCTGGCATGATTTTTAACGTATCTTATAACACCGTCTCATTTCCCGGTCTTTCTAATTAATTCTAGCCACTTCAGAATAAATCACGATTATATATATAGTTTATTCATTAACGTCAATTTATGTCGTCGGTCTCACATTAAGAGGTATATATTGAATTTGAATCCACCTTAAAAATAAGTATATACAGATCGACCAAAAGTTTCGCAAAGAATTGAAACAGATCGTCTTTAAATTACTTTAGAAATCAAATCCACGTGCAGCTACAGTGGGTTCCTTTATCAACTTTAAGACTTCCAGTCTTCGCTCACATTTGGAAACGCACTAATCTTGTTTCTTTTACGTATAGTTATATAGTTTTCCGGACGAGAATAAAAGCAGTTAAAGCCACTGAAGGTTACCGTACGAACGGGCAACTCGAAAGGAATCGCATATGTAGTTAGTGAGGTCATTTCAACTTTCGTCTTATTACCTACATTGTCGCTAGATTTCGTTGTCAGTGTCCTTCAAAATTTTACTGCCTTCATCCCGAAGGCAAATTATTGATACGTTCGTTTCAATCTTCTTCCTAGTAACAGCCAGCAGCAGTGAACTTGGAAACCCTAGGTAAGCATCAAGCATTGAAGTTAAACCACACGGCGATCGAATTTGCCGTCAGGTTATGGTACATGCATTCAATCATATATGGAGAGAGAGTTTTCGTTTGAGGGGGGGCATATTAGACCAGACTTTGTGTTCACATTGTGATGAGATGGGCGAAAGGAGAGACTGGGGAGGGGAGATAGATACAATAAAGCAAACGAAGTAGGATTGAAAAGACAGAGAGAAGATAAAGAGAAGGCTTCGCGCCCTGACAAAGTCACCTCTACTTTTGTTGTTTCTTGACTTGGCAAAACCCCCCAAGAGATCTTCACCCTGTGCTCGATGAAAATATCTCCCGACTTTATGTTTCTTTTGCTTACTTTTTCTTTTAAAAATAAGTTATTTAAATAGATACACGAAGGAAAGGAAACTCACAGACCAGTCATGTGGAGTCGGCAGTGGAATATAACTGGCACTCTCAAAGGCACAGGATTCCATGCTTTTTCATTAGTTTAATTTCTTTCTTTCTCTCTCTGTCTTTTATTAGAATTCATAATCTTCTTTTATTAGGTTCAATTCTGGTCCAAAGTTATGACTTTAAAAATTTTATACAAACACCTTCAATTTTTTCAAATTTCATTTACCTTTTGAATTTTTATTTGGAAAAAGCTATTTTTCTCTTTATTTGAGAATCAATTCGAAGCATTTGGACATTTTTTACTTTCCCCGTCTTTATAATTAATTCAGAAAAATTATCCAAATGTATTCAATGATCAAAATCAATTTTTGCCAATTAAAATCCAAACACACTTAAGCATCTCTGTTACAATGAAATTGAAAATAAGAAAAATTCAATTGAATATTGACCAGCAGAATAGGTGCTTCGACATTATTAATTGAATTTGAAGTCAATCACAATCCATTCATGTAAAGAGAGCATATATCTTCTTATTCTGTTCATAAATCTTTTTTTAAAAAAGTCTTTAGCAAATTTCTATATATAAATAAAACTACAAATTTATGAGGATAACGCCAATCTTGCACTGACGCGGGAACAACATCAGCAAAGTAAGATCGACCCTGCTCTTTGCCAAACCACAAGCAGTGAAGAGGGACGCCCAGCAAGAAAAACAGTTAAGACGGTTTAGTTAGGCCTAATAGAAGCCCAATAAATGATGAGGGCCTTGCTCTGATGCGTGTCCTCGGGAATTTGTTAGTATAGACTGTCAACTTCTCTGGACAAGCCCATGAAGTCTATTTCGTGTTAGTCTTTTCGAGAGACGTTTTAAATTTCATATTTCTTCATTTCCTGCACTGAACCCGTACTTATGATTTATTTATCATCCAACTTTCCTTCTGGCGCTTAAAAAAAAAAAAACGCAAGCGTAGTGATTTATTAAAAAAAAAAATAACACACGGCATAGTAGTTATGAAATCAGGACTTCACTCGCAAGTTTCCACGTCCGTTAATCAGCAAAATATCAGGCTTGCCTGCTTGGGAGTTGGGCGGAGCCATACATGACAAGTTTTAAATGTATTTGTGGAACTAACCTGAGATGACCGATGAGCAAGGTATATAAAATCGGATTGATCATTGAACCAGTCGCGATACTGGATTACAGATTAGTGATTCAACCGAGGGTTGAATCGGTCATAAACCGGTCATGATTAAAATAATACAATTTAAATAAAAAGATATTAATTATAAAAAAGTCAATCAAATTCAACCACTCAAAAGTTCAACAATAATAAAATATAACACTTTAAATATTAATCCTTAATTCCTTACAATTACAATCCTTTAATCATTAAAAAGTCTAAAAGTCTAAAACTAATATTCATCATAGTCATTTCATTTCTTCAAGGCAGGGTTTGAAAAAAAAAAGCCCCCAAAATGATGTCTTTTGGGGTTTTACCCTGAAAAAAAAAATTAACCCAATTAATCCAGTCAAACTATCAGGTTGGCTGAGTTATACTGGGTTGACCGAGTTAAACTGTGTCAGTCTCACACCAATTTAATCATAAACCCAGAGGGGAGAAGGGATTGGATTGTCGAGTTGACCTGGTCGATTTGGGTTTCTAAACCATGCCGATAAGAGATCAATAAAGAAAAAAGAGATTTGGCCTCCAAAAACAAAGAAAAAGAAAGGGCAAAGAAGCTGGTGCCTCTGGTTGGAGTTATTAACATATTTATTTTAGCTTATTTTATAAAAAAAATATTTATTTTTTAATTTATTTTATGAGTTTTTATTATATGTTTTAAATTTTTTGAAAATAATTAAAATTTAAAAAATATTTTTAATTATTTTAAAAAGTTACTTTTAAGTAGTTTTTAAAAATAATCTTATGTGGCAAATGAGAAAGAGTATTTTAAAGAAATAAAATACTAAAAAATATTATAAATTTTTAAAATAATATAATAATAAATTATTTTTATAAAATAAAAAAATAAAAAATATGTCACAAAATTGAAAAATAACCAACAAATTACTTATAAAATAATATAGTACCCATTCATTTAATATTTAAAAATAAATAATTTTTATTTAGTTTAAAGGTTTTGTAAAACAAAATTTTATTTTATCAATATTTTATAAAATTTAAAGAAAAAATATAATTATTAGTCCTTATATTTTTATTAGGTTTTATTTTTAATTTTTTTATTTTTAGTCTCTATGATTTTTAAAAAATTGGATAATGTTTATTTTTTAAATCCCAATATTTTTAATTTTTAATTTTTATAAGGATTGAAAATATTAAAAAAATAATAGCTACTAAAAGTAAAATTAGTTAAAACAATGAGAATCAAAGATTATGGACTTTTTTAAAATTATTTTTATTTTATTATTTTAGGAATTGATGTTCTATAAAATTTATTTTAAAAAACAATAAGAATAAATATTTTTTACATTATATGTCTTTTTAAATTTAAAGTATGTGTGGTTGAGAATTTTTAAAGAGAAGGGGAGGAGCTCCTCTCCTCTCATTTAGTTAAGAAATTTTGGAGGGGAGGGGAGCTAAAATAACCCCTCCTCTCCCCTTATATTGCTTCCTTTTAAATTAGGATTTTTTTTGAAAGAGAGTTAATTTTTTTGATTATTTTTCCCTTATTTAATTTTTTATATGTTAAGTATACTCATAATTATAAAATTTTTTCTTCATATTAGATTGTATTTCACTCCCAAGTCAACTAGCCTCGTTGAATTTTTTTAAAAAGTTACATTTAATCATATTTTATTATATATATATATTTATTTATTTTTTTTATAAAAAATTATTAAATATAATTATTGATTTAATTTTTTTCACATATTGACAATATGATAGGATGAAAGTAAATTTTTAAAAAAATTATACAATTTAAATTGACGTGTAAAATTATTTTCTATAAAAAAATTTAAAAATTTTTAAATTAATGTATAGTGATATAAAGTAAGTTAGTTATTAACTCCCTTTCCCTTTCAAATTAAATAAAAGATCATTAAAAATTCTTTCCCTCCTAAATTACATGGATACTAATACATGTTCAAACACGTTGATACTTTAATTTTTAAAAATATAAGATACGACACATTTTCAATATGTGTATATATATTTATAAAAAATATTAAAAATATACTTTTAATTTAGAAAGTATTTAAATTAGAAAATATATATAATCCTTCATAATAATACCAAGTAAAATATAATCATTAATTATAGTTTTATTTTATCTATATATAATTGTTTACCATCTAGTCCTTACTAATATGTATAGTATTAATATTTCTTCTTTTCAACCATCATAAGATTACATTTTTTACATTTTTATAATTAAAAAATATAATATTTTTTCTTTTATTATATTCAAAATTATTTTTTAAGAAAAATATAATTTTTGAATTTAAAAGTAAAGCAAAAAATGATATTAGTAATAAAAAGTTTAATATTGCAAGTTTTAATAATTTTAATTTTTTAAAAAGTTTTATTTTTTAAATATTGATTAGTAATTTAAAAGTATTCGGTATATATCAAAAATTAAAATTTTTAAAATTAAAAAATATTATTGTAATACTTTATAAACACATAATGAAAAAATATCGGTGAGTATTAATATCAAATGCCACCTCGATATGAATTTGTGAGGTAATTTACCTCTAACAAAATTAAATAAAATAATATTAAAATTTCCTCCTCATCTCCCTCTCGAACCAAACAGTTGAGCGAAGATACCTCCGTGAGCAAAACGTGGCAGTTCGCAAATAAAAAACAAGGCCAGCAAAACAAAACGTGGCAATCCGAGTTTGCTTGTTGGGCCCACCGTCTTCCACTCTGACCTAACACGAAAAGAAGGAAGACGGTAAAGGATTGCGAACCCGCGGACTCGAGTTCCGAGCTCAAAATCCGGAATTGGGATAGCCAGCGGAGGGAGTCAAGGCTGTCAACATGATCTCTCAGTTCTTTGTGCTTTCACAGAGGGGCGATAACATCGTCTTTCGTGACTGTGAGTTTCTGTCCTTTAATCTTATCTATGTACTGCTCCTTCACTCTGATCAATTCCATGATTCCATCTTCTTTTCCCATTTGGGTCACGGAAGCAGGAATTAAATTAAATTGTAATTAATCATGGAAAATTCGACCTAATATGAGGGTCTCTCGTTTTGACCAAGTAATCGCTCGGCTAACTGTTTCCTTCCTTCTCACTTCCGAGCAGTCGAAGCGTTATTGCTTCTGTAGCAGAACATGCTTCCCCATTGACCATATAGCTGCCACTGTTAAGTGCTCTGTTGTCCGTGAATTTGTTCTTGGTTTTTCTTTACACTTGTTTCATTCTTTTATTTGTTCATGAATGCCATAGGACTTTATTTATCTCACATGTGACACTTAGACATTTTAGAGGGCCCTCCGGCCTGGCTTTATAGGTTCTTTACTTTCAATTACCATCCTCATACTAGAAGGAAACCCTTTCGTTTGATATTCATTCAATTGTATAGCAAATTTTCCTTTTCAGGAATGATGGTGGCTGAACTTCCTATTTTAACCAGTCCCCGTAGGCGATTTATCCAAAAATATATCGTTCACAAATTCTTTCTTTTTCGTGGGCAGCGTTAGTCATAAATAATTTACACTCTCCTGACATCGCAGTAGTCATGCCTTATCACTCACTAAGAAATGCAGAAATATTAAGAAGGATAGTGCTCCTTGCAGATGCTAAGAAAGCCGGCAATCACTATAAACGTAGCGCAGGCCACAAACAAGAAAATTAATGCAAATGAGCTCTCGAATCCATCTGCGTCTGCCTAGGATGGTCCCGAAACAAACTAGATGTGAATAACCGAGAGAGATGAATTAATCAATTTTGTTCTGACTTGTGGCAATTCACAATTTTTTCTTCTTTTTTTTTTAAAATTAAATGCAGATCGTGGCGACGTACAAAAAGGGAGCGCAGAGACATTTTTCCGCAAAGTGAAGTTCTGGAAAGAGGATGATGAAGGAGACGCTCCTCCTGTATTTGTCGGTATTCTCTACATGATAAGAAATTGTTTCCTTTCAATTTTTTGATTCATAGAATATTTTTATAAATTCCTAGTAGAATAAGGCTTGTTGTTGTTACTATGGTTGTATTCCTAGGCAGAATTTTCCAGGAACATCATATCTGAGATTGACAGTTCTGAGACATATCTCTTTGCCTTGAGTAATTCATCAGTTTCTTTCACCTTTAGTCATGGATTACCCTGTTATTTCTTTGCATTTTCTTATTAAATTGAAGGGAAAAAAAAACATAGATTCTAGACAACTTTTCCTCAATTTCATCCTAATCATTAGTTTGTCCTGTTGTCTCATCTGACGCTGTTTTTTTTTTAATAGAATGTAGATGGCGTTAACTACTTTCATGTGAAGGTTTCTGGGCTATTATTTGTTGCCACAACAAGAGTCAATGTCTCGCCTTCTCTTGCTTTGGAACTTCTGCAAAGAATTGCTCGTGTCATCAAAGATTACCTTGGAATTCTTAATGAAGATTCATTGCGGAAGAACTTTGTGCTCGTATATGAATTATTGGATGAAGTCATTGTAAGTATTTAGTATTCTTCCTTGGTTCCACTGAATTTGGAGTACTTGTCCAAAAGTATCATCCAGCAATGCATTTACTTTGTAATTGAGGTGGTTTAGGCTTTGGTGAACAAATCATTTGCACGTTGTCTTTATGATTCTAAGATTCATACATTACTTTTGGTCATTATCTTCGGTGATTCCTTTCTTTCAGTTTCTCATCTACAGCTGCTCTTCACTTTTCATTTGCCTAGTCTGAGAATCTCCTCTTAACTCTTCATGATGATCTTTTGTGAAATTTTCTTATGATAATTTCTCAATGTCTTTGGTGGTTTTTATGGATTAAAAACAAAATTGAAACTAAATTCCCTGCATTGTATGACTTATATTAATAGTTACGAACATTTGAATTCTGTTTTTACTTTTGTCTTTAATTTTTTTTTAAGCTTGTCATTTTGCCATGTTTATGATTCCATCATTTCATTTTAATCAATATGTACGTTTACTGAAATTTATTCATACCAGGATTTTGGATATGTCCAAACTACATCAACTGAGGTTTTGAAGTCGTATGTTTTCAATGAGCCAATTGTGGTTGATGCTGCACGATTGCCTCCCCTTGGTCCAGCATCCATTTTTATGGTAACCGCTTTTATAGTCAGTTACATGCAATAGGCATACGCTGTTGGTTGTCAAGATGGATTTATGATCTCATTCCCTTTCAAAACACTTGTATCTGCAGCAAGGGACCAAACGAATGCCAGGAACAGCTATCACGAAATCTGTAGTTGCAAATGAACCTGGGGGTAGGAAAAGGGATGAGATTTTTGTTGACGTGATTGAGAAAATAAGTGTTACATTCAACTCCAGTGTGAGTTTTTTAAGTTATTTTTATCTGAAGATTTTTCAATCCCTCTTGCTGTATGTTTCTCTCTTATAGGCATCTATGAATTCAAACTTTTGAAGCACTTTGACAAGAATTTATCACTCACTTTGACAAGAATTTATCACTGGAATCAGGGATTCATACTTACTAGTGAAATAGATGGCACCATCCAAATGAAGAGTTATCTTACTGGCAACCCAGAGATTCGACTTGCTCTCAATGAGGACCTAAGTATAGGAAAAAACGGTAGGTCAACTTGTGGTATAGTTTGTTTTCCCAGAAATGCTATTTGGTTTTTTTTTTTTTACTCCTCTTGTTATGAAGCGTGGTCTTTACTGTTTAATATTACATGGCTTCCCCTTTGAGTTTTGCTAAATCTTTTCATTCTTTCCTGATGTCATTCAGTCTTCTCTTTTGACAGACTATAGAAGCTCAGGGGCTGTTGTCCTTGATGATTGTAACTTCCATGAATCTGTACACCTTGATAACTTTGATGTTGACCGAACTTTGATCCTGGTAATGCATGGTTGATCACCAATTCACCATCGATATATCAATTTGAAAGGCTTGTACGATGAGTCTCTTGACAAATCATTGCTTCATTGTAGGTGCCACCTGATGGTGAATTTCCTGTCATGAATTATAGAATGACTCAACCATTTAAGCCACCCTTTCGTATAAATGCATTGATTGAAGAAGCAGGACCTCTTAAGGTGATTTGAACTCCTATGATTTTCTAGGTCTTGATCTCTTGTTTATCAAACTAAAAGTTTACTGTATTTTCATAGGCTGAAGTGATAATCAAAGTGCGAGCTGAGTTCTCCCCAAGCATCAATGCTAACACAGTTCTCATAGAGATGCCACTACCAACATTTACAACTCGGTATTTCAACCATCTTCCTGGTTCATATACATATAAGTTACATTGCAGAGGCACATATTTTGCTGACACAGCCTAATACACATTAAGTTTTAGTTTGAGGTAAAGGTCATTCTTGGGTTTTATGTCCTTGTTGTACCTTTTACATTACCTTTGACCCACTGAACCATGATGATAAAGATAAACAGGATAAGGATGATGAAGCAGATTTTGAGACAATATGATTGAACTTTAGGATTTCCTGATATGGGTGTACACATCTCAAAAGCAAAGCAATGGGTGCTTTATTGTACATTTGAAAGTCTTCTTACCATCCTAATTGCTGGTTTTTCCTACCTGCTTGAAACTCTCAGTGTTAACTTTGAGTTGGAGCCTGGGGCTGTTGGAACAACCGATTTTAAGGAAGCAAACAAGAGACTGGAGTGGGGCATAAAAAAGGTATTTCTTAACTTATGATCTGTTATATTTCCCAGATGATTGATTTATACAACACAACAACAAAGCCTTTATCCCACTAGGTGGGGTCGGCTACATGGATTGCAAGACGCCATTGTGCTCTATCATTTATTAAGCTTTTAGAACTATTATTAATTAAGAGATCACGTTCAAAACTTCCAGAGTGTTCTTTAGGCCTTCTCTACCTCTCTTAATCGGACTCCAAGTTATATGTTCCATTTTCTCTGGTGCCTCCCTTGTCTTCTTTGTACATGCCCAAACCAATCTCAAACCGATTTTACCATTTTTTCCTCAAAGAGGTGCCACCCTCACTTTTTCACGTATGTGCTATTTCGAATTATGTTTGATTTTATGTTTTCACAATTATTGTCTTAGCTCCACTGAAGTTTCCATTGGCATCATTGAGGCTATTAGATATTTTGTAAGAGTGGATTTATAGTGTTGAATGGTCCATTCACTGCAGGTTGTGGTGGTGGAACTGAGCATACTTTACGTGCAAAACTGACATTTTCACCAGAAATACATGGTACCCATGCTACTGTGAAATTTCTTCTTCTTCTTTATTAAAAGATCAAATAAATTAAAATAGTTACACGGACATAATCGACACGACAAACACACACAGAAACATAAACATGACCGAAGCCTTGCAACAAACAATATTTAACTTGTTGTATTGGCACAATAATTTAACTTGTTTTGGATGTTTGACAAAATATATTCCCGCTTCTATAATTTATTGTTTGTATGAGCACAGGAAATATATGAAGGAAGCTGGGCCTATTAGCATGTCCTTCACTATACCCATGTACAATGCTTCAAGGCTTCAGGTAAAAATATAGGAAAAATTTTTGAACCTGCGTTTTAAATACACTTCACGTTAATTGGCTGAAATTGAATGCCTTGTTCTTGAAATTTTTCATGGTTCTGATTGAACAATGAGCCAGATCTGGCTAGGGATGTCGTGACAAAAGAGTTCTCTTTATCTAAGCATTTAAATGGTGTCTGTCTATATCATTGGCCAAAAGAAAAACGGCTTCTGTCTATTATATGGAATTTTTTGTTGAATCTGGTTTTCTAGTCCACTATGGCAAGAATTCCAATACAATTAAAGATTAACCTATTATCTACAGGTAGATAAACTGGGTCATGATCTTTGTGATTTTAAGGATATCATATAATCAACTTTATTACCCGTTATTGCCAGCTGTTTCTCATATTTTTTTCTACTTAATTTGCAACTTTTTTGGCCTCGAGTAATTTTAAGATCCCGTTTGTTGTGCCACAGGTGAAGTACTTGCAAATAGCGAAGAAGTCAAAAGCGCATAATCCGTATCGATGGGTTAGATATGTCACCCAGGCAAATTCATATGTTGCTCGGTTGTAAAACAATCGCATTTCTCCGAATTCTATAGCTGCCTACCTTTTCAACGTATTTTGTAATAATTAGTGTGGGCCTCCAATTATAGGCTTGGTAAACATGTTATGTTATATACTAAGTAAATATTTCACATTAATGTGGCCGTGAATCATTCCAGAAAAAACTGACATTCTATGATTAGGTTGACCGGGTACTGGATCTTGTGTCCGTTTTTCAACACTTCAGGTCAAAAGATGGTCTGGTTCCCAACGTCGAAAACAATAATCTCTAGTAAACTGAATTGAAATTAAAAATTAAATTGAATCAAAGTAAATTTTATTTATTTGATATGATTTATTTGGTTTTTTGATTTGATTTATTTTTTTTAAAAAAATTTATTTGATCTATTCGATTTGATTTAAATTAAATAAATCGATTCGATTAAATTATATATATTTATGAAAATGTAAATAAATTTTTATTTAGGTGAGTAAAAAATATTTTTCTACCGCTTGCAGTAGGTTTTTTTTTTTTTAATGTAATGTTCTAATTTTTTTATAATTTACTTTTTAATGCAATAATATTAAGTTTTATTAATTTTTTTGTAAATTATGGTATAAGACTGTTATTTTTTAGCCTTGAACATCTCAACATCAAGGAATAAAAAAATTGAATAAAAGAATATATGAACAATTAGACTTTATAGATTCAAATTAAAATTCATGAACTGAATAAATTGATTGAATCAAACCATTATAATTAATTTCGGTTTTATTTCAGTTTGATTATATATTTGGTTTGATTTGATTTAAATTTTTTTATATGAATTAGTCGATTGAGAAATTAAAATTAAATTGACCGAATGCTCACTCTTACCTAGAATAGAAATATGAAATGCCTTGTGGAAATCTTTCGTTAGGGGTCTTAAAAGCAAAAACTGTTTACTTTTTTAGGTGAAGGGGATGCATGAGCGGAATTTTGTGGATATCAATGATAATTAGTTGTGTGAGAATGTAACAGTTGGTCCAATAGCAAACATGATCTAAGACGATGTCATAGCCTACTCGTCTTATGGTGGACACCAAGGCCTTTGTTTGATATGTAGGGATAGATTTTGATGAATTAGAATTGACATTGAAATTAGATTTGAGATTGGAGTTAGAATTGAGATTTTAAAAGCATATTATTATGGAGTAATATTTAAATGAAAAACATGTATTAATTTTATTTTATAATCCATCAGAAAGTATCAAAATAATATAATGCCCTTATCATTGACCAAAAAAAAAAACATAATTGAAGGGGAACGAGGAAGAAGATGAACAAATCTACATGAAGATGAGAATGAACTTGAACTCAAATCTAATACAATCACAATGAAGGAAGACTTGAACCAAAATCTAAAACTCAAACCCATCAATGATGGATGTCAAACCCATCAATTTGTAATTCAAACCTAAATTTGAAAAAAAGATGAACTTGAACCCATTAATGATGAACTCAAACCTATTACTTATTGTGGATGTCGATGGTGGGAAGAAGATGAACCAAGATCTAGCATACTCGGACCCAAATCCATTAAAGCCAAACTCAAACTCGAACTATCGTTGCTGATGGTAGGAAGATCTCTTGAACTTAAACCCATTATTGTGGGCATCAATGGCAAGAAGATCTCTCTATGTCTTTCATTCTAGGGGCATAGCATCGCTAGCAAGGGGCACAACGTCATTGCCGATGGCAAAGGTTGAGATGGGAGATGACTCCGATGAGAGAGAGGTATGGTGTGAAGGAATAATTTGATCTAAAAAATTTTAGTTCTTGAATTACTTTTCTAGTACCAGCTGAGGTGGTATTAGATATCCTCACCTAGATGGGATTGAACTTAAAAGTAAATTTATCATTCCCACCTACTAAACATAAAGACTTAGTATTACTCAATTCTAAATTCAATCCCACTCATTCAGTTTTACGTACCAAACAAAGACCTTAATGTGTTATGTAATGGCACAGGTTATAGCCCTGGGCCGGCCGTTGGCGTGGGGAGGGGGGTTATGTTTTCTTTAGTGATAGAATTTGTTCCCCAGTTCGAGGAGAGTCAAAGGCCATTGAATTGAGCTGTGCTTGTTTTGACAAGAATTAGATTCCCATTATTGATAATCTCTTACAAGTCAAAAGGATGGATCCATGATGTCGCAAAGTTCTTTGCCTTTTCTCGCAAGTATATTTATTATATTTGGATTGAATGATTATTAAGCCAAAGCCTAAAGTCAGTGTAGCCTTTGTTTTAGGGGTACATCAATTAAAGCATATTTATTCAATTTAAGAGGCGAAACCATGGATGAACACTGAACTGTCCAGTTCATCCGGAATGTCGTTTCTTAACTTTTATATTTTAACAAGAATCATGTCTAATCATTTTGATCTCAATAAGAATCCGTTGAAACTGAAGTAATCTATAAGAAAAGCCAGATGATTTGCTTGCTGATAAATCTGATTTTAATCAAGTGCTACCATATATGGTCCCTCGTGGCTGGCAATTCATGGTAAGTTCATTCGAATTCATTGATGCTTCATTTTTTTCTTCGGGTCGACTCTGGCCATGGCAATGAGCCAACTGATGTCTAACAGACTAAATTATGAATTTTCATTTAGAGAATCGTTAAGTATAGACAAACTCGTCCCTGTTATGAATGTACGTTGCACGTGATTTTGAGAAGCTCTTCCTCAAACCTGACGGGACCAGCCAAGAATGTCGTGAGAATGGAGGCAAATAAATCTTATAGAAGAAGTGCACTTGATAATTCTACAGGCAAAATCACTCTTATTCCCTTGTAATTCACGAAATTATTTTAAAATTTCGTATTATTTCTGCACAGAACAACCACGTTAATTCGGGAAGGCAGGAAGGTTAGGAAACACGAAAAGAAGTGCAGATGGGCAAGGTACTCACAGCATAGGCAGTATCCTACAATAATGAAACTCGAAGAAACTGCGTTATCCACTGTGTAACCATGGAGTCACATTATTGTCAGAGAGACACGTGACTGAGTTCTCTGCTTCCCACCGCCCCCCCCCCCAAGTTGCATATGAGGGTGCCAGGAGGCACTTGCAGCGCAATGATGAATCGCATTCCTTGAGGTTAGATGTGCATTTAAAGACGATATGACAGGTTGAAATAACGACGGCGAAACAGAGTCCTTCACTGTGCTTGCTGCTTCGTTTGACCATTTTAATGTCGGACCAACCAAAGCTTTTACCTCATTTCCAGCTTCACATGTGTACCTCGACTTTACTTTTTGTACCATTGGCCCAAAAAAAGCAAAAAAAAACTTCTAATATGTTTCACAACCTGTTTTTAAAAATAATTTATTTAATACTGTATTTTAAAAAATAAATAATAAAATATTATTTTTAAAAACCAAAAATAACTTTTAAATATTCTAAAATTATTATTTAAAAAATAAAAATTTTTTATTTTTATTTTCAAAATATTAATTTTTAAATAATAAAATAAAACAGTCCTTTCAATTTTTGCACTCACTCCCCTTAAATTACCCTCAAAACAACAGGCATTTCATTTTCACCGGGAACACAGCCGTGGAGCGCTTCAATGTTTTCTGTGTTCTCTCCATGATTGCTTCATCCCAGAATTTGCGTTTGTATCTCAGCAGAGTTTAAATTCTGGCCCACACTGGCAGAAATTCTGATTCATCATGATGTGAATGCTTTCATGTGTTAATCCATTTTCTAGCTTTTCTAAACGCGTATCTATCACGGTAACGCGACAGACGACCAATTACCTTGGTTCCTCTTTTTTCTTTAAAAAAAAAAAATGATGCATCCTCGTTTCCTTGCATATGCACGTGACAGGTGGAACGCAATAACCAGCGAAGTCATGATCATTACTCTTTTTTTTTTTTTTTTGGTAAAAAACTCATTACTCGTATTTGATCGACGTAAGATGGGAAGACTGAGAGCAGGGGAGATTTTAATAAATTTATTAAAAAATATATAAATATGATTTATAAAATTCTAATTTTAGAAAATGTAAGATAGAAATTAAAAAATTAATTAAAAATTTATAATTCTTTTTTTTAAAATCAAACACGTTAAAATCTCTTAATTCTCCCTTATTAACTAAAAAGACTGTTATATATAAACACGGGAGCAAATACATGGGAGTACTTTTAAATGTTAAGGCAGGGTAACTGCAATGCAGCATGTGCGGTCCTGCAGAGCACGTGTGGTCCTGCAGAGCACGTGGTGAATATTCTTCAACCTTTAAAAAATAATTAAATAAATTGAAAAAAGGCATGAGGGATTTTTATTTGATCGAAGGCATAAGGGTTGACATTTATTCCTTTCATTTAAAAAATAAAATATTTTTAATTGAATCTTACCTCTTAATAAAATAATTATCTACTTTTCAACTAATCATATATTTTATATTTATTTTTATTAAATACCCTATAATAAATATAAAGTTATTATTAATAGGGACACTTTAAAAAAAAAAATAATGATTACACCTTAAAAAATTAAAAATGCTTTGTATTTTTTAACATTCAACTCCTCAAAAAATACTTTATATTTTTTAATAAAGGGAGTAGCAGTTAATATCCCAGTTATTTTGAGATTATTAATCATTACCGTAATTTTATTTTAAATCTTATATATTTCTTTTGAGAAGTTAGATAAATCCCTTTCTTTAATTTTACGTGAAACTTGAAAAAAATTAAAAAGCATAACATCAGATGATATTGGGGGATTATGTTTATTTTAATTATAATCATTATAAAATTCAAATGATGTAATTAATTGTTAAATTTTAAAAAAAAGGACAATTATCATTAAAAATATATTCAAGTTAGGTAAAGTAAAATTAATAAAAATCAAAGCCAATAACACAAAAAAAATTGTGCGCTTTTTTTTTTTTTTACGATGAAGGTAGCATCATCTTAGCCTTGCCTTTCCTATATTTGGATTTAGTGACTATATTTAATATAAGCACTATGTGCCTATACCATCTACACCATTAAATTTAAATCAATAGTTATAAATGTATACTCTACTTGATATTAATAAATGAATGAGTTTATTTCATTATTGTAGAAAGTAACATCTACACCGGGTAAGATTAATTATCTACATCGGTTATACAACCAGTATAGATAAGACTGGTGTAGATAACCTATCATTATCTACACTAGTTATTTATAACCGATGTAGATATTGCATATATCTACATTAGTTTTGCACCCGATGTAAAAAAAAAATTAAGAATCTTTTAGTATTTTGGTTTAAAAATTATTATCTACACCGGTTATATATATAACCGGTGTAGATATATATATATATATTCTCTACACCCGTTATATTCATAACCAGTATAGATATGTAATGAATTTTTATCATATCTACATCGATTATGTCCATAACCATTATAGATATTTCATATATATACCATAACTAGTGTAGATATTTGTGTAAAAAAAATGTGTTTGTTTCTTTCATTTACCCCTAGCCATGTTAGGTTGCAATTTAATTAAAACTACAATCCAGTCAAATTTAAAACAGCCAGACAACCAGATAGGTCTAATACAATCAAATATTGATCAATTGAAATGAATTGTTAAACATTTACATTTTCTTTCACATAAAACTATACAAGTACACAATAAACATCAAATAAATTGTCAAGCATTAATTACACAATCCTACACAACTATACTAATTTTTTCTACAATTACATAACTCACTCTTTTTAAAAGATGATTGTTGTGATGATCTAACAAGAATAGTCCATAATGTCTTCTAATTTCTTGGATTTTGATTCAGAAAATGGAGACGGATCATTGAACATCTAAAAAATAAACAAAATTAACTTAGCAATTCTAAGTAAAAAAAAATAAACATCTAAAATTAGATTTACCTCTTCAGTGAACTCAATCAAGCCGTCGTGATGATATTATATGCGTGTCTCTAAACATATAAAAGCCACACAAGTTAGTAGGGATTGACGATGACTCTATAGAATGGCACAAACATTATCAAAATTAGATTAAAAAAAACTTTTCATCAAAATTACATGGAATAAAAACATGCATGTGTTACTTACCTTTCGGTGATATCTATGTAGGATCCTTGATCATATGTGGAGCTTTCCTAACCATATTTGTTAGCCAATCCTCATAGCCCTACCATCAATATCATATAGCCAGTAACATAATCACAAATAATAATGTATTATAAGACTTATCAAATTACACTTAAACAAACTTATTGCTCACAGGACTCATTATCAGATTGAGTTATGATGCAAAGAGCATAAAAAGAGAATAGAATTGCTCTTCATTAAAAAGACTATCATTGCAATATGTACTATAAAAGAATAAAGTCAATTAAGCAAATATTTAACACCATTATAAATAAATTTAAATTCAAACATGTTTACTTATATTTTGAGAAACATGGCATAGCAACACTCTTTTTTGCCTTCACTGAGTCTCTAATTCATATATCCCTCCTTTGCTTCTTTGGTGGTCTCCTTATCATTAGTGAAATGCGGGCAAAGAAATCTATATTGTTTATCTTTGCCCGAAGAAACTAACCATTGATATAAAAACCTACGAAAATACAAACAAGTTAGTTTCAATAAATGATTTGTTTAATTTCATTTAAATTTACAAGAAAAACTTCAATCATTCTAATATGAATATCTGCTATAATTAAGTCAGTATCAATGAGAATCTGACATAGATCCCTCATTCTCAACAAAGATTTGGTAGTTCTTTACTGTAGTGAGATTAAGAACTTAAATATAAATAATGCATTACAATTAATTAATTTTATTATTGAATCTTGAGGATTCCTAACAAGTCTCTTTGGCCATAAGGTAAAAGTGCCCTTGGCATCCTTCACTGTCCTGATCTCATCAGTGGTCAACAGAATGAGAGCATAATCAATTTTCACCTCTTTAATGGTGACCTTGATAACATCTTCTTGGACTTCCTGAAGTGGCATTTTGACCCCTCGTGTATCCAACCCTTGCTACTAAGCGTCTCTTCAAATCCTCCACATACAAGAAGTATAACTCATCAAGCTCAGGGGTCGGGTTATCTTCTGAAGGAATCAAAACAATTTTACTCCTTTAGTGCTCGAAGGACAAGCTAGGGAGTAGGATATCGGGACACTTGTGTCCTTGTTCAAGCTCATCATCATTACCATGTCCACCTTCATCTTTTGTCACCTAGCTTTAAAGGTAGCTGCTGCCGCTGCCTCTTTCCTTGACTAAGCCAATAGCGCATTCATCTCTTCTCTAGTCATGAGTCCTGAAAAATAGGATTAACGAGGTAGTCCAAATGCATCTCTTATGCTCACCCTTGATACAAATCTCCTAACACGTCAAGGATCATCTAGTCTTCCTGTAGCAACAGTTAGGATGTCATTCCTTCCCTCAAGGATGAATAATTCATCAGATTGTTTCTGCTTAAGCTCATCTTTAACATACAAATAACAAACAATTAGTAATATTTTATATTAAAATAAATATAGAGAGGAAAATTACTATACTTATAATTTTTTAAGCAATATTACTGGCATGCTCGCTTGAAAAAAACCCATCTTCTTTTGGTGAGCATGGATCCATCTCTCATCATGATGTACTGCAGATGGTGGAGACAGCAAAATTGAGGGATCAGATTGAGCTTGTTCTTCCTTCTTCCTTCTCTTAGCATCCGTCAATTCTTTATTGGCCAAAGTATAACCACTATGAGATTTTGTTTGAAGACAATTATTCATCCTTCCAATTTCTTAAGCCTTTCTCCTTCTTTCCTATAAATTTAAATTACCAAAATATTCATAATTTAAGAAAAACAGTGATATATAACTTAAATAAACCAATAAATAATAATGAATTTAAAACAAGCTAACTAACCATAGCATATAGCATAGTCCTAAGCCTAAAAAATTCATCAAAAGTATCTACTTTTAATAATGTATACTTGACACAAGGATCAGGTAAGGGTTGCCCTTTCGGCACCTTAACATGCACAAATCTTTTGGCCAATGATGTCTTGAAACCCCTCCAACGATCACAAGCCCAGGTCATCAACTGATGCTTAAAGTTTGCATCGTCAGGGACATCATAAGTAACCTGCAATATATGCCATTAAAATAATTAGTGACATAGTGATATTAATAATTAGTGGCACAAAAGTAATAAAAGCAATGTTGTTGAAACCAAATCGGACCGGACGGTCCCACTGCCACCCATTAAGTAAAACAGTTTGGTTCAACCAATTGAACCAATCTAGCATTTGATCCGGATTAAATCGGCTAATTTTGAGAGAACCGGCTTTGGCCCAAAAACTAGACCCGAGTCAACTTGGTTCAAAGCTAAAAAATTAAAAAAAAATTAGGCTAAATTGTTTAGATTCACAATTTCTCTTCTCTAATTACTAATTCTCTCTTTTCTTCTCTTCTCTAATCTCTAATCTCTCCTTCATAGCCCAAGCTCAATCTCTAACTTCTCCTCCAACTTCTGCCTCTAGCTTTAGATATCCAACCTTTGGCATTGAGACAGAAAGCTTATGAGTTATGACATGACAACGTGCCTCTAGCTCCAGCATTTTCTTTCAAGATCACAAGCTTATACTAACATGCCTTTACCTCTAGCTTCAACAGTCCAAGCATTTAGATTTTGAAGTCAAGATCTCAAGCACAATTGACAAATTTATGTTTTATTTATATAGTTGTGCATATAAATATTATTTTTTATTTAATTTTTATGTTACCATTTCAACCGCTGGTTTAATCGATTAGACAATGAAAACTGCGACCTATTGCTCTTTCCAGTTCAATGTCTGATGTGAGTTTTAAAATACTAGATAAAAGTGCTTGCATTGATAGCATCCCAAATCTATTCCTCGACACATTTGGGGACATCGACCCATATGGGTGCTAATAGGCTCGACTTGTTGCGAGCTTGGAGGCTTGTAAAACCGATAAACTTGGCTACGTTAGGCTCGATTGGCTTCCAATTACTATCAAACTAGATGGGAATCCTTTTGCCTCTACTTTAACTTAAAGCCAATTCTCTTAATCGCGTTTTGCTTTTAGGTCTCCTTGTTCATGTAGATTGGCTGCTACCTACAGTTTGGGTTTGGTCTCCCATTGCAGGCACACCCTCATCACTAGTAGTGGACACGATTGGAGTAATAGAAGGGTCAAGCTGTCCCTAATTAATGCTCCGATCCTCTATAATCCTGTTCAGATAATAATCAAAATTCATAAGCGATAAATAAATTGAATAAAAAAATTAATAAATAAATCAAGCACAATGATAAATATTTTTTATGATAAAAGACATAACTAATTAAATAATCAAACACAATGATAAATAAATAGCCAATTTTTAAAATAGTTTTAAATAGTGATATTCTCCTATATCCCTTCACGGTGATCATCTCTTGTGCCATATTCATCATCCACTTCATCTTCAACATTTAGTACAGGTAAGCCTATTGAGAAGGAATGAGTCTCAGAAATACCAAAATTTGAGCAATTCTTCTCATCAATATTAACCTCCCTTTTTCCTTCCAGAGCCACTGACCATCTTTCATTTCTTGGATTTGTAACATAAAACACTTGTTTTTCTTGGTCTACCATAATAAAAGGTTCATTGTCAAAACTTAGAGTATTTAGATTTACCAATGTAAATCCCAAACTATCCTGATGAAAACCATTTTTCACATCAACCCACTTGCATTTGAACATAGGAATTCTAAATTTAATATAGTCAACCTCTTAGATCTCTTCAATAACCTCATAATAAGGCATGGATACGAATAAAGGATTCGAGTCTTTTCCACTTAAGAAGTGCATGCTTGAAGCCACTAGCATAACACACTATTTTGCACATTACTCCTGTTGTCTAGAGACTTCGTGTAGAACAACTACCTATTAATATTAAATACAGGCTCTCATATAACATCACACTTAGGACCTTGTGCCAGACCTTAGCAATATCAGAAACACATTCTTCATTCTCAACCTTTTGTTTCAACCACTTTGCAAAAGTACTATTATGCTCCTTAATCAGTCTTTGCTCAGTCGTCCTAATTCAACTGCTTTGCTCCCTTACAAGTTCATTATGCACATTTATGTAGTCTTAAATTTGATCAACATTATTCAAAATATGTAAGTGTGCTTATTACAATTTATGCAGATTTACGGTCTTCACAGACATGCTGCGCCTACGATCTTTGATATCACATTACCTCAACCCAACAGGTTATACATTATTCAATTAATCTTGACAAAATTCTGTCGCCTCTTCAGAGACATTTTTAAACAATTGATGCTTCAGGATGGCATAGACTTTTCACACATCCTTTTAAGACTTTCATTATTCTTTCAATTGGATACATCCATCATAAATGAACAGGGCCACACAACTTTATCTCTCTTACTAAATGAATAATTAAATGTATCATAATGTCAAAAAATGATGGAAGAAAGAGCTTTTCAAGTTGGCACAAGACAAGATATGCTTGATTTTCTAGTTCATTCAATTCTTCAATGTCATGGACTATATGACATATAGCATTAAAGAAAAAGAAAACCCTAATTATGACGTCTCTTAATTCATCTTTCTAGAAGCCTCGAATAGCTACCAGTAGTAGTTGCTACATTAAGACATGACAATAATGAGACTTGAGGCCTATTAATTTTGAATCTTTTATCGATACAAGCTTTTTAAAATTTAAAAAATATCCTGATGGCACTATTATGCCGTATAAGCAGTCATAAAAGCTTACTTTCTAATCATTGCACAAAGTATGCTCAGTCGAGGGACACTAAGTCCTCTTACCATTTAGTCTTGGATGTAAGTCCTCTTTAATTTTCACATTCACCAAATCCAATCTTGCCTTCATACCGTTCTTAGACTTTCTCGGTATGTTGAGAAGTGTTTCAACAATGCTATCACACATGTTCTTCTTCACATGCATGACATCAATATAATGCCTCACATTAAGATAACGCTAATAAGGAAGGTCAAAGAAGATAGACCTCTTTTTCTAAATTTTTTTCACTACTCTTTATAGTTTTACCAAAGGTAACATTAACATCTTTCACCAATTGATAGACTTGCTCTCCTGTCAATGGCTTCAGGGTAGCTTACTGCTCTTACCCACCAAAAAAAGCTTTATTCATTTTACAATAATAATGACTCTCTTCAAGAAATTTTCTAAGGCCAAGATAAATTATCTTTTTTTCATGATGAAGTTGATGATAGCATATGCCTGCTTCACAAATTGAACATGCTTTATGCCCCTTAATGTTATAACCAGACAAGTTTTTATATACAAGAAAGTCATTTATGGTGTAAAAGATCATTGCATACAGCTTGAATACCTCCTTTTCATTTACATCGAACACATCCACACCTACCTCCTATAGCTTTTTCAAGTCTTCAATCAAGGGTCTTAGGTAAACATCAATGTTATTCCCTAGTCGTTTTGGTCTCAAAATGAATATAGACAATATAATATACTTGTGTTGCATGCAAAACATAGGAGATAAGTTATAAATTACTAACACAACAAGCCATGAGCTGTGTATGCTGCTAAGGCTACTATAAGGATTCATGTCATCCGTACTAAGTCCAAGCCTGAGGTTCCTTGGATTATTATTGAGCTCGAGGAATAATTTGTCAATTTTCTTCCATAATTTTAAATTAGCTAGATGTTGGAGCTTTCCATAAAAAATCCTCTCATCTGAATGCCATCTCAAAATCTTCACATCATTTTCATTAGCAAACAATTGTTTAAATCTTGATATAATTGGAAGATACCAGAGCACCTATACAGGATCTTTGTTCTCTTTATACCTTTATGTCTCACATATTGGACACTTCTGCTTTTCTTGATGCTCTTTCCTATACAGTTTGTAGTCATTTAGACAAGCATGTATTTTCTTAAACTCTATGCTGAGTGGGCAGAGAATTTTCTTCACCTTATAGTAATGAACCAGCAACACATTTTTCTTTAGAAGTATTAATTTCAACAACTCCAATATTTCTATAAAACTCTTATCGCTCTATTCAGATCAAGCTTTTAAGTTCACCAATTCTAACACTGCTTTCAACAAACTATATTCCTCACACCCTGGGTACAAAGGTGCATTTGCATCACTGCACATATTATTATATGTCAAGAATTGCATAAAGGCCTCTTTACCTACTTCACGAATCATGTCTTCCAACCAATCAACCATATCATCATCATCATCAACATTCACATCCCGCGCTTGAGATGTACTTGGTATTGGCATGTTCAGTCTTTCACCATGCCATATCCATACTTTATGACTTTTGAGAAACCCTTCATAAATTAAGTGTTCATATATCACATTTGCATTTAGTTGCCTCTCATTCAAATGATTCCTACATGGACAATAAAATCTCCCACTATTATTTCCCTTAAAAGTTAGACTTTTCAATAAATTTATAATTAAAAATATGAGAAAAAAATATTTTTTTAACCACAACACAGTCACATGCAATGCCTAATGGCCTTAGGCCTCTTATATATATGCTCACACTATACTAGTCCCCTGTCCCTATTTATATTAATTAAGAGAAGCAAAGTCAAGATATAAAGGGTTTTTGAGTACCGTAATATTACTATAAATTACTCTCATTTTTAACCTATGGCACAAATAATAATTGCTTGGTATTACAAGAAAATAATCTAAATTGACTCGGTCGTAGAAAGACCTGCTTATTGACCTGATTGAGAATGAAAACAATTTAAGTGATCATATGCATCATTCTAATTAGACAGCCTTCTTCAATATCTCATCAATAATATTTCCCCTACAGGCCACAACATAAACAATAAGGTTAAGGTAACTGCATTAGCTTAATCAATGATTTTGGATTTATATATTTTAAGTATGCAATTGCATTAAAATATTCATTGGGAAAGCTTTATCACTCTTGTGAGATCCTTCCTGGCTCAACTTCATTAATCAAACTCCAATGAGACTCTTCAAATATTGGATGGCTTAATAAGCATGAAAAAGCTTTCTTACTCTCCATAATTTTGTTTGCTCGCACTTCACTACCCGTGATCTCTATGAGAGATTCAAAGTTTAAATTGTCTACTATAATTGATATTACAAGTTGCAGGCAAAAAACAAATAACAGAGACATCAGAGAAGTCTCTAGCATGAAAAAAGCAAAGTTAGAAATAATGGAGTTTCAAGTACAGTACTTCAATTCCAAACACTATTTTATATTGATGTCCCATTTGGTAACAAGAATTGGAGGAAGGGAACTCAAAATAATATATGATGTGTCTGTGCATGAAGAGAATTATTAGAGAGTTAAGTTTCATCAAGTTTCTAAAAGCTAATTGAGTTGGTTTGTTTTGAATTTTAGATTGAATGATTGTTCTTTTATAGCGAGTGGCTGAATTTAAAGGATAAAGTTTTTAAAATCACAAAAATCACAAAACATATCTAAAGCAAATGAAGCTGTACGATTAAAAGAGAGAGAAAAAAAGGAAATAGGCTTGCTTATAGAAGAAACAATATTTTATCATAATCATTGTTACATGAAGTGGGGCAAAAAAAAAAGAAGAAGAAGAAGAAGGAAGCACAGAAATATAATGAAGATATATGTACCTGAGAGAGGCTAGAGTAATTTTCTCAATGAGGGGAAATTACGCGTAGCAGTTGAAGGAGAAAATCACAAAATGAAGAAGCTAAGTCCAGATCACAGTGAGACTGAGAGGCCGAGTCCAGATCAAGAAGAAACAGAGTTGTAGAGCACAGTAAGACTGAGAGGGCCAAGTGCCCAAGTCTAAATCAAGAAGAAACATAGTTGCATAGCATAGTGAGACTGAGAGACCGAGAGATTGATAGAGGAGAGGGTGAGACCAATAGCAAAGAATAAAATAGTGAGACCAAGAGATTATCAGAGGAGAGGGTGAGACCGAGACCAAAAGCAAAGACATCTAAGGCGGTAGAGAAGGGTTTTGAGACATTTGAAAAATTTGAACTCATATCTACACCGATTATATGAAATATTCGACATAGATATGGGATAAAAAATTTCAAACATATCCACATTGATTACCAAGTCCAACTAGTTTAGATATGATTAAATTAAAAAATATTTTTTTAATAATAATACATCTACACCAGGTTTATGAATAATTGGTGTAGATATCAAAAAAAGAAATTATATTTTTTAAAATATAATACTTATCTACACCGATTATTATTATACCCGCTGTAGATTTTAATATCTACACTGGTTAAGATTTAAACTGGTGTAGATGTTTTTTCACAATTTTTTTATTTATGAAAATGCCACCGCATCTTATTTCTACATCGTAAGCACTATAATTGATGTAGATGTGGAGGTTTAATTATCACATTTTGTACTAGTATTTAAACTATTGATTTAAATTTCAATGATGTAAATAATACATACACTTGATGTCTATATTAAATAAAGTTATTAAATCTAAATCCTCTAATAGAAATCTCATCGCACTTAGATTTTAAAAATGACACGCCGTCTCCCTTGTCTACAAATTAGCTAGCTATTGCCATGTCCTCTAAAAAGTCTTATCTAACTCTTCCCTCTCCTTGTCCCATTCTTCTAATCTTCCGTCTCTCTTCATCTCCACCCAACCATCGTCTTCATCGTTATCTGAAAACTTCAACAGTACTGACTAAGATTCGAGAGCCAAGAATGTTAAAATCCAGACACCTTCCAGATTGTTTATATTCTAATCCGCCTATCACAATCCACCCAAGCGCTGCTACACCAAATCACTCTCTCTATCTCTCTAACCTCGACGATCAGAAGTTCCTCAGATTCTCCATTAAGTATTTTTATCTGTTCCGCAAATCTGTGAGCTCCGACGTGTTGAAGCTTTCTCTGTCCAGAGTTCTAGTGGATTACTACCCACTAGCTGGGAGACTGAGGCCCAGCGATGAACACCAAGGGAAGCTCCACGTGGACTGCAACGGAGAAGGTGCTCTTTTTGTTGAAGCTTTCATGCCCATCACTGCCGACGAATTGCTCGAATGTTCCGACATGCCAAATAAGTCCTGGAAGAAGCTCTTGTATAAGGTGGAAGCTCAGAGTTTATTGGACGTTCCTCCTCTTATTGTCCAGGTCTCACTCTTGTTCCATTCCTTGATTTCCTATTCTTCTTAATCTGCTTTCCTTTCTTCTGTGGGCTTTTTCAGTGAAACCCAACTGGCTACAGCACACCTTGTTTCATCATCCTTCGAAATGGAGAAATATGGTGACTTCTAAATTTAATTACCTTGATCCCAAGAACTGCTGCACCAGAGTTGTTTATCTTTCCTATACAATAAGGGAAAAAGAGAAATGAATATGTACATGTCATTCACTACTTCGTGGCTTATATATGCATGGAATTTAAGTAAATAAATGGAGTTTTTTCGGTCAGTAGAAATGTCAGGCCTTGTCTATTTGTCAGAATAAGATAATAAAAAAATCTATTTGATAATGTATTTTTAAAGTGTTTTGGAAAAAAATAAATAAAATATTGTTTTAAAAAATAGAAAAAATGAAAATAACTTTTAATTATTTTGTGATTAGTGTTTTAAAGAATGAGAAAAAATAAAAAAATACTTTTTTTATTATTTTTTTATTCTCAAAACATGTTCTACAAAACACTAATTTTTATAATAATAAAATAAAAATAATTTTAAACAGTTGTTAGTTCTGTGTGTATTTTAGTGTCAGACAAGTTAGAATATAATTTAGTTCTTTAAGTTTATCAGATGTGCTACTAGCATGCTCATTCTGGTTCATACATGAGCAAATATATAGTTTTCTTTTAACAAGAAAAACAATAATTTAAAAAGGTTTATAACATCTTGCTTGAATTGTTCTTTTATATAATCAAAATTTATTTTTACAAGACAAATTCAATTCTTTCTAAAGCTAAAGATTAGTTATAAGAATATTTTAATTCAAATTTTTTTATTTTAAATATAATTTTCAAGATTAACTATTTTTTAAGAGAATTGGTTAAAATATTTTTATACATGAAAACGGTGGGAGCATGTTATGGCGGATTCCCTGCCTAAAAAAGGGTGTTCGGATATCTGGAATTAAAGCTTGTATTCCCCAACTGGTTCAGTGCTCACCTGTCATGATTACGCTTCAAAGCAATCATCAACGTCATTGATCAGCTCTCTCTTTTAAGTTTAAACATTTCTCCCCGCAAATCATTCTTTTTTGAATGCATGAAATTAACTCGACAACCATGGTTAAGCCAAAATAGTTGCCTTCCTGAAATCTTGATGCCAACTTTTATCTTCCCTCTTGTTCAACTTTGTGTGGTCATAGTCACATCCTGTACATTTACTTGCAAAGTCATGTCTGGAGGTGACGAGGTTGGAATCTGTGTGATGAAATGCTGTAAGCTGTTAGCATATGCCTCTTGCTTTCACGAAAACATATGTGGCTGTTCCACCTTTCTTTATATCATTATTGTAATTTTAATTTTTCAATTAAACTGACCAAAATATCCTCTTCGATCTTATTATCCTCCTAACAGGTGACGAGTCTCCGGTGCGGTGGAATGGTGGTGTGTACCGCCATCAACCACTGTATATGCGACGGCATAGGCTCGTCTCAGTTTTTAAACGCATGGGCCCACCTCACCACGTCGCCGAATTGTGACCTGCCAATAATGCCCTGCCACTGTCGAAACCTCCTAAAGCCTCGAAATCCTCCACAGGTGAAGTATTCTCACTCGGTATACACAAAGAGTAACTCGTCTCAGGTGGACCTGGTAAAGTTATTGCAGTCGCAGCCCCTGGTGGCCACGTGCTTCACTTTCACCTCTTCTCATCTCCTTCATCTTAAGAAGCAGTGCGCTGTGAAGTGCACGACCTTCGAAGCCCTGGCTTCGCACACGTGGCGCTCCTGGGTTCGATCACTGGACCGATCCCCCGACCTGATCAAGGTGAAGCTCCTTTTCTCTGTCAACGTTCGCAAAAAGCTGAACCCAGAAATCCCTCAGGGGTATTTTGGGAACGGATTCGTGCTAGCGTGCGCCGAGAGCACAGTGGACGAGTTGCTTGAGGGCGGCCTTCACAATGGCGTGAAACTGGTGCAGCAAGGGAAAGCGAGGGTGGACGATGAGCATGTGAGGTCAATGATAGATTTGTTGGAGGACAAAACGGTAGAAACGGATCTCTCGGCTAGCTTGGTAATATCACAGTGGTCGAAGCTAGGGTTAGAGGAGGTGGACTTTGGAGGAGGGAAGGCACTGCAAATGGGGCCTTTGACCAGTGATATTTACTGTTTGTTTTTACCAGTGACGGGTGATTCTGATGCGGTGAGAGTGATGATATCAGTGCCCGAGGCCATGGTTGAAAAATTCGAGTCGTACATGAAAGAGTTCATTTGGGATAAAGGAGGAAACGGACATGCTCGCAATGGCTATCATCAACAACGAAAAGGTTTTATCTGAATGAATGACAACACCACCTCTATCCTTTTTCTTTTTGGAGCTTTATTAATTAATATTAAATCAAGAGTGGAGAATCTCTGTGTTCTCGAATTTTATGGGGTCACACCGATCGAGTTTGTTAATTAACTTGTGATGTATAAAGGAAAAGAGCATTTAATCTTAACCCATCACAGGTTTGGAGCTTGTGGATTCCGTCGCCGTTATTAAGATGTTTTATGATCATCCTTTTAAATAAATAAATGAAAGGGCAGCGTAACAGAAAATAAAAGTAAAGAGACTGCTGTAGTACAGCTTTTCTTCAGGAAAAAAGAAAAGAAGGAGGTGTAAAACCGCATGAAAAGCTGGGAAAGGAAAAATGAATAGAGAGAGGCACGCGTGGGTGGGCGCCGTGGCGGATGCAAGTTGAACGCAGACGTCGTTTTCCGGCACTCATGAACTTCTTTACCGTACGAACTTTACTACCGTGTTATCAATTCAGTTCGTTCATGTATCAAATTAAAACCAGGGCGAGCCCAAGAGAAGGAAGGGGAACGTGCTCCCTGTATCCCATGGTCCAGGAAATGAATGTATGTGTTTGCCTAGGATGAATTGAATTAAGTATTAATTAATTAATACTGTGTTATAGTTTGTTTATCACTGATTACTTTTGAAATGAAGAGTCGTCTAGGTAAAAACATATAATGTTTGTTTCATATTGTTGTGATAATTATATGTTGATTAATGAATATGCCAGAGTCGGCTAGATATCATAAAAATGGGACGATAGAAATACATGAGATGCCAAAAAAAAAAATAGATAGAAAATGGGAACATTTGGTGCATCGTATCTAGATTGCACGTTTTGCACCGAGGTGAGTGGAGTCATGGATGGCATCAACCATATGTCCAAATTATATATTATATATAAACACAGACGGCCTTGGAAACGTTAAGGACACATAAAGATGAGTGGTCAAAAGAGCAAAGAAAGCGTGAAGACGGCGTTGAAGCAATGGATCGGAATAGAAGGAAAAATATGCAGGGAAAAGTTGAACTGGGATTTAGGAGAGACAGAGAGTATACGGGGTGGATTTTGTAGGGGGAATCAAGCACTGTGTTAGGCTATAAAGTGGACTTTATTGGACAGAACGTGAATGCAGGAGTAAATATGGCGGGCAATGATCTTGGAGCCAAATATTGGCATATGGAATCAAATGCATTCGTAATATTTTGAACAGAGAAAGAATTTGGACAGAGCGATGCGGCGTGGTTTGTGGGCATAGGCATATTATATCTTTTGGGATAGCTTTTTCTCGATCCAACCGATTGAGCGCCCACCAAAATCTCCACTTACTCTCCGCCGCTGCATCTCTATATGCGTTTTGATATGATTCCCTCTCGTCCTTTCTTTTTTAAATATATATTTTCCTGCCATTTCATAGGTTCAATACTTGTTGATCCCTCAGTCTTTTTTAATATAAAAAACCAATAACAACTTTGCTTAAATGAATGAATTTAGTCAAAATGATTTATTTTTAAAAATTCAAAATTATCCTCGTCAATAAAAATTATTAATTAGAGGGGTTTGTTTAGTTTGACACGGAATTCCTAACTAATACTCCCTTCATTTAAAAATATAAAATATTTTTAATTAAATCTTACCTCCCAATAAAATAAATATCTATTTTTTAACTAACTTTACCTTTTTATATTTACTCTTATTAAATACCCTACAATAAATATAAAGTCATTCATCAATAGGGATATTTTTTAAAAAAAGCAATAATTACATCTTAAAAAATTAAAAATATCTTATATTTTTTAGGGTAAAGTAGCAAATTTAGTTACAAACTATTTTTTGAGAAGTATCTGCTAGCCTAAACCATTAGATTGTGCAAAATAAATCATGAACTTTCAAAAAGGGAGCATCTGGTAGCCCGTCATTAACTTCAACTGATGGACGTTATGTGAGGTCCACAATGACATGTGGCACGACACATCAGCATGATAAAGGTGCAAATTTAGCTATGAACTATTTTTTTAGGAGCGCTTGGTATCCTCTACTATAAAAAAAAGGACCATCCAATACTTTCTCCTCAATTTTAACCAAATATTGTTTATTTTCATACTTATGAGGCCCACATAATATTAATATCTCCAATCTTCTTGCCTTTGTTCTCAATATAAGCTTCAGAAGAAGAGGTTCAATGAGTTTTTATCTGAAGATATTCACCAAGACGATGCTAATAAAGTAGAAAAAATAATTCATGACTAAATCAGGCTAGAATCAAGCTTCCTCTTATGCATAGTAAAATCAAGCTTTTACTTCATTGACATCGTCCTTGTGAAGGTCTTTAGATAAGAACTCATTGAACCTCTTCTTTTAAAACTTATATTAAGAACAAAATTAAGAAGATTGAATATATTAATGTTTTGTGGGCTTCATAAGTACGAAAATAAATGATGTTTAGTCAAAATTGAGGGGAAGATGTTAGATGGTCCGTTTTTTGTAGTAGAGGCTATCCAATGCTGTCAGAAAAATAGTTCGTAGCTAAATTTACACTTTTACTATAGTGACATGTTGTGCCATGTGTCATTGCGAGACTCGCATAAAGTCCGTCAATTGAAGTTAATGAGGGGCTACTGGATGCAATCTTTCAAAAAGTTTGTAATTTATTTTATATAATCTGATAGTTAAATGTTCTTTAAAAAATAGTTTGTGATCAAATTTATTATTTTATTTTATTTTTTAATATTTAATTCTTTAAAAAATTATATTTTTTAACTAAAGAAGCATAAATTATCTCCACCGGCATGGCTTCCTTCTCGGAGAAATTAACAAATAAAAAGAGGACGCCGCATAGCTGTTTACCAATTTGATACCTAGCAACTTTTGACAAGGTTAGACTAAACCAGGATGCCCACATGGTGTTACGCGGCTCGTTTCAGATCACTCTACCTACTACAGTAGTACTAGGTTCATCGTCTTGGTCTTGCCACTTGCAATAACTGTATTCGTCATAAAACATTAATATTTTTTTTAAAAAATAACTTTCTTTGCTTAAAAATATAAAACATTTTTAATTGAATCTTATCTTTTAATAAAATAATTACTTATTTTTTAATTAATTTTATTTTTTTATATTTACTATTATTAAATACCTTACAATAAATGTAAAATTATTATCGATAGGGATATTTTTTAAAAAAAAATGCAATAATTACATCTTAAAAGATTAAAAATATCTTATATTTTTGAATATCCAACTCTTTAAAAAATGTCTTATATTTTTGAACAGAAGGAGTATAATTTTGGATCCTTATACTTTACTAATATTTTGTTATAGGTTTTTAATTTTTTTTTTTTGTGTTCTAGGTCCCTCTAACTATGTTCATTTAGGGACCTAAAATATTAAAAAACTAAAGAGTAAAGACCTAGAAAGCAAAAAAAAAATGTGGGAATTTATAGCAAAACGCCCATAAAATGCAGTGATTCAAAGTTATGTTTTTTACTTTTTTATCTTGAAAATGTTTTTGTTTTTTTTATTTAACACTTATCTTGTTGTTTACAATGACTTTAGCAGAAAATGGGCTGAGTAACTGAAGAGTTATATCCTGTAAGTGATGCAGCAATAGAATTAGTCCAGATCATAATAGAAATAACCTGACTAAGTCAATTCAAAGTCCATAAATCCTTTAAGGCTTGAAATCTTTATCTAGGCCGTTGCCTCATGATACGTGTGCTCAACAAGCCTTGAATCTTGAAAGATCATGGCCATCATCCACATATATTTTGGGAATACAGGCTAGTTGTTGAACGATAGTCTATACATCTTGCAAAGAGGAAGATCGTGCCACAAATTTTGCAGGCCATGCCTATTAAATCCCCAATACTTCATGAATTCTATGGGAATAACTATCTCAAATAAACCAATATAAAAGGAAGAGAAGGTCATGGAGAAAATCAACACTGAAGAACAATAACAACTATTGAAATCCATTATACTTGTAACTCTTAATTTTTAGCTTTGATTTTAGCTTTGTAATCTTTACTACTTTGTAATCCACCTTTCTTGTTAATCAAATACTTGTTATTCTAGTTCCTTTGTATCTTTTACATTTAGGTAAATTATAGTAAGGGAGCTCGGGAATCTTTTGTTATCATTTAAGGCTCAGCATCTCTAACACATTTGGTATTTGGTTATTTACGGGGAATAATTTGTAACACGCCTGGTATTTTGTTACTAACAACGAACACTAAGGTTAAGTTAATTCAACTCTTCAATTAGTCTTACCCAACATCATCAATAAACATCATTATATTTTAAAATTACCTTGTCAAAACTCTGATACTACTTAAATGTCAATTGATTTGGTGACGAAATTTGGAAGAATTTACAATATTTTTTTGGTGGATTCTCATAGAGTAAATTCTGTGGCTTAATGAATCGTTAAGGTTTCATCAAAAAGATTGCGTCGTGATGAATGGGTTTTATGACCTCCAATTTCTCTTCTAAAGTCATTGGACGCTAATTCGAATGGGCGATGCCATGATGATGAGATGATAATATTGTTATATATGTTTTTGTTTTGCTTGGAACTGTGTTTATCTGCCTCGGCTTCTCTCCTCCTTAGCCTCCCTCATTTGCCCTTTCGTTGAAGCTGCAATGAAATTTGAATTGTCTAGATTAAATTTACACAGTCTAAATTTAATATTTTATTTTGTTAACTTTTATTAAAATAAAAATATAAAAAATTTTAATAAATCTGATTACATATTATCCAAATTTTGCTGCAGGTGCAATGGAGGAGAGAAGCCAAGTCCTTATTTAGTGCTGTTGACAGTGTCTTCTTATCACTCAAGCCAGTGGAGGATGTACCTTTTGGTGAGGGTAGGCAAATGTATCTTCTTATTTTAAAAAACTTTTTAAGTAATGTATATAAATTTTATAACTTTGTACCATCTATTCTTGATATTTTGAACCATCTAAGCTAAATAAAAAATATTTAGATTCAAAAACTTAGTATATGTGTAATATTTTAATTATTGAAATGAGATATAACGATCATATTTATGTAAAAGATCATGTCAATATATTCAATATAATTTTTTTAAAAAAAATAATATAAGATATAACGATCATATTTATGTAAAATATCATGTCAATATATTCAATACAATTTTTTTAATAATGATCAATATTTTTACAATTTAAGTCCTAAGGTAATTATTATTTTTTAAAAAATATTAATTTTTAAATTAAATTATCTCGCATCTCTAACTTTGAGCCTTAGGTTTCACCATTGATTCAACTCAAGCTAATTTCAATGAACTCAAACCTCAAGGCAGCTGAGTTGAATGGGAAGAACTTAGGTCACATTTGTTTATTAAAATAGAATGAATTAAAAAAATAAAAATAAAAATAAGATGATCAAGGGAGATAAGTGAGTACATTTATAAGGGGGGAGATAATTTAGTTTACAGAGTTGAGAATAATGATTCATGAAATTTTTAAAAGGTTTAGTGATTCTCACATTTGTAATGTATATTAATAAGTTTTATCATACTTATCATACAGAAAAGGTGATTGAGTTCATTTCTGTTTTAATTTTTTCAATATATTCCATTCCATTATATTTTAATAAACAAACGTGATCTTAATATTTTCTCCAAGTGGTTGGAATGTTTCGGTTTGCAAGCAAGAAAATGCATCAGAAGAGTTATTATAATTAAATGACGACAGTGCGTGAATCTATCTTAGTATTATTAAGCAGCAAGTAATAAATCATTTTGCAGCTTCAACAGAAATTTGTCTAAACATGTTTTGCAAACTTTAAACAATCAAGTCAGTAGCTCATCTTGAATTCTCTTCATGAATAATTGTGAGGTATATGGATCAAACACCACGAGACCGCACGGTTTAAATGACTTCTTTTTTTTTTTTTTAAATCAGTCAAGAAATTAAACGCCACTACATATGGCAGAAAACATTATTGGGAGGATTTTAGAGTTAGTGGTCACGCGCGTGCGTAATCACAGTTTTAATCAATAACGATATCGTTCTGTCTCCACATCAATGATTGCTATTGTTTTTCCATGTGCAAGATCATGATTTTTTTTTTTTAAATTGAAAGACTACACTGATACAATTAATAGGTCCTAAATTCGAATCCTAGGTATACAGTAGATATTAAATCCTTGGTGGGAGAAGTGTTTTAAATGAGCACTATAGTAAGCTACACACGTTACACATAAACATTATTTATGTAAATATAAAAGAACTTTAAATTAAGTTGCCTCTCTCTAAATTTAATAATGTCCCAATCTAACTTGATAATATTGAAATGAATATTTAATTTGTTATTAAGTAGTTAAAGTGTGAATAAACTTGAGCCGCAATTGAAAATCATTATCATTATATATATAAAAGTAGAGTTAAAGGTTACAAAAGAATGTCATATGTTCATTTTTTGATTTGTTACAATTTCATGCTTCGGCATGTCTTTCTTACGATTTTGTACTTCAGAGTCATATTTAAAATTAGGTTCAGGATGAATAATTATTTATATCTATAATTGAATATCTAGGTTTAGAGTTAGGTTTGAGATGGATTATTAATTTTTAGATGTATATAAAAATTTTATCTATTTCAAATTCAAACCTCATCTATCCTAATGATTTTTGAAAATTTAGGATAACATTTTGAAAATTAAGCTTCATACAATTGAATGTGTGTGTGTATTTAAATTCAAATTAAATTCTATCTAAATATGTATATAAAAATTAATTTTTTCCATTTGAAATTAAAATATGTTCTATCCTGATGATTGTTGAAATTTCATTGGACATCCTAAAAATCAAGCTTATGATAATTGAGTATGTGACGGTGTGCGTGCATAATTTGATGTAGAAAGACTTGATATATTTATTGAAAAACTAAATATTTTATAGATATTTTATTTGAATTCAAAATAAAGATTTAAATTTCAAATATATAAACTTTATAATCAACAGACAATTGTGATAAGTATTTGCTTAACCTATGTTGATAGATATTTAAATAAATATTTTATTTAAGCCAAAAACTATATACACTTTGTCTACCTTCTTAACCCATATTCTCATCTGTAGCTTCTTATATGTAACTGTCTAACTTTTAAAAAATTAGCTAACTTATTTAAATCTACTACTCCCTCTTAGATATTAAAAAATATAAGGTATTTTTAATATTTTAAAGTATAATTAATATAATTTTAACAAAAGTGTCCCTAATAAATAAATTATTTTTATTTATTTTAAATAGAAATGTCCTATTGAAAAATGGTAAACATTAAAATATGATATTGGGAGACAACTAACTACTTTATTAGAGGGTATAATTCAATTAAAATTACTTTATATTTTCTAATGAAAGGAGTTTATATTTTTTAAGGTTACAACATAAATTAAAATTTAATTTGAATATGAATAAAAATATTTGAATTTAGTCAAAAATATATAGAAAATCATATTTAGTTTGTAAATATATGATTATACAAATTGAGATAAAAATAAAAATAAAAATCGTATTAATATAAAGTTCATGCCTCATATTGGTTTATAAAAACTCTTACATAAAAATTAGTATTCTTATAGAATCAATGAATGATTATATTTGAACTATTAAAATCTTTGTTTGAATTTAAATAGAATTTAGTTTTGATATTGTTTAATTTTAATATATTAACATATATGATATAAAAATTAAATATGTAAATAAATATATGATTTTCAATTTTAATATGGATAAAAGAATAAATTAATTCATAAACTATAGATCAGGCAGTCTTCTTTGTGATTTTTTATTTTGGAAGTCATGTTTAGTTATTAGTTTTCATATTAGTTCAATATGATATTATAACTATTTATAGATATGTTAAAAGGGTAGTTAAAAGATGTTTAACTTCTAATATTTAATTTTCTTAATTTCAAAAGATAAGTAAATAATATTTTCTATTTAAATGATGATATTTTTTAATTTGATAAAAATAAAATTTTATCTATTATATATAAAAGTAGGGTTAGTTTTCTTATTCTTTCTGGATCATGTATTTCAAGAGTTATGTTTAGGAATTGCTTTTAAATTTATTCAAGGATTATATGATTTTTAAAAAAATTATTTTAGGTATTTTTTTGATTTATTGTAATTACCTAACATATTAATAATATCAAAATATATCAATCTAAATATTTGTTTTACATAATTATAACCAATTAAAATGTTATAAATGTTAAGATTAAGATTAAAATCTAAATATATCATGTAACAAATTAAGATTTTTGTTAAGATTTTGAATCTTTTATTTGTATAATTTGATTATGTTCTTTTAGATCTAACAATATACTATTTTTAAATTTAATTATTGTTTTATTAAAGTTTTTAATAATAGCATCTAATTAGATTGTATTGGTTACGTTCTGATGACAACTAATTATTTTATAATATAATTTATTTTTAATTAAAATAAAAAATATAAGCTGTTATGTGGAAAAAATTATCACAATCACATAGCTTTGGTAAAATGAATTTTTCAAATTAATCATATTTTCTAGAAGCATTTGAAAGTTTGATAATATTATAATTTGAGTAGGATATGTTAATAATATCGGTCAATATATTCTATAATTCTATATTATCAACATAATGTATTCAATAATAAAAATATTCTAGGATTTAAATTTTGAATTTTAAATTATACCTGTTAAAAAATTAATATATAATGATTAGATAAAATTACCAATTTAATTTAAATTTTTCTTTCAGTATTAGTTACTATTTTATTCCAATTAAAATTGTGAAAATCATGAGTTTGTATAAATTTCTAAGAGAAGAGATGTGTTAATAGAAATTTAATAGTGAATAAGAGAAATAAAAAAAACCTAAAAAATAAATTTTTTTAATAAAAAATTCTTATACTATTAAACCCGATTCCAAGCGTTCCATTTTTGAAGTATGTTAAAAAGATACATTTTTAAAATATTAAAACTAATTACACAAACTCACATAACAATTAAGGATTTAAGTATTTTTTAAAATTTTCTTGATCCTCCATAATCCAAATCTCACTTGAATTTGAATATAATAAAATATAATTACTAAAAAAATATTATGAGATTTAGCTAATTATTTTACATCTTAAATTTTAATTCCATCCGCATTTATAAATTTTGTAAAATAAATAAATTTTTTACAACACATTATTTAATAATTTTATAATTAGATTATACAATTTAAGTATTCAAAAATTAAATAAGTATAACATATAATATTTTCATATTAATTTGAATTTGAATATAAGAAAATAAGAATATGGTTCTTGGCTAGATTTTAATCCTATCTCTACATTTAAAGTATATACTCTAAATAAAAAAATTAACCATATTATTTCATCATTATGTAGTTAGATATCGTGTAATAAAAACATATACTTATTCAAAAAGTAAATTGCAATAAGATCTAATTGTTTTATTTGTATCTTTAATCAAATTAATTTAAATTATTTTTTACATTACTACAATTAAACAAGGGCCGCAAGGCTTATTTGTAAAACTTTTTTATTAATAATAGAGTTGGAAAAGTGGACAAAATTGACACAATTCAAAAAATTGACAGAAACGTCCTTTTTTTTCAAAAAAAAAAAAAAAAAAGAGGTGATGGCAATCACATAAGTCCGTACAAGAGTCTCTATTTTCATAATATTGCTATCCACTCCTTAAAACGCGGTGTCTCCGTTAAAGCTTGACTCATTCCTCGCGTGTAGGCTGGCATAACTCATAATTATTTACTTCAACTATAGGTTTAATTATGGTTGATTATGAGTTTTTAAGCGCAGTTTTCTGGTCTTTGTTATGTGGGTTATAAGTTATAACTTGTATCATTTAATCTCAATGAGTGTTTTGTTTATCGAGTCTTGTACGAGCTGAACAATGAGAAGCAAGTCAATCAGGATTTTTTTTTTTTTTTGGGGTTACGCAAGTCAATTAAGATACATAAAGAAATTTCGCTGCTTTTCACTTATCTTCACGAGTTATTCTTCTCCTTCTTATTTTTCCCCCGTAAAACGTTTGGTATCATGAACTTACTTGTGGGTTTAAAAAAATTTAGTGTGAACCCAAATTAATTTTGAGAAAATGGCATTAAGGATCTTAAAAATAAATTTTATTACAATTTAAATTAATCTGATATTGCTCTGCAGGCTTTGAGGTTTTTATTACTAATTTTCTTTAGACTAAAAGTATGATTTTGTCCTTTATTTAATTTAAATTTAGAACCTGTGTGAACTCTCGAAACAACAAAATAGACCATGCACGACACATCATTCACTATTCACAAGACGATATCCACGCATACTCAACAGAAAGTCTATACATTTCAAGTATTTCACTAGCCTTGGTTTTAACAAAAAATGATTAGGCAGACCATACACGACACAACATCCACTATGCACAAGATAATATTCATGCGTGTTCAACAAAAAATTCATGCATTTTCAATATTTCACTAGCCTAGGCTATAATAAAAAGACATTAGACAAATCATACACGACACAACATTCACTATGCACAAGACAATGTCCATGCATGCTTAATAGAAAGTTCATACATTTTTAATATTAAGAAGGACAATTATATTAGATATGAATAATTTCATGTTCGTATTAGCCTAGCTACTAAAACAAGTACCCATATGAAATTTAACACAATATTTTAAGTCTGATATATACAAAAAGTTAACCACTATATTCAAAATACCTAACAATTGCTTCTCTATATGCAAACAAAAAATATCTTTGATTCCCAATTACCTAAAAAATGTTACATGGGAATGCTTCTATATACATAATTATAATTGCCTATGTACACCAAAGAAGTACAATGTAACTACTTTTCATGTTGGGTTATGATTCTTACATGTCTTGCAACTGTGTCTGGCCTCCCCACATCTTGAACAATGATAAATTTTTTTATCTTGGAAAACTCTATCCTTCTTGTTTGTGGCCTCCTGGGAGGACGGCTAGTTAAAGACGGTTATAAGAAAAGAAAGTTTGTGATATATTCTCACCTAAAAGTTCATGTGATTTCAATTTATCATTATGTTAGACTTAACAAAATACTGAAGTTAGGCAAATAATATATAACACAATATCCACCATATACAATATAAGGTTCATTTATTCTCAACTAAAGATCCATACGATTTCACTTTATCAGTAGGCTAAACTTAACAAAATGCGTAAGTAAGCAAATAATATACAAAACAATATTCATTATACACAACATAAGGTTCATATATTCTCAATTAAAAGTCCATACAATTTTACTTTATCAATGGATTAGACTTAACAAAGTGTACAAAAAGATAAACAATGCATAACACAGTATTTACTATGCACAATATAAGGTTCATATATTCTCAATTAAAAGTCCATACAATTCTACTTTATCAGCAGTAAGTTATGTTTAACAAAATGCACAAGTAGGCAAACAATCTATAACACAATATCTACTATGTACAATGCAAAGTTCATATATTCTCAACTAAAAGTTTATATGATTCTAGTTTATTAGTAGGCTAGAATTAATAAAATGCTCAAGTTAGAGAAATAATGTACAACACAAAATTTGCTGTGCACAACACAAGATTCGTATACTTTCAACTGTAAGTCCATGCGATTCCAGTTTATCAGTAGGTTAGGCTTGATAAAATGCTTAATTTAGGCAAACAATGTACAGCATAAAATTCACTATGCACAACACAAGATTTATATACTCCCAACTGCAAGTCTATGTGATTCCAGTTTATCAGTAGGTTAGACTTAATAAAATGCTCAATTTAGGCAAATAATGTACAATACAACATCCACCATGCATAACACAAGGTTTATATATTCTCAATTGAAAGTCAATGCGATTTCAGTTTATCATTAGGCTAGGCTTAACAAAAAGCTCAAATTAGATAAACAATGTACAATACAATATCTATTATGCACAATATAAGGTTTATATATTTTCAATTGAAAGTCATATTGTTTTGAATTATCACAGGTTTTGGGTTTCAGGTTCAAAACAAGGAGCACATTAAAGCTTCATAACTAAATGCTAAATAGTCCTTTTTTTTCATGACAAATGTATAAAACCTGCAACAATATTATGTTTAGATAAACTGTTGCAGTAGGCATGAAAAAAATTATATAGACAATAAACAAGGCTTGCAAGATTTTTAAACAAGAGCATCTAAAATATCTTTCCTCAGCCAAAACCACCTCCTAATTAAAGCTTGCAGAGCTGTGTGGTTTCACGTTCATTATGCATAGATAAAACACATATGGATATGCTGTTTGACTAAAACTAAAGAATATAATCTCATTGATAAAGCATGTCAACTTTCAAAAACTATAATGATGCACACTACTACAGGCTAATACAAAGCAAATATTTATTGTCTATTAGCACAAAGCATAAGCTAAAAAAGAAAAAACTAAGTGTTAGCATTCTTTTCTGGTGATATGCAAAGTAAGAGAAAATGAGGGAGAGAACTGAGAAGAATGCACAATTGAACAAGGAAGAATGAATGGAGAGGAAGATCCCAACTAATACAATCCTCCTCCAACGGCAGCAAGGGGCTGAGTTCCAAGGGTCACAATGATCAACAATGACTCAATGCAAGGAAAGAGATGAAAAATTACATCTATGGTTGAAGTATTAACAGTCAAGATTTCGACACTCGTTCACGCCGACGATGGTCAACAATGGCAGAGTGACGACTGAAGAAATGAGAAAGAAGAGATAAAATCCATTACTTTAAGTTTTTCATGCAGGTTTTCTAAATTCAAACCAAACAAAGGACAAAATCGTACTTTTGGCTCCAAGAAAATTGACAATAAGAGCCCCAAGGCCTGCAGAATAATATCAAATTCATTTAGGCCTAAATTGTAATAAAGTATGTTTTTAAGACTTTTAGTGCCATTCTCCCGTTAATCTTTGACTAAACCCGGTCAGTATCCTTTCGAGTCAAAACTTTTATTATTAATATTGCTGCATTTTTAGAACTCAGATAGATAATACAACATTACTAGGATTATACAACAGGCCAGGTATATATAGTTCACCCCCTTGTGGTGTTACTGCAACTGCACATACAATTTTAGTCTATGCAAACAGGGATTTCGTATGCTATAAAATGTTTAACGCTAAACGGACTGATCTCTTGAATGATTTCAAAATCACATTAGACACAAGTATTATTAAAAAAAAAAAAGGAAAATCACATCTGTTAACATCTCCATATCATAAATCTGAAGCTGATGCCGCCCCACTGACATTAATTATTTACAATATTAAAAGACATTGTGATCATTTCAGTTTGTCCGGCCCCTTCTCTTGGTTTGGTCTATCCATCATTCGTCTTTCTTTTCAAACTCAGTTTTAGCGGAAAAGCATTAAAGCAAATTAAAAATGAAAAAAGTCAAATAGAGATATTTAATTAGCATGTGGATAGCTTAGAAGAACAAATCCCATGGGCAGCAAGAATAAACTAAAACCGACAATGAATGTGCTTCGATTTCGTATAGTTGGTGCGTATTTTGTAAACCAGAGATAAGTCAACTAATGTTAGTTAACTAATTATAAATAAAAAATCAGTGTGATATACGCCTCATGAAAGTAACAGTGACATATAGAATCGAATAGGATTGCCGGCGGCGAATACTAAAGCACCGATCAAATTAATGAAAATCCCACAAATAATTAAACAACGAGAAGAATACTTCTTGTATATTCCAGAACTATTCTCCTGACCTGAGGTTGATTGGATAGTATGGTAACTAGAGTCCCAAGTCATATCTTAACATAGATGGACACGTGTAGGTCTGCCCCCGACGTGCTCGTGAACAGCGGCCTCTCCACGTCCTTCATCTGGCAAAGATGATAACGTATCTGATAGACACTTGGCATGGGAGGATGCTTTCCCTTGCAAGTTCACCTATCAAACGTGGGTGTTTTCCATGATTCCTGCTCATGTGGAGTGACTCACACCTGGTCCATTTACATTTTTCATGGGCCTCGGCTCACCTGATTTCTTAGTCCACTCTTCCCACCAGCAATTAGTTTTGCTCCCAGTATCTTGTCGTGCCTGACAATCATTTGATTTGGGTGCACCACCAATCAAGTATTAAAAACATATATTCCAAAAAAATATATTTATAATATACTTCCTCAGTTATTTTTAAAAAAGATTTGATATTTCATAATATAATATCTTTAACAAAAATAAAATTTTATTAATAATATTTTTCTAATGCTACTTCTGTCTCAATTTATAAGATGTTTTTAGATAAATATATACATATCAATAAAATTTATTAAATCTAGTTTATAACCTTACTTTTTTAAAATAAAACATAAATTTTAAAAATATTTTTCATTCAATACTCCGTTCATAAAAAAATATTAAAAAAATATATAGAAAGTGTAATATTGAAAAAGTATTATTGAGAAAATCTTATTTTGATAAAAGTGTTTTATATTTAGGATGATAAATCCTTTCTAAAAATACCTTATAATTTGAAATGGAGGAGTATTACTCTTTTTATATATTATTTTTATTTAATATTTTTTATAAATGGAGAATTAGATAAAAGGTTTGGATGTTTTGTGACACTGGCTTGTCGGTTGTCCTGGGTTATAAACTTATGACGGATGAAAGATCATGCGTCCCGGTCCAGTTTGGTGGTTCGATTCAATAAGAAATGGTTAATCCCCCCCACCCCAAAAAAAAAAAAAAGAAACCCCGCCATCCGGCCCCCCCTAAAAACAAAAAAAAAAAAATCCAACCTGCCCCAGTTTGTCCAAATTGGACTGTTCTTCCGGAATTAACTGGATATATTTTCAGCCTCACTTTTGATTGAGTTCAAGCCGATGAAAAGAGGAGGTAAATTGGCGTTAGCTTACAGATTTAAATAGCGTGAGTCTCAATTATTTTTTCCCCTCTGTTAATGAGATATAGGACGAAATTTAAAAGATTTTGTTGATTCTAAATATAAGATGAAGTTGGGAATATATCACAAAAAAATGAAGTTAAAGTAATTTATATTTTTTCTTTTCAATTTCACTCCTTATTTATTGTTTGTCATATTTGAAATCCTAGACAATAATTTATAACAAGTTAACAACCATTAATTACAAAGATTTTTTGTTTTATATTTTCAATGTTATAACTAACAGTTTTTAATGAGTCGACTTGTTAACTTCATTTTATATTGAGAATCAGAGTGGTATTTTCTTTTCTATTACATATGTCTGGTTTACATGCATGAAATTCGGCCTATGAGAGGCAAGAGTGAAAATCACTTAAATTGATGTTTGTTAATTAAATCACTTAAACATGAGATTAAATGAATGGAAACGTTCCTTCCAGGCCAGAACTATAATAGAATAGTTGCAAGACCCAAATTATTCCATCACACCAACGGGGACTGGTTCATTAAAACCTGGCAAAGTTCACTTATAGTACTTCATGAAATTGTTAATAAAGGAAAACGGACTATAATATAGCACAAATTCCTCTACTCTTATCAGGGCCATAATTAAGAATAGACAAAAAAAGAAATAGAAATCAATTGTCATCTTTAAAAAAATACTAAACACCGAAAGGAAGGACAGCTTAATTAGTAAAATATGGGTAATAAAGAAGCACGAAATGTGATAACAAAATTACTTGGCATCGGATGCTATAACTAATGATGAATTACTTGTCATCGAGTGCTATGGTCTATGGCTACTAAATGAGCACTACTCTGTGAGAGGAAATGTTCTCTAGACCCTCTTCGTCCAGTTTGAAGGCTAGAAACTAATTAAAATATCAATACTTTTGCTGGCTCGAGAATTGGAAGGTTGTGTGTATGGAGATGGATATACACTGAGGATGTTATGATTGGAATAGTGATGGTGGCGTGATGCATAATACTCTCGAGCTTGATCATGAATGTTATGAATTGTGAATTCTCCTTAGCTTCCAGGGTCTGTTGGCAATCACGACTCTTCAAAGAGGACGGGCCTGCAAGGGCGGGTCTTTGAACCACCATGCATGCTCTTTTAGAGAGAGATATTTGACCCGACGACGACATTGAGCTTTGGAAACAGTAGATATCATATAGATAAGGAAGGAGAAAGTGGCCGCGTTGATTCTATTTCTGCCATGGAGGATTTGTTGGCTTTATATATAGTATTTTAGCTGTGATGTTTGTTGCTTCTGTTCCAGTTGTCAGGATGTTGGTATTCTGCCCTGTTGTAGGGTTTGCTTTTTGGTGTTTGCACATGGTGTATTAGTGTGCATCAGTCATCAGAGCTGATCATGAATTACTAGCCATTCGTGTAAGCAAGCTCAAATAAAAAGGGAAAGCTACTTATATACTTGTCACATGCTTCAATCCTTCATCCCGATTAATTAACTCACCACTGAGATTTTGCTTGTAAATCTGGGACCCTTGTCCCTACCGACACTGGTCTCTTCAAAATTAAAATGGAAATTATTGAAATGAATAGGTTATGACTGATCTTGTTATCTCATATATATCACAGAACCAAAACCACCTCTTACGTCCTAGTTTAGAGAGCACAGCACGCACGTAACAACCATTTGAAACTTTGTTTTTGTTTTCTTTTTTCCATGAAGTTAATTAATTAATGTAGAGAACTAGAAAGTTATAGAAACACAAGAAGCTGAGAGGAAGAAATGGAGGTGGTGGAGGTTGTGTGGTAGATGGCAGAGGATGAGCAATAAGAACCCTAACGAAGGACAAAAGAGGGGATGGAGCACCTGCACAGACCCTAGAATTATACAATATATAAGAAAATGGTGATATTATATGTTAGGGATATATTGGTATAATAGTGGAGCAGGGTCCCTCAGTGTTGGATTTCATGCCCATCAGTTTGAGAAAGCATATATTCTCCTGTTCCAATGCTTTGTCTTCTTCTCATCACTCCTACTTTTCAGTCCACACCATGCTTTTTCACCTGCTTTTCAGGGTTTTGCCAAAACTAACACTTAATCGCAATACACTTCACTATTATCACTGTTGTTGTTGTTTTTGTTGTTGTTTGTTCTCATCATTATTATTACGATTTTCTTTTGTTTTTTTTTTCTTGGCACAAATGGATAGCCAAACACTATAGTGATGGGATCTAATAATTGAAGTGAAAGGAAATCGTGGCCCACTTATTCTCTTAAACGAGGATATACTTTTTCCTTTTTTTCCGAATGTAATTATGAAAGTTTAAAATTAAAATGTCTAATTATTTCTTGAGGATTTTGTAACGTGTACCTTGTTCAAGCGTATAGCAAGGAATATGCATGGACGGAGACTTACTAATTAATAACCCGCCCGGACCTCTATTATTCAGTAACGATGGCTTTATACAATGAACAACATTTTGATCCTATGAAAGTGGCAATTATTGCATGTCCTAGATTTGTATGATTCTAATTTCTAATCGCTCGAGGACAAACTATTGACATGAACTCTTGCTCAAAAAAGAAGGGGGGAAAAGGAGGGAAAGTTAAAGAACTTGTTGGATGAATAACGCCACGGGAAGATGCATCACTAAAGCCGACCCTTAAAGAAGAGAGGCCTTAGAATATCTATCGATCTATGGCTAGTGGCTAGAACCTAGAGAAAGCTAAGGGGGCCAAAAAAAAAATGTGACGAAAATCGCAAAAGGCCTTGGGACACAATAGTTTTGTGAATTGGATGTCATCAAGCCGTAATATAAGAAGAAGGAAACACTAAGTCAGAATCTTTCAGGTCTGGAGTATAGTATCCTGCGTCTTTAATGTCTCCACTTAGCTTTCTAATTATTTTTCCTTTTCTTATTACTAGTCTACATACAATTAAAGACATTATGATATGTTATATTCACGAAATGGGACCGTTGTATTTTTTTCATTTTTTAAAAATAAATTACAACTACACAATTTTTTTTTATATTTTTCTTTAAAAAATCCTGAAAAACACAACTCCACTATTTCATTGCAAAACATGAGAATGACTCAGTTTTTATCTAAAACCTAACGATCGAAAGTAAAAGGAAAAAAATAATTGGGAGGTCACTTTGGCGCATCACTAGATATATTAGAGAGTGAGCATTAAAAGCACCAAGTTTGAACCTTTTAAACACGTCATCACCAAACAAAACTGTAATTTAAAACTCTCCGATCCCGGTACATCCACATGTTAGTGAAAGTAAGTGACTCGGATGTGTTATATCTGCAACTTGGAAGAACTTTATTATAAAGCAGAGTTCCATGATAAGAGACTCAACCCAATGGGGTTGACTGTTCGAAGAATAGGAGAAAAGGTGTTCCTTATTAATATACAAGGATGGACTAATGAACTCTTAAAGCAAACAACGATCATTTATAACATACTTGTATGGAGTTGCGGTAGAATTCATTAATATTGTCAGATATAAAAATTTTGATTGCTTGCTGAGCCCAGCTAATAATTTGTGTTATGTTATATAATTCAAAGATCAAAAGTTATTTGGTCAACAAAATTTTATGAAAAGAAAGGTTTATGTGGCCTGTACCAAACTGTCTTGAACCACTTTGAATAAAGCTAATAAGGTCTCTCGTAGTCACGCTAAAGAATTGGGTGATATTGAGAAAGGGGAGCCAAAAGGAATCTGGCAGTATCTTAATCGGTCTGCCTCTGGGATGTGCAGAGAGAGAGAGGGAGGGAGAGAGAGAGAGGCCAAATTAACAAAGCGATTTCTTTTGAATGTGCGTTGAAAAGTATGCATTTTGACGACCTCACCTTTCGGTTTTGCTGAAGAAAGCATCGATCTCAGCCCTCAAGAACGTACTATTACTGTTTACTTGGTCGACTGATCAGATCAGTTCATCGATTTCAGCACAGTTATGGAAAACTACCACGCATTTAATTAAGGACAAACCCATACCCTTGTCTGACGGACGAGATGTGGGAGAATTAGCAGCAGCTTTATACGCTGTTTTATATTCTTGTTTATGTAACACCCATCTGTTATTTTATTCTCTCACTACTCCACATTGCCCAATATGTGGAAATGGTCCATAACTACATAAAATAACAAAACGGCATTGATGCATGGAAATTATTTTTCTTTCCTGAGTTGGGTAAATCTTCTTTTCGCGACTTGCAGAAAGGTTCGGATTCTAAAACTTGGATTAATAAGAGACGCAGCTTTAAAGAAATGAATCTCGAAAAATATCGAGAGGGCGAAATACTGAGATAAGGGTGACAAGGGATGTTTACTGATAAGGGGAAAAAAGGAAAAAGTTTAAAGACGATTGTGAAAATGCTTGTTGGATATACGAATGGATTAATGTGTGTGTGTGTGTGTGTGTGGAGAAATTGGGTATGTGGAAGAGGATGGAGATGGGACATGAAGGTTAAAGGTGGAAAAGTGCTAAAAGCAAAGTGGAAGCTCGGCGCTCACCCATACCGATCTGCCCTCTCGGTCCTCCATCATCTTTTCGTCTGATGTGAACTATTCAGAGCTTCCTTGTATATTAATATGCCTGTCTTTGCTGGACGATTTCTCTTGTTTATTCATTTTTGGCATATTTTATTCCTCTCTTGTTGGCTCTAGCTGGCTCTGGTTTCTCACACTCAGTTTCAGTCATGTACATGTGTGTGTGGAGGCAATGAACTCAAAAGAAACGGACTAGTACAGTATATATACAGAGTATTTTTATGTGGGCTTGTAAATTTACACGTACACTTACAATGCGAATCTGGTTTTTTTTCCTGTGGGTTATGGCCGTGGCTAGGTATTGGCTAGTTCGGTATAACATATTACATACAATGTGTGCAGCATGATATAACTGTGTGTGCGCTTATATGTTTCATATATTCAAAGAGAGAGTGGTGCTCTGTTGTGCCCTTGTTTTAATGGTTTTATGTTTTTTAAATTCTCTGTTGCGAGTAGTTAGGGAGATAAGCAAAATTAACATCAACAAATTGGTTGGATTTATTATTCTTTTTCAATACTTATCATTTATACATATACGTACGTGCGGCGTGGCCACCTATACTATGGCTAGCTATGACATAGCCTTTTGCAAAGTGTGAGAATAAAATTAGTTTATTATATTGACTGAACAAATGGAATCAAATAGCTTGCCGGAGAATTAGTTGGTTCTGGTGGGAATGACGTCCTCCCAAACGGGCGGGCCACAGCCATTATCACTGAAATTGAATCCAATTGGGTTGGAGGCTGTATATATAATTAAGGAAAACCAAAGAGCGAATTCATATAATACAAAGGGAACAGTTGTTTTCTTTCTGAATATTTTTTGAGTCTAGACAGTCGTAAATACAAGTGTAAAGTATAGGGTATACATGATTATCGTGATGAAAAAAGAGAGAAGACGTAATTGTGAGATAACTGTACTCGATTATATATATCAAGCAGTATATAGCAGTCAACCGTGTGATGATTACTGTTGTGATGAGTTCTTAATCAGACTTCCACGTAGTACTATGATGTGACGCAGCCAAAACAAAATGTATAGAAGTGATTTATCTTTATCTTTTCCAAATGGCTCGATTCCTTTTAAACTGAGTTTAGTGGATTCGACGAGACTCCCGCTTTTGCGAAATAAATCAAGCCCGAAAAGTATATATAAAGGTCTCATTGACCCATTCTTCTGTTCCCGCATTGAACCGACTATGCTCTTCACTGATTTCTTTTCTTTTCTACTTTTGGACTTCATTTATCCACGGCGCAAACTTAATTATTAATTTACTATCGCCGATAATAATCCTCTGGACTCCTGAGTCTTAAATGTATAAACCCTTTTCTTTTCTAAATAACACTGGCTTGTATCAAAATAAAAACTGATATTGATTTGTCGATCGATCGAGAAAACATAATTGAGGACAAGTGTCCTGATTATCCTCAACTCGAGATGGAAGAAAAGTGGTTTTTATTATAGTTTTCAAATCTCAAAACCAATTATGTGATATTTAATATAGAAAAAAATATGATTAGAACCAAAAAGTGGTGGCGATACTGTAAAAAATGGGGAGGGGGAGCATCCAACCCGATTATAAGGATTCTGACAACGAATTGCGATGCTGAAAAGCAAACGCAAAAGCCATGGGTCGATGCCTTGGCAAAAACGCAAGCGTTGTGGTCTTTTCCTCCGTCAGGTCCATCCACAAAGCCCTACCTAGTCAAAAAAGCGTGATGGGAAGAAAAAAAATAATTAATTAAAGATATTAAAGATTTAATAAGATTAAAATATTAAAAATATTTTATCAATTAAGAATTTTTTTTAATTTCATAATATTTGAATTATTATTATCTTTTTATTTAATTTTAAAATTTTAAAAATTTCTCACATTTAATTTTAGGATTAAGGTTGATACTTGTAAATAGCGCTTTAGTTCATTTGTCTTTTATTTATAAACGCACATTTGATTAAATAAGAATTATTATTATCTTATCTTTGTATTGAGTTTTTCTGTTCTTTTTATTCTCTTTATTGACCTCTTTCTCTCTTTTTTATATGCTCTCCCCCCTTTCCTTTTCCATTCTGTATCTATTGGTATCAGAGCTAATGTTTTCACACTACTACTACCAAATACACTCTAAAATATTTTTTAGTACCAAGAATTATCACATGAAAAGGTTTTGGGAGATAAGTTTATAACTTAAGGCTCCTTAAGTTACTCCATAAATTTCTTCAATCCTAAATTCTATGTCCCTTGCAATTTGTCTCTTTTTCTAATTCCTTTTTTTTCTATTATTCTTATTTGTTTTCACTTCACTTTAAACCATTCTACCATATTTCATTCTTTTTTATATTATTTTATTTCCTTTATTTCTTTAATTGTATATTATTCTATTTTTTCTTTCCTTCATTCACTCGTTCAATTTTTTTCTTGATTCAACCCTAAAAAATAAATCCACCTTATAAATAGTTTGGCCCTATACCTAGGTCAAAATCTACCCTAGGCTATTCAAGGTTTCTATCAGTTTTCTTGAGGGATTTCCAAGCTTTTAGAGGTCACTATGAAGGCTTTACTCAAGTTGTTACTTATTTAGCATGTTTGATCCCTAAGAAACTTTTGAGTTCTCGGAAGGCTAGACTTGTTGAATAAGTTTTCACCTTTTAGGTGAGGTCAACTTAGGAAGCTTTTCTCAAATAGGATATGAAAGCTTCCCAGTCCAAAAAAAAAAAGATCTCACCTTCCATTGCCTACAATTATAAAAAATAATCAAATTCAATTGTGATGTTATAGCCTAATTTAATTGCCAATATGATTACAGTGACCATCATCGGTATAATTATATAGATCGGTATAATTATATTGATTGTCATCTATATAATTATCATTGTCAATATGATTATGTTTATCATCACAACTATGATTATGTCAATCATCATGAATGTCACTATCAATATGATTTGGTTGATCAATCAAATTTGAACTTCATATATTCACGCCCGAACTTGTGAGAGATAAAATTGATAAACTCCAAAACTCCATTCGATCCACAATAAAAGAAGGGCATTGCTATCAAGTTAATAAAGAGAAATTATATCAAAAGAAAATAACTCTTAATCTTCTTGATAGTATCTTAAAACATCATAAAGACCCTAATATTTTGACTTTTGAAGGAGATAATATGTCTAACCAAGACCATGCACCTTTATCAGTGATGCTAAAGCGTAATATTACTGCTGATTTTGAGATTGAGACATGTCACGACATAAAAATTAAAGAAGTCCAGTCAAATCATATTAAAGCTTTTGTTCCTACCCTAGATCTAAGCATTGTTGAGACTCAAGAGGCAACTCTTGACTACGAAGAAGAGAGATTATAGAAGCAAATTTTACACATGGTAGTTGCGAATTTTAGGACAATTAATGATGGTATCAAATTTCAACCTCCTACTACTCTGCCTAGTTAATCTACTATGCCCTCTAGTGCTGATGTTATTGTAAATATGGAAGCACAGATTGTTCTTGAACCATATGATCCCCTCCAATATTATCTTATTTGTTGGAAAAGATTTTTAGATTTGTATGTTGTGCTTTTATATGCTCAGATTGTTTGTTGTTCACTTGATGCCATTTATTAGTATCTGATTTGCTGAAAGAGTTTCCAAACAGAGACACAACTTGAAATCTCTTGATCCCGTCGTATTTCTAGAGCATATCTACAATTCTGCTCTTTGGAAGAGAGTTTTTCAAGGAAGGGAGAAATTATGGGAAGTAAAAGAATTAATTAAAGATATTGAAGATTTGATTAGATTGGAAGATCGAATATATTTTATTAGGATATTTTATTAATTAGGAATATTTTATTTTAATTGTCGTAATATTTGAATTATTATTATCTTTTTATTTAATTTTAAAATTTTAAGAATTTCTCATGTTTAATTATAGAATTAAGGTTGAGGCCTATAAATAGTGTCTTAACTCATTTGTTTTGTATATGTATATTAGATTGAATAATAATTACTGTTATCTTGCCTTTTCTTTGAGTTTCTCTCTTCTCTCTATTAACCTCTTTTTTCTTTTCTATATTCTTTCCCACCTTTCCTTTCTCGTTCTGCATTAAAGGATCAACTTAAAGCCACCAACACAGATCTCTTTTTTGGAATTAGTTTCACTATTCATCACCATGGTGCTTATTATAAAAATCTTAACGGTTCAAATTTATTAGTTTTATTTTATTTTATTTTTATATTTGTCAAAATGAAAATTATAATTTTTTTAATAAATCTACCTTATCAGCAACGTAGAGACTGCATATTTAATCTAGGCATTCAATTTTATATTAAAATTTTTATAAATTGAATATCCATATATATATATATATATATTCTGATCATTTTATTTTTAATATTAAAATTTTTTAATGAATTTTTATTTTGGTAAATATAATATTAAAAATAAAGATAATCTCCAAAATGGCATTTTAAAAAAATTAAAATAATTGTGAGTGAAGAATTTTAAATATGAACTTTCTAGACTTCAGATTATATTGTTTTGTCCAAATTGATAATAAAATATATTTATTAAAATTTTGAGGATATTCATTTTAATAAATATAAAATAAAAACTAATTCTCATCACTTGATGAGCACCATATAGCAATAAGCACAAAAACCATATAGCAATGAGCACAAAACCAGTCTCCTCTTCTCTCGACCCTTGTCTTCCTGGGAACAGGAGAGAATATTTATATTCTCAATTCCCATAATCTATTTTTTATCAATTATTTAATTTTTCAGTACGAAGTATGTAATAAGTACTGACTATCTATTACAATTATATGAGCACTAAGTATCTTGTAAATTAGTAAAAGAATCGCTGGCGAAAAAATATATTAAAGAAAAATTCAAAACTACTGTTAATGAGAACGAGAAGATTCTGTCGTTGCCACAAGAGAAGATCTGTGTTACCAAGGCCACACCAATTCCCTGATGTGACTTATTTCCAATAATTTTTTATTCATCACCTTAAAATTTACGCGTATAATAATTCAAATAATCCAAGTTCATGAAAGTCAAAAATCTATATTAATCAAAATAACATTTCTTTCCCTGTTTTTCCCGGATAAATCGTTCTTTCTCTACTACATATATTCTCACTGCATGTAAGATGTATTATTCCTTAATCATGTGTACTTCATTCGACTTTTTCTGTAGACTCAGATTATTTTGCACGCTAGCCATTCTTGGCTTCTTATTATCAAGAAACTTATGAAAACATTTTGAAAATTAAATGCTGGGTGTTTTATTTCAATATCAAATCTCGATCGACTTAACATCCGCATGCATTCTGATTGTCATATATGTAAAGTTTGAATTCATTGTCTTTGGCGCACAAGCAAAACGTACGTACGTAGAGTATGCCACTTCTTCTTCTTCTTTTTTCGGGAGGTGGAAGGTGAGAGCGTGGCTGCTATCATTTCCAGTAGCAGAACTTTATTGAAAGCCTTGGGATTGAAGGGAAGGTAGTATTATATAACATAGAGAGATAAAGAGGGCTATATAATCATCTCCCTGTAATTGCAGAGACAGCGTACATAAAAGGCAAATATAGTTTAAGAGAGAGAAGCAGCAGCGAAAAAGAAGGTGGGTGCTGGGTAGATAGGTTAAAATTTTCTTTATTTTCTTATATGTACACATGCCTGTGCATTCCGGACTGAGGAGGAAAAATATAAAAAGCGAACTAGTCGGCCTAAAAGGAAAATAAATAATTAAAGTCAGTGAGAGAGAGAGAGAGAGAGAGAGCATGGAGATGAAATACGCATGCTGTGTTCCTTTCTTTTGAAGGCTAATATAGTAAGATGGGGAAGTTGAAAGAGTAAAGAGAGAGAACTCAAAAGGTGGGCGAAAAGCAGCGAGGTATGTGGGTGTCACCTGGAACTGTGTTCCTCCTTTGAATAGAGAGAGTACTGTCACCATAGCAGATTCCCTTCGCCAAAGCAACACAATTGCTATACTACTCACACCACATTTAATCATCTTGGGATTTTCAAGCCCCTCCTTATTCCCCCTTCCTTATTCTCTTTTAAAACCTTATTATAAATCTATCATCATTATGGAATCTACCAATCTCCATCACCTTCAAGACCAACCTCCCCCTCCCCAGACTTCTTCTCTATGCACCCCTTCTTTCTTTGGCCAACAATCCACGCATTCTTGGACCCCTAATGTCTCCCTGTAAGTTCTTCCTCCTTCATGCTTCTTCTCTATGTACGAGTATATATATGGATATGTCTATGTACGAGTAGATGATCATCGTGAATGTGTATTTTTTGTTTGAATTTCGAGTCGTTGTAATTGGAAACTCCTACGATTTCTGCTGCTGATGTCTTGCTTTCTTTGTACATATATCAGTAGTATTAGTGATCAGGGCTTGGTGTCTGATCCAATTTTAGCATTGAAGCTATGTGTTTACATTTGAGTTATAGTTTCTATTTCCTTTCCCTTTCACGCAGGAATGCTTCTAACGTGAACCCGAATTTCCAAGAAGCAAATCCCAGATCAAGAGCTTTCGCGCATAAGAAAGACATTGGAGCCCATCTTCTTAACGCTTCATCAGGATTAGGTTATCAGTGGGCAAGTGCAGAAGAAAGCTGCGTGAGCAGTACTACTCAGTCAGATCACGACTTAGACCTCCAGTATTCAAATATAAAGGAAGAGATCCTAGACGCTTTCCCCTGTAAATTCACTGAAATGCTAAACAGCACTGGTGGTTCCGGTATGGAGCACAAAGATTTCAATGCTCTAAGTGAGAAGCTCTTGCTCAAGACCCTCTCCTCCGGAGATTTTTACTCCACTTCTTCTCAAAATTTTGCTAATAATTTTGGTGGTATGGGTGTGGGAGTGCCACCTAGTGGAAGGAGCTTTAGCCAGATTTACCCCAGTATTAATATTTCAAACTTAAACCATTCTTCCCCGGCTATGTCGAGTTCTTTGGATATGAACCTGCAGAGCTCAGATCTATTAAACTCTGCAAGATTTAATGGCGGTTTGAGCCAACCCACCCAGGACGGTTTAGCCAGATTTGACAGCGTTTCTTTTCGTCTTGATCATACGCAGCACCAAATCGACAGGTCTTCATGCAACTCTAGTAATGTGAGTTTCTTTCGAAATTAAAGTAAACGTATATCTATACTATATTTACCTTAGTCATATGTATTACTGATTGAACAGAGCGAATTTATTACGCAGTGTTTCATCAGTGAAAGTGAAGATTTTTCTTGCTGAGTTCATGGATAACTTAAGTCGCAAGTGATATCTCTATATAATTATCATGGAAGGAGAATAGTTTGAGTTGATGTGTTGAGAAATTAAAGAACAAATTACAAATAAGTACAGTGGATGATATATTTATGAATATGCATATTAATTATTGATAGTTGACAAGGTAAGTTTTACATGAGAGGAAAAGACGGAGTCCTTTACCGTAAAAAATAAAATAAAAACCTTTTTTTATATTAGAGAGGTATCTACAGCTTTAAACATAGTACACATGTCTTTAATCAGAATTTCTTTGCTTTTTCATTTCTTTTGGCTTTTTTGCTCTTGCAAAAAGAGCAACTTTAATTATTATTGAACTAATCTTTACTCTTTTCTACTTTGATAGCCATCACACTTCACTAATGGGATGGCAGAAACGAAGAGGCCCAACACAACTTTGGTGGAGTCAAAGGCTTCTCAATCTCAAAATGTGCCAAAAAAATCACGATTGGAATCGCGCTCATCATGCCCACCCTTTAAGGTGCCTTTTTCTTTCTTACCTTATAGAACAAGATAATGTACCTAATGATGAATTTATCTTGAAGCCACAAAACCAATCCATTACCTTAGCTTTTCACCATTAATTAAAGGTTCAATGCCTCCCACACCAAAATAATATTACATTATCATGTAACTTTATCAATTTTTTAGGTCTCAGGTTACATTGACTTTATTTCGTGGTAATTAATCGTTCAGGTTAGGAAAGAGAAACTAGGAGATAGGGTTGCGGCTCTTCAACAGTTGGTGGCTCCTTTTGGGAAGGTACCGAACTTTCACGTCCATGAGTACTTCATATATATATATATATATATGAAACTTGTATTATGGTGCGCAAAGTAACACAAACAGGCCATGAAACCTCACGTCGTCCTTTCATAGTATATTGTCGCATTTGTTTTCGATGCACGAGAGTCCTTCAGGGCTTCGAGAACTTCTCTATCATATAAAGTAAAAAGAGAGACCCGTGCTTGTTTCAGAAAGCGTACTGGCTAGATATGGTCTTATGTTCATGTTCATAAACGTCTAAAAATGCTCCACAATTAATATTTGACCAGTTCTTATATATGTTCCTTAACATGTTTGTACGTGGGTGTCTGCAGACAGACACAGCATCTGTACTCATGGAGGCCATTGGATACATCAAATTCCTTCAAAGCCAAGTCGAGGTACGTATCCAAATATATCCCCTGCACTTGCTATTTCTGTGGCTTTATCAAGGGCCTATTTATTATAGTCCTTGATTAATATTCATATGTTATGCTTGAATAGACACGATGGAACTGTTACTGTTTGGCATCCAGTACTATGCGCTGCCTGCAATATATACATATATTCTCTTGATTTATTCCTTCCGAGTCAATTAATTCGTGCTACATATTCAAACCATATGTACGTACATGCAAGTAACCATATAAATTATATGAATTTTTCAGACGCTAAGCGTTCCATACATGAAGTCATCACGGAACCACAGCAACAGAGCGATGCAAGGGGTAAGGGTCCTAAATATTACCAGCACTATTGTACGCAGGCACATTAATTATATATTATGCTATGATTAATTAAGATAATTATGCATGATGATCAATTTGCAGCAAGGATATTACAGAGCCTAAAGGTGCCATATGTATTTATAATCATGAACGAATCTAGAAATTCTTGTATTGAGGCATAACTGAAATTTTATTTAAAAGTGGGGGTAAAAGTGATTTTAACATTTTTCATCAACAAAAACTGACCTATTTTTTTTGATTTTTTTTGAAATATGGGGGGTCATGGCCCTTGCAAGTCCTGTGGATTTGTCACTGTATAATTCGAGGTAGACATCACATTGGCTTGAATAGTCTTTTTTTAATTAATCATTTAATCCTGCAATTTTGATTCAATTAATCATCTTGTTTAAAGACTGGATCATAATTGAATGATCCAAAAGAATAAGATCAAGTGATTAATTATTCTATTTCCTCTTTTGATTATGCAAAGCACACGGTGTTAAATAGATTAGATTACATGGTGAAGTGTTACTGATAAAACTGGGATGACGCTTGATGATGCCAGGTTTCAGGATTAGGTGAGGCGATGATAGAAGAACCGAAGTTAGATCTAAGGAGCCGAGGCCTTTGTCTCGTGCCACTGTCATGTATGTCTTACTTGGCAGCTGAGGGTGCTGGTGGAGTGTGGCAACAGTCTGATTTTGGCGGCGCAACACTGTGATTATTACCGAAAGTGTTTCCATTTAAATTTATAAAAACATATTATTAATTAATCCAAGAGTTCAGAACTGACGTCCAGGCCCAAAAAATGAAGCATGTGAATCTGGGCTGGGATTAATTAAACACTAAGCCCACAATGGTTAGGCTTAGGAGCAGTTCAAAATTCTGATTTTTTATGCATTCAGCTTGATGGAGCAAATTTGGTCTTCCTGTGGAAGAAATCAGGGAGGGACCAAGTTTGATCCATCAACACATCAACCATGTACCGCTACTCTTTCCTTGTAGCTTCTTTTTCAAAGTCATTTTTAATTTATAATTCTCTCTTATTACTGGCCCAATTTCTAATTCATCTGTTGCTGTTTAGAAATTATTATCTGCGTTAAAATTTTTTAAATGAATTTTGCTGGAAGATTATTTTAATTCATCATTTGAAATTATATTTTGTTTGAATCAATCAATGCAATGGCTTGTTGGTCAAAAACTATATGCAATGTTTTGGAAATTAAGAGGATGGTGGAAAAGTTACTGATACGGCCGAAGCGGCGGCAGAAGCCAGATCTCTTAATTGGTCCCGAAAAATCAGATATTTCTAGGGCCATGACCTTATCCATATTCGCATCATTACTGATGGAAGAGGTATCTGGCACGTGGCACTCTCTGGGAGACTTGACGTCGTTTTCTGAGGATTTGGCTTCATGGCCACGCTGTCATCATCCATGCTTCTCGTGGAAAGTCATAAATGCCCTCCTGCAACTATAACCGAAGAATAACATGTCGTGGAGACCTAAATTTTTGTTTTTCTATTTTTATTCTTAATTTTGAAAAAATAAAATAATTAATTTCTATAATTTTATTAAATTTTATTTTTAATATTTAATATTTTTTAATATTTTTAATGTCTATAATTTTACTAAAATTAGATGACATTTATTATTATTAGGTTTTTGTAGTCTTAATATTTTTAATTCTTATAAACACAAAAAATATTAAAAAAATAAATTGATTAATAAAAAATATAATAAAATTATAAAAATTAATGATTATATTTTTTTAAATTTTTTTAATAAAATTAGTCGGTACATGCACATGTTTTTAAAATTTATTTATAAAAGTGTTAGCTTTCATCTATTAAGCATAGATAACAAAAACGAAACTGCAGCTTTTTTGCGGCTTTTTTTTTTTTGGCATAAATACTATGGAACTATCTGGAATAAATCAGCTTACTGGTTCACCAAATTTAAATTTAAATAAAATAAAAATAAAACCTGCCATATAGATTCAGAAAAAAAAAATTAAGCCATTTTAAAAAAGGAAAAAAATTAAGCGATGAAGGATGACTTTTGGTTGGTTTTAAGATAAGTGCAATATTAATGAGGTTGAATTTAATAAAAAAAATCACATGATAAATCAAGATTTAAATTTAGGTTAAAAGAAGAACTAACATTTAATATTTGATCATATTATCTTCAATGCATGTAATATCCAATTTGTTGTCAGTCAAGTTGAAGAATTTAATAAAAATAGAAGCTGGGGGATTTTTATATATTGGGATATAATTTTCATTTGCTATTGTTATTTAAATATTTATTATTATTATTTATCATTTCTTGTGAACTTATGAATATTATTTTTTTTAGTAAAAAACTTGTGAATATTATCATTCGCTTATAAAATTATCATTATTATTTTATCTTCATTTCCCGAGCATATCAAATGGCGGCAAGCGGTGCCTTCAAAATACATGGCGATCTGGAAAGTGCGAAATTAGGAGGGCATAAAAGTGATTCCACTGCATGCTGTGATGAAAGCAGTCGTTTTAGACTTTTAGTTCGGGATCTTTCTCACCGCGAAGAATCTCTTATCCCCTCGCAATTATCTCATTCCCTTCATCTGGTTTTTCTTTCACAGATCTCTTATGTCGTTAGGTTTCACACCACTTTCAATTGCCACTCCCTCCTGATTTCCATTCCCTTCCTTCGTCTATATTTAAATATCCCGTAATATTTGCTCAAGATTTTCTATACATGTCAATTTGATCATTCGACCGATTCCTCCGCCATTAAGTTCCCGCTTAATTGAATTCCGGACGTTGTTCGTAAAATTACGATTACAATTACAATTAAAACTAATAGGGAAAGCCCCGGGTGGTTACGGGAGCTGCTTCTCGTCTTCTCGAGCTGACCGGTGACTAAATCACTCGTTGACTGTTGCCGTGATTAAACGTGGTGAGTTCCGATCTCTTATAGGTGCGATTTTGGTTTTAAATCAATCCATTTATTATGTAATCAAGCTTCTTATACTATATATTCCCAAATTTGAGGGAGTGGTGGCAGAATAATTTTTGTTTTTGATGCCAGAGGAAACAAATGTTAGCCTCTTCGTATTTTTTATTGGATAGATTTATGATTTCTGAATCTTCACCGATAATCACAAGAAGGACATGGAATTTTCGAATATCATTGTTGTTTTTCCATGTTTATATCTTTCGTTTTTCTTTTCTTTCTTAACTTTGGACTGTGCTCTTCGAGAGGGACCGTATGGATGGGGCGAGAGTATAATCACTACAAAAATTTATAGAATTCAGAATCTATTCGTCCATTTATTTTCTAGGTAACGCGTGCGTATTATGAATTTTCATAAGTTGCCGGTCAAGTTATCTGCAATGCCGTATTTTGTGAATTTTAATTTCCACAGGACTTAAAACGACATCTCTGCTCATCAAGAAATTATGTAGAGCTATTGTCCACTATAATGTTCTTTAGTTCCAAGGCAGTAACATAGTTCTGATCATATTATTCTTCTTGTCGATTTTGAGAAGACAGTATGGGTTCTCTACAAGGACCAGTTTTGTGCCCCTCTATTCGAGCTAAATTAGCAGGATTTTGTAGTCTACCTATGATTGGACCAATAAACCATAGATATCTTAGAAGTGAATTCTGGGGACTCAAGGAGCTCGGCGGCGGCAAAGCAAAGGCAAGAATTCTCTCTTGCCAAGTAAATGTGCGGAAGTGCAAGAGAGTGCACTGTAGTTTCAGCTCGTCCTCCAATGGCAGCGGAAGCATGGCAGAAAATTTTAATGAAAAGGATGAAGATTATGTTAACTCTAGTGTGGTTGAAGCTGGTATGTCATCTCTAAGTTTGCTCATTGTGCTTGTATAAATTTGATTTTACGTAGTGCATTTCGTCTTTATTGCTGTATGCATTGAGCTTATCTTTTATCAGAAGAACAATTTTTTTCTTTGAAGGCTTCTCATCTAAGTTAAAGCAAACTGTATCATTTGCGGTCATGCTCTCATGCTCAGTGAGAGTGTGACAGAAATAAAATATAGCGTCTGAAATATGTTTCTTCTCATAGACTCATTCTTTTTTCTCAGTTAATTATCTTACTGTGGGTTATGCAATTAATTTGTGACCGTTGATTATTAGACTCTAACTATACCCTTCTCCCCTAGCGAAATACCTCTTATTAAGTGGACTTGTTCTGTGATTATGCTTTTCAGTTGAGGTGAAGAGTGGAATTGATGGCTTCATGATCAAAATGAGGGATGGAAGACACTTAAGATGTGTCCATAACAATCCTCATGGAGGACATCTACCAGATTATGCTCCACATCCTGCCATTGTATTAAAGATGGAAGATGGGACTGATCTACTTCTCCCAATAATTGTTTGTATGTCTCTTGTTCTCCCTAATCCCTATATATTATGTATCAAAGAAAAATTGTTCTTGGATCTTTGATCTGATTGTGATGTTAGTTTATATATTTCTGCCATTCTAAATTTATGTTGTATCTTTAACTGTAGTGGAAATGCCTAGTGTGTTACTGATGGCAGCAGTACGCAATGTTCCAATAGTACGTCTTCTTTATCGATTCTACGAGGTTCTGGTTTTATGTAATTTGACAATATGGATATTTACTATTTCTTTGTCTTATCAGGCTAGGCCTACTTTATATCAAGTAGTGAAGGAGATGATTGACAAGATGGGTTATGAAGTATGATTTATTTGGTTTTATGCTCTTTACAGCTCTTTCTGATTTTTTTAATCCCTCCACCAGATTTTTTGTGATGATCAAATAATATTGGTTTCTGCCTCTGCAGGTTAGACTCGTCAGGGTGACTAAAAGAGTTCATGAGGCTTATTTTGCTCAGTTATATCTTACCAAGGCATATACTGACTTTGCACTCTTGGCCGCCCCTTCAGCCTCTCTCTTTTTCCCTCTCCCCCTCTCTC